>NC_041390.1:426588962-426623826 GCF_002162155.2 Triticum dicoccoides
GCAACTGAAAATTTTACTAGGCGGGAGTAACAAGGCAGGGCTACTGAAAATTTGGATCAAGGGCGAGCAGATATTTTTGAGATTGTGAGGGATGCAGAGGCGGGAGTAAAATGTTGGGGCTACTGAAAATTTGAATTAAGGGACTGAAGCAGAGCGGGAGTAACACGGTCCGCACATACTAATCATGTGCTATCAAACATGAAAACCTTTCAGGCGGTAGATATTTTCGAGATTACGAGGAATTAATATTTTCGAGATTGCGAGGGATGCAGAGGCGGGAGTTTTTGGGGAGCGAGCTACTGTGCTTGACACGCCGGCTGTGGACTGTAGCCGACACACCTTCTCACGTAAGCCATAGGCGTACTATACACCGATGGTGCTCCAAGATATTTTGTACTACATCTCACACGGTTGGTGATAATAAACTGTGTGGGATCTACTTGATTTCAATTACAAAATGGGGTCACCATGGCAATGGACTCTGTTTGAATTGCTAGACCTTTTATCTGCAGTGAACATGCAACTATATGTGTGTCATCAAATAATCGGAATTATTCAGGGTTCGTTTGGACATTTTATACATTAAACTGGTTTTCTAGCCATTTCAGCTGCACAATTCAAAATTAAAGTACATGCACATGCTCTGGTGCATACAAATTGGTTGAACAATCAAATATGTGTGCTTCAGTGCATGCTTAGGTCCCATGCAAGAAATGGGAATGAATTTTTCGGGGTTTGTTTGGCCTTTTTTATACATTAACTGGGTTTTCTAGGCATTTTATGTGCATAATTCAAAGTTGAACTACAAGCGCATGCTCCAATGCACCAAAGTTGGTTGAAAAATCACATGTGTGTCCTTGGGTGAATTTCTAGGTCCCATGCAAGAGATGGGAATAAATTTCAAACACCAGGGCACTGTTGATTGCTGGCAAAATGTTGAGATACCTGGTTTTTAAATTCTAGTAAATGCAAAACTTGTCTGAAGTTCATGAAACCTGGCATGCTATCATGGAGCGGCATCAACATGCCGTGGTGAAATTTTTGTCCCATTTGGGGCAGGTTTGGGTATAAGCCTCTCACAAACCAGAGCTTCTCACAACAAGCATGATGGTTTTGATAGGGAACATACCACCTTTGGGGACGGGATGATATCCGTTGCCTCTTGTTACTTTCAAAAATTTTCTAGTGTCAACACAGAAGAACATTAGTGTTGTGTTTAATCTTGGAATTTTTCGGGGTTCGTTTGGCCTTTTTTATACATTAACTGGGTTTTCTAGGCATTTTATGTGCATAATTCAAATTTGAACTACAAGCACATGCTCCAATGCACTAAAGTTGGTTGAAAAATCACATGTGCGTCATTGGGTGAATTTCAAGGTCACATGCAAGAGATGGGAATGAAATACAAACACCACGGCACTGTTGATTGCCGGCAAAATGTTGAGATGCCTGGTTTTTAAATTCTAGTAAATCCAAAACTCGTCTGAAATTCATGAAACTTGGCATGCTATCATGGAGCGGTATCAACATGCCATGGTAAAAAATTTGTCCCATTTGGGGCATGTTCGGGTATAAGCTTCTCACAAACCAGATCTTCTCACAACAAGCATGATGGTTTCGATAGGGAACATCCCACCTTTGGGGACGGAACGTTATCCATTGCCTGTTATTGCTTTCAACTTTTTTCTCATGTCAACATAGAACAACAGGAGTGTTGTGTCAATTTTCATGATTTTTCAGGGTTCGTTTGGACATTTTTATGCATTAACATGCATTTATGTGCATAATTCAAATTTGAACTACATGCACAGGCTCTAGTGCATATAACTTAGTTGAAAATCAAATCTGTGTCCTTGGGTGCATGCTTAGGTCCCATGCAAGAAATGTGAATGAATTTCAAACACAAGGGCACCGTTGATTGCCGACAAAACATTGAGATGCCTGGTTTTTAAATTCTAGTAAATCCAAAACTTGTCTGAAATTCATGAAACTTCACAAGCTATCACGGAGCGGCATCAACACACCATGGTAAAAAATTGTCCCATTTGGGCCAGGTTTGGGTATATGCTCACAAACCAGAGATTCTCACAACAAGCCTGATGGTTTCGGTAGGGAACGTACGTCCCTCCTTTGGGGACAAAACGATATCTATTGACTCTTATTGCTTTCAAAAAAATTCTTGTGTCAACATAGAACATCTGGAGTGTTGTGTCAATTTTTGGGATTTTTCGGTGTTCGTTTCGACTATGATTAACTGAGCTTTCAGTGCATTTATGTGCATAATTCAAATTTGAACTACGTACATGCACATGCTCTAGTGCATATAAATTGGTTGAAAAATCAAATCTGTGTCCTTGGGTGCATGCTTAGGTCCCATGCAAGAAATGGGAATGAATTTTTCGGGCTTCCTTTGGCCTTTTTTATACATTAACTGGGTTTCTAGGCATTTTATGTGCATAACTCAAATTTGGACTACAAGCACATGATCCAATGCACCAAAGTTGGTTGAAAAATCACATGTGTGTCCTTGGTGCATTCTTAGGTCCCATGCAAGAGACGGTAACGAATTTCAAACACCAGGGCACTGTTGATTTGCCGGCAAAACATTGAGATACCTAGTTTTTAAATTCTAGTAAACCAAAACTCGTCCGAAATTCATGAAACTTGGCATGCTATCATGGAGCGGCATCAACATGCCGTGGTGAAAATTTTGTCCCATTTGGGGAAGGTTTGGGTATAAGCTTCTCACAAACGAGAGCTTCTCACAACAAGCATGATGGTTTCGATAGGGAAGTACCACCTTTGGGGACGGGACGACATCCGTTGCCTCTTATTGTTTCAAAAAATTTCTAGTGTCAACATAGAACAAGAGGAGTGTTGTGTTTAATCTTGGAATTTTTCGGGGTTCGTTTGGCCTTTTTTATACATTAACTGTGTTTTCTAGGAATTTTATGTGCATAATTCAAATTTGAACTACAAGCACATGCTCCCATGCAATAAAGTTAGTTGAAAAATCACATGTGTGTCTTTAACTGAATTTCTAGAGACGGGAATCCAATTCAAACACCAGGGCACTGTTGATTGCCGGCAAAATGTTGAGATGCCTAGTTTTTAAATTCTAGTAAATCAAAAACTCGTCTGAAATTCATGAAACTTGGCATCCTATCATGGAGCGGCATCAACATGCCGTTGTAAAAAATTTGTCCCATTTGAGGCAGGTTCGGGTATAAGCTTCTCACAAACCAGAGCTTCTCACAACAAGCATGATGGTTTCAATAGGGAACGTCCCACCTTTTGGGACGAAACGATATCCATTGCCTCTTATTGCTTTCAAAATTTTTCTAGTGTCAACATGGAAATACATGAGTGTTGTGTCAATTTTTGTGATTTTTCGGTGTTCGTTTGGACATTTTTATGCATTAACTGGGTTTTCTAGGCATTTTATGTGCATAATTGAAATTTGAACTACAAGCACATGCTCCAATGCACTAAAGTTGGTTGAAAAAAATCTAATCTGTGTCCTTGGGTGAATTTCTAGGTCCCATGCAAGAGATTGGAATGAAATTCAAACACAAGGGCATTGTTGATTGTCAGCAAAATGTTGAGATGACTGATTTTTAAATTCTAGTAAATCCAAAACTCGTCTGTAATTCATGAAACTTGGCATGCTATCATGGAGCGGCATCAACATGTCGTGGTAAAAAAATTGTCCTCTTTGGGGCAGGTTAGGGTATATGCTTCTCACAAACCAGAGATTGTCACAACAAGCATGATGGTTTCGGTAGGCAACGTCCCACCTTTGGGGACGAGACGGTATTCATTGCCTCTTATTGCTTTCAAAAAATTTCTCGTGTCAACATAGAACAACAGGAGTGTGTTATTAATTTTTTGGATTTTTCGAGGTTCGTTTGGACATTTTTATGCATTAATTGAGTTTTCAATGTATTTATGTGCATAATTCAAATTTGAACAACATGCACATGCTCCAGTGCATATAAATTAGTTGAAAAATCAAATCTGTGTCCTTGGTTGCATGCTTAGGTCCCATGCAAGAAATGGGAATTGATTTCAAACACCAGGGCAACATTGATTGCCGGCATGCGACATGCTATCATGGAATGGCACCCGACATGCTGTGGCATTTTTCGTGTCCATTTTGAGAGAAGGCGCACTCGAATAATGATAGCCAACAAAGGCATTTTGAAAAAAATAGTTGCCACTTTAATATCTCAAATGCTTATATAATTCAAACCATGTGCGTTCTGTTAACCATTCAGGTGATGCCACGTGTCTTGGTCTTAATGGCTGTAGGAGGTGCCGTGCGGACAACTTCTTGACCTTGACCGAACGGCAAGCATGCGAGCACCATCCGGTGCGCAGGTTGACCGAGAGGCATGCAAGCTATCCTCCAATGCGCAGGCTTACCAGGAAGCGTGCGAGTTGTACGATGCGTAGGCTCAATAGGAAGTGAGCCCTTTGACTTCCTTGGCCGCCCACCTTCCTCTCCATTGATGGCGCCCGAGCCGCTGTTTAATACGAGCAACCTTACTGTTCGCCTCCCAATCCCCTCCCTCCCGCAGACCTCCACCAATGCCATGGCGCAGAATGATCATCTGCCACTAGTCTTCAAGTTTTGTGAAGTCGACTCCGAGGAGATAGAAAATAAGGAGGAATGGGGCCTCATGGACATGGCCTAGAACGAGCTGGCCATGGCGGTTGCTGCCCCCGCTCCCGTCCCAGCTCCCATCCCCGCGCCCGTGCCAACGACCGTCCCCGTAGCATTGACGGTCTTGTCACCGAGCACTCTCTTAGAGCTGGAAGCCGCGGGCGTCAACGAGGTCTCCACGGACCCGCGCAAGCTCATGTACATGCCAGCGCCAGCGCCCGTGCCCTGCGCGCCCCTCCACCCACCGTGGCGCCGGTCCCCATGCATTTGGCTGCACCCGCCACGCCCGTGCCCGTGCCTGTGCGCGCACCCCCCTCAGTGGCATGGGACACTGCCGTCGACCACTACCTCTCAGCGGCGCCAATTGCCGTCCTCCCGCGCCCCGCTAGTCGATCGCGCGACGACATGATGTTTGATATACAAGTGAAGAACATTTTGTGCTGCCTTGAAGAATTCAACAACGGCGTCCCGGAGGACGACAATGACAATGATGGCGCGGCACGCCGCCTCCGCCGGAAATATTTTTTGGGGTTTAATATTGCATCTCAAATTCTCGATCATATGAATATAAATTCACAGTGTGACTGAATGAAAGATATGGTTTGAATGAACTTGCGTTTCTCTCTCTTAATGTAAAGACTTATCAAATGATTTTCTTTTGAAACAAACGTTAATGGTTTTTAAATATAAAACACTCATCGCAAACGTTTTAGTTAGAACACCCGTATGCAAATCGATAGCTTCCCTAGGAAGCCAAGGGAAAATGTGTCGAGCAGGATTTTTGCATCCCTTCAAACTGTTGTGTTGCATGACCCGTGTGCAACCACGTACAAACAATGGGTAAGGTTTGCATATTTTTCATTTTGGGTATGTTGCCATTTGTCAAACTGGAAAGATTGACATTTGTTTGTCTAGTAACATTGCCATTTGTCAACCTTGTAACACTGCAATTTGTCAAAATATGCAGCTAAAAATCACTAGCACTATCTAATTTTCGCAACTAAAATCACTAGCACTGTTCACATGGACACCACTAGTAGGCGTGAGTTGATGGGCGCATATGCACATGTACCATTGATTACATACAACAAGTCATCAACCCACAATAACAACGAGGATACACGTTGGATTATAGATCATTTCCAACAAAACATTCTAGTAAAGTTTTTCTCACACAAAAAATAACAAAGCAATGAAATGAACTTCGGCTCAACCACTCGTCGGTGTTGGAAACGCTTGCTTTGAAGCAGAAGTGATTCTCTGGGAAGGGCCAGCTACTATCAATCTCGAGACCGACGCAGGACTGATCATCCAGGCTGAAGCGGCCTATTTCAATACCCATATTGGGACGGTAGGGAAGCATAGTAATGTCCGAGGTATAGATATAGTTGCTTCTCATAAATGGTAGTAACGTTGTGTCAACAGCAGCCGGATCGCCTTCCACCATCATTGGATAATTTTGTCCAAGGAAGAGCGAGTTTCCTCCAAGACTTTCAATACTGAACCAGGGAGAAGGTGTTGGCGCTAGTACACTAGAATCCATCCTGAATACCGTGCAACGGATGTTGGAATAGGTCCGGAGAGCCATGCGAGACAACACCTGCTTCCTTAGT
The DNA here is from genome assembly GCF_002162155.2 of Triticum dicoccoides. Taxonomy (NCBI): domain Eukaryota; kingdom Viridiplantae; phylum Streptophyta; class Magnoliopsida; order Poales; family Poaceae; genus Triticum; species Triticum dicoccoides. The sequence goes on from NC_041390.1 coordinate 426,595,242, forward strand.
AACATCAGAGGTGCCCTATATACAGACAAGAAGAGGTGATCCATCAGAATAAGGTGCCAGGCGCCACTTAGTATATGGGTCCTGCTCATCCTCATGCTCATGATCATCAACATCGTCATCTCCCCCTTGGTTATAAAAAATTTCAAGCATAGGTGGTGGAATGTTCATAGGACCTTGGAAACACAAGAAGGTTAATTAGTAAAGGGAAACTAGCTAACCCGCATGCATGTGGATGAAACAATTATAATTACGATGCAAGACAAACGTACTTAAAGCATCAGGATTCCATGCAAAAACAGTGCCACGAGTGGTGGCAGCAAACACAAGACCCTCGTATTCAATTGCATCACAGTACTCATCCGTGTACAGACATTGATTTTTGAGAAATATCCATCAAGGCGTGGAAGTAAGGACGGCAACAAGCTTGTCGAAGATAGCAACAACTTCATAGTTTGTGTACTCCCAAGAGCGGTTGGGAACTCGACAAATTGCTATCTTTCATAGGCGACAGTCACCATGATCGTATTTGAACTCATGTAGACTACCGATGTACTCAACCTCTGGGCAGTCGTCTGAGATTTTTGGAAGTGGAACCCGGGGACGAGTGTACACATTCACAAGTTCCCACTCACAGTTGTACCCAATATAAACAACCCAATATCCATTTGCGCCTGCCCAAGCCTTGCCCTGAAGCGATGGTATCTTAACATCATACAAATCATTATCAAGCGGCATCAACTTGCACAAGGAGAGGCATCCCTCGTCCCTGCGCCAGTCAGCAGGGTCACGACGAAGAAGATATGGGAGATCAAACCGCTCCTGGACCCTTGGGGTTCCTTGTAATGATGTTATTAGTTGAGCCGAGAATGGTCTTGAAATAACCTGCCATGCTAGCCGAAGTGATGACATCGCACCGATCAATGAGTTCCTCCACCACGTCATCTTTCAGATCAGGGCAAGAATAACAAGGTCGTTTCCGACCTGTCCCTCCATGGAGAAGATGATCGAACAATGGCAGAAGGAAGTGTGAAGGCAAATGGAGGGAGGAAGAGCGTGCGACGACAGTTCCAAATCGAGAGGGAAATGCGAAGAGGCGGTGTACGGTTACCATGGTACATGAAGAGGTGCCTGGGGAGCGAACAGTTGCCACAGAGGTCACACACTGACGACAAGGGCCGAGTGTACCACATGCATATATCGCACACACCTTGATCTGGCTGACTGTTTCTTTTGTGTTGCCTAATCACGAACAGTTCATCTGAGTGAACTGGATGTTTTATATCACACACACCTTCATCTGGCTGCCCGTTTCTTTATCAAGCGTCATCAACTTGCACAAGGCGAGGCTTCCGTCGTCCCCGTGCCAATCAGCAGGGTCACGGCGGACAAGATAGGGGAGATCAAAACGCTCCTGGACCCTTGGGTTCCTTGTAATGATGTTATTAGTTGAGTTGAGAATGGTCTTGAACGAACCTGCCATGCTAGCCGAGGTGATGACATCGCACAGATCAATGAGTTCCTCCATTGCGTCATCATTCAGATCAGGGCAAGAATAACGGGGTCATTTCCGGCTTGTTCCCTCCATGGAGAAGACGATCAAACAATGGCAGAAAGAAGGGTGAAGGCAAATGGAGGAGGGAGGAAGACCAAGCATGCGACAACTGTTCCAAATCGAGAAGGAAAGGCAAAGAGTCGGAGGACGGTTCCCACGGTACACGAAGAGGCGCCTGGGGAGCGAATGGTTGCCACAGAGGTCACACACTGACGACAAGGGCCGAGTGAACCGCATGCAATCCCATCGCACAACACACACGTCTTGTTAAGTTAAACCATTTCTGTACTCTTGTGTCAATGCAAACAGTTCATCCGAGTGAACCGCATGCCGTATATCCCAACACCTTGATCTGGCTGACCGTTTCTTTTGTGTTGCCTAATCACAAACAGTTCATCAGAGTGAACCGTATGTTGTATATCGCACACACCTTCATCTGGCTGCCCATTTCTTTTGTGTTGCCTAATCACAAATAGTTCATCCGAGTGAACCGTATGATGTGTACTGCACATGCCTTCATCTGGCTGCCCATTTCTTTTGTTCCTCCTCATCGCAAACCGTTAATTGAATTGAACCGTATGCCCTTCATTGCACACGCAACTAAAATCTGAACCGTGTTTGATGCATCTATCATCGCAAATGTTTTATACATTTTTCACAGTTTTCATACACCATCATTTGCGATTATTGCATCGCACACAGTTTCTCGAAGGGTCTTTGATCATAGTGTCGCATTAGCAGCATCCTATAGTAGTGTTACATCGAATAGATATCCAAGAGCATCAAGGATAACATTTTATTGAAGAGAGAGAATAAGCCATCTAGCTACTAGTTATGGACCCATAGGTCTGTGGTAAACTACTCACACATCATCAGAAGGGGCAGCAAGGTTAGTGTAGAGGCCCTCCTTGATCGAATCCCTCTCTAGCGGAGTGTCGGAGAAGGCCCCAAGATGGGATCTCACGAGAATAGAAGCTTGCGGCGGCAGAAAATTACTTCTGGTGTGCTCTCTGATGTAAGGGGAATATTTGGGTATTTATAGAGCAGAGATTAGGGTTAGAAGAGCCATGGGGGGCCCACAAGCCTAGGGCGCTCTCCAGGGGGCGCGTCCCTAGGGCTTGTGCCCCCTCGTGGGTCTACTGGCCTCTTCCCGAAGCTTCATGTTTGTCTTCTGGTCCAAGAAAAATCCTCAAAAAGTGTCATTTCGTTTGGACTCTGTTTGGTATTGATTTTCTCTAAAAGACAAAAACTAGGAAAAAACAACAACTGGCACCGGGCACTAGGTTAATAGGTTAGCCGAAAAAATGATATAAAATAACGTATTAATGCATATAAAATATCCAAGATAGATAATATAATAGCATGGAACAATAAAAAATTATAGATCGGTTGGAGACTGTAGCGACCCGACCACAGACGGTTAAGTCTCTATGCTTAAGTGTCATCCCTGGATCGGTATTGCTGACACACACAATACTCAAGGAATTATAACAGAGTTCAATCACACACTTATTACATCGAGTGTCTCAAAAAGAGTACTTATTACAATAATATGGCTGAAGGCCATCTAAATAACATAATTGCGGAAGCATCAAAGATAAATGAGTACATCCAACTCCACGGCAATACTGAGTGCACGACAACGACCTAGCGCACCTTACTCTTTGTAAATTCCGCAACATGATACGTTGCAGCCGTGTAGGTCAACACATGGAATATGCTGGCAAGATAACACTATAAAGTAATGAACAAAATAACAACTATCAGTACGTGCATATATGGCTGGTGGAGGCTCTATGGTTATCATTTGCATAAAGATAGTTTTTCCCTACAACAAAGGAATATGTTTTATTTAACTACAATTTTTCTTGAAATTATTGAGAAGGTAACCCAAACTCAATCCCAAAATTAAAATTAATAACCCGAAAAAATTCATTAAGTAAAGTGATGAGATCAACATAATAATTCAAGTACCAGATACTCAAGATGTCCATAACCGGGAACACAACTAACCATGATTAGTTTATACACTCTGCAGAGGTTTACACACTTTTCGACACAAGACTCCATCTCCTCCGTTGTATTTCTCGCACTCATGACGTTTGAGAAACAGATGATCGAGACAAAGTCTTTCCGAGGAGGTCCCCTTAACTGATAGATAGGCCGGTACACCTACAATCCCCTACATCTGCTAGCCCATAATGGAAAGGATTCCCACAACTTACTCAACTATGACAGAGCCCATAATGTCTTGTGGATGCACACGGAAGTTTCTAGCATGAATAATCTTATGATCCCTTTGAGCCTGGGTGGGATTCCATAGGATGATCACACGGGTTCCCCGGGATCTCCTAGGACAACACTGGTATATCCTCAGGTGCCCACAACCAATCCACCCAGATGCGTATTAGAGTAGCCACCTTAAGTTAACCCTTAGATATAAATAACTGTCACATCTTCCATGAATCTCACAAATCAATCCACGTCTACGAGCATAGCATAGCCGTATAAGCATAACGTAGTAACACCCAGGGTTTGAATATAAGACAATAGGTTCCTACCCCATCAACTACTTCCCAATACACACATGTTAACAACTCCTACTCATGCAATGTTTGAGGGTTGAAACTAATGCATAAAAACTGAGTAATAAAGGGATATGATCAAAGTGTTACTTGCCTTGGTGATGATCGCAAAACCTTAGAGATTCGTAGTAGCAAGCCTCACACTCTGAAAACTCTATCATGAACAAACAATAGCATACATAAGAACCCATGCATATGAAGCAAAGGTAAAACCAAAATAAAATATCTAAACTGAAAGTTCAAGTGAAGAGCTTCGATTTGCAAAAAGAATCAATCGATTCGGAGCTACGAAACTCAAAGTACGATCAAAAGAAGTTCAAATTCAAATCTTCTTGAAACCAAATTTTAAATTATCAAAATCATGTTCAAGTTGATTATCTGGACAGAGGGGATCAAGACGAAGATTTTGGCATTGGTTTCACTGGATTTGGACAAGTGAACAAAAAGTAATGAGGGTTTGAAGACCAGGTACTAATCTGTAAGAAAACTATTCGTAGATAGGTCCCTGGCCGAAAATAAACAGAAAAAGAAAAATCTATCGGATGAATGTCCGCTAAAAGAAACTAACGAACGAATTCATTTGTTAACAGAGAAAATCAGGTGAACATTCGCAAATTAACGAGCCCTAAAATTAAAACCGATCTAAACGAAATAAACTGAACTTAAAGAAACGAACTAAACCGAGAAAAAACCGGATCGGCTTATACTTGTTCTGTGACGGGGGCGGACCGGATTGGCGGCGGCTCCGGCAGCGTGCAGCAAGGTGGCGATGGCACCGGCAGCAGCTAGAAGCGGTGAGCGACGGCGGCGCGGGCAGCGAGCGGCGGCAGCGCGGCAGCGAGCAGCTGCGCGGTGGCTCAGCGTAGGCGGCGACTGAGGCGGCGGGCGGCGCGGCTTGGTGGGAGGAGAAGGCCCGGGGCCTCGGCTTATAAAGCCCTGGGGCGGCGACTTGGGGCAGGGGGCGGCCTCGGGAGGCGGACTCCCGGTCGGTCACGGCGGCGGCGCGGTCCCGTGCTCCGGCTGGACTCAGGGAGGCGGCGGGGCGCTTGGCTGGGCTGGGCTAGCGACTTGGGCCGGCCCAGTTCGGCGGCGGGAGAGTTTTTTTGAATAATTTCACCAAAAAAGAAAATCCAAAAATAAAATAACCAAAAATCCTAAAATCCCAAAAATAATTTTCACGGTCCTCTCCTAATAATTAGGACAACATGAACATTTTCCTGTGCTAAAATGCAATTTTTCCCTAAATTAACCGAATAAAATTCAAATAAAGCAAATATTCTTATTTAAAATTAAATTTCCATTATTTCCACTCTTTTGAAGAAGTCATATTATCTTCTCTCATTATTTTATTTATTTGGAAATAAATGGAAAAATAATTTCAAATAAAAAATCACCTTGATCCAATTTACCAATTTTGAGAATTCAAAAATGCAATTTTATGAAAACGTCCAACTCTCTCAAGTGATCCTTGAGTTTCTTAAGGTCTCCAGGATCAAAATGTCCAAATAAAACCAATTCAAAATGCAGGAATCGTGGATGCATATGATGACCTAATGATTAACATCCAAGTTGAAAATTGGGATGTTACAAACCTACCACCCTAAAGATGAATCTCGCCCTCGATATTCGGGTTGGCTAGCAAAAAGGTTTGGGTGGTCTTTCCATAGGTCTTCTTCTCGCTCTCAGGTGGCTTCTTCCTCGGTATGATGGCTCCACTGAACTTTGGAAAACTTGATGACCTTGCTGCATGTAACTGATAACACACAAGTATAGGGGATCGCAACAGTTTTCGAGGGTAGAGTATTCAAACAAAACTTATTGATTCGTCACAAGGGGAGCCAAAGAATATTCTCAAGTATTAACAGTTGAGTTGTCAATTCAACCGCACCTGAAAGACTTAATATCTGCAGCAAAATATTTAGTAGCAAAGTAATATGGAAGTAGCGGTAACGGTGGCAAAAGTAACATTAGTAGTTTTTGTAGTGATTGTAACAGTGGCAACGGAAAAGTAACTAAGCAAAGATCAATATGTGAAAAGCTCATAGGCAATGGATTGGTGACGGATAATTATGTCGGATGCGATCCTCATGCAACAATTATAACATACGGTGACACAGAACTAGCTCCAGTTCATCAATGTAATGTAGGCATGTATTCCAAATATAGTCATACATGCTTATGTAAAAGAACTTGCATGACATATTTTGTCCTACCCTCCCGTGGCAGTGGGGTCCTATTGGAAACTAAGGGATATTAAGGCCTCCTTTTAATAGAGTACCGGACCAAAGCACTAACACTTAGTGCATACATGAACTCCTCAAACTACGGTCATCACCGGGAGTGGTCCCGATTATTGTCACTTCGGGGTTACCGGATCATAACACATAGTAGGTGACTATTTACTTGCAAAATAGGATCAAGAACTCACATATATTCATGGAAACATAATAGGTTCAGATCTGAAATCATGGCAATCGGGCCCAAGTGACAAGCATTAAGCATAACAAAGTCATAGCAACATCAATCTTAGAACATAATGGATACTAGGGATCAAACCCTACCAAAACTAACTCGATTACATGGTAAATCTCATCCAACACATCACCGTCCAGCAAGCCTACGATGGAATCACACACGGTGGTCAGCATCATGAAATTGGTGATGGAGGAAGGTTGATGATGACGATGGCGATGGATTCCCCTCTCCGGAGCCCCGAACGGACTCCAGATCAGCCCTCCCTGAGAGAGATTAGGGCTTGGCGGCGGCACCATATCGTAAAACGCGATGAATCCTTCTCTCTGATTTTTTTCTCCCTGAACGTGAATATATAGATTTTGAGTTGACGTTGGTGTTGATTCTTTCGCCAGTATTTTTTATTTATTCCAAAACGTGTCTCCGTTGATTTTCAGGTCATTCCAAGAACTTTTATTTCTGCACAAAAATAACACCGTGGCAATTCTGCTGAAATCAACATCAGTTCGGGTTAGTTCCATTCAAATCATGCAAGTTAGAGTCCAAAACAAGGTTTAAAGTGTTTGGAAAAGTAGATACGATGGAGACGTATCAACTCCCGCAAGCTTAAACCTTTGCTTGTCCTCAAGCAATTCAGTTGACAAACTGAAAGTGATAAAGAAAAACTTTTACAAACTCTGTTTGATGTTGTTGTTGTGAATATGTAAAGCCAACATTCAAGTTTTCAGCAAAGATTATGAACTAACCATATTCACAGTAACATTTAAGTCTCATGTTTACTCATATCAATGGCATAATCAACTAGCGAGCAATAATAATAAATCTCGGATGACAACACTTTCTCATAACAATCATAATATGATATAACAAGATGGTATCTCGCTAGCCCTTTCTCAGACCGCAAAACATAAATGCAAAGCACCTCTGAAGCTCAAGGACTTATTAAACATTGTAATTCATGGTAAAAGAGATCCAGTCACAGTCATACGCAATGTAAATTAATAGTAATGCATGCACATGAAAGCGGTGCTCTCCAACTGGTGCTTTTTAATAAGAGGACAATGACTCAACATAAAAGTAAATAGATAGGCCCTTTGCAGAGGGAAGCATGGATTTGTAGAGGTGCCAGAGCACAACTTTGGAATAGAGATAAATAATATTTTGAGTGGCATACTTTCATTGTCAACGTAACAACTGAGAGATCTCGATATCTTCCATGCTACACACATTATAAGCGGTTCCTAAGCGGAATGGTAAAGTTTATACTCCCCCAACAACAATAAACATCAATCCATGGCTTGTCTAAAACAACGGGTGCCTCCAACTAACAACAATCCTAGGGGAGTTTTGTTTGCAATTATTTTAATTTAAGCATGGGACTGGGCATCCCGGTTACCAGCCATATTCTCGTGAATGAGGAGCGGAGTCCACTCCTCGTGAGAATAACCCACCTAGCATGGAAGATATAGACAACCCTAGTTGATACATGAGCTATTCGAGCATACAAAACAGAATTTCATTTGAAGGTTTAGAGTTGGGCACATAGAAATTTACTTGGAATGGCAAGTAGATACCGCATATAGGAAGGTATGGTGGACTCATATGGAATAACTTTGGGGTTTGTGGAAATGGATGCACAAGCAGTATTTCCTGTTAGTACAAGTGAAGGCTAGAAAGAGACTAGGAAGCGACCAACTAGAGAGCGACAGCAGTCCTGAACATGCATTAAAATTAATCAATACTTAGTGCAAGCATGAGTAGCGTATAATTCACCATGAACATAAATATCGTGGAGGCTATGTTGATTTTGTTTCAGCTACATGCGTGAACATGTGCCATGTCAAGCCACTCGAATCATTCAAAGGAGGATACCACCCTATCATACCACATCACAACCATTTTAATAGCATGTTGGCACACAAGGTAAATCATTATAAACTCCTAGCTAATTAAACATGGCATGAGCAACTATAATCTCTAATTGTCATTGCAAACATGTTTCATTCATAATACGCTGAATCAGGAACGGTGAACTAATCATATTTACAAAAACAAGATAGGTCGAGTTCATACCAGCTTTTCTCATCTCAATCAGTACATCATATATCGTCATTATTGCCTTTCAATTGCATGACCGAATGGTGTGCATAATAATAATGGTGCACGTGCATTGGACTAAGCTGGAATCTGCAAGCACTCAATACAAGGGAGAAGATGAGGTAATATGGGCTCTTTATTAAATCAACAATAATGCATATGAGAGCCACTCAACATTTTCATTACGGTCTTCTCCTCTCGACCCCCAAAGAAAAGAAACAAAACTATTTACACGGGAAAGCTGCCAACAAGCAAAAGAAGAACGAGAAATCTTTTTGGGTTTTCTTTTTAATTACTACTACAAGCATGGAAAGTAAACTAGCTAAAAGCTACAACTAATTTTTTTGGTTTTTCTTAAGGTTTTTCAAACACAGAAGAAGGAGGCTTAGAAAAGAGAATAAACTAGCATGGATTGTACAATGAAAAAGTATGAGCACCGACAACTGGCATGAGTGTGTGAACATGAATGTAATGTCAGTGAGAAATACGTACTCCCCCAAGCTTAGGCTTTTGGCGTAAGTTGGTCTAGGGCCATGGCTCAAAGCTGCCCTCTCCGGTGTATGGAGGAGTGTCCTCTGGGTGCCACATTGGTGGCGATCTCCTCCGGATCCCACTGATAAACAGACTATCAACAAGGGTCAAGGGGTGGCTCTGACTCAGCTCTGGAGCTGGTGTCAGGCTCTAGTATGCATAAACGGCGTAGGTAAGGTAATAATCTCACAGTATTTTTTTATCAAATATCAATTTATACTTAAGCATCCTTTTCTTATCGTTAACAATAAAATCATGTGCTACCATACTATTATAATCTAGAAAAATAGGGGGTAGCAACTTTTCCTCTTTCTCATAGTGCCTAATAGGTATCCTTAAGTGTGCAGCAAGGAACAAAGCAAAAATGCCTCCGAAGATGGGGCCCTTTGTACGGTTCAGATTTAATCGTTTAGCAACAATAGCGCCTAAACTGAAAGTTGTATCACGAAACAAAGCATGGCGCAAAATAACAATATCAGGAGCACTGAGATTTCCACTGTTCCCGCGACCAATTAAGCATCTACTAGAAAATATTGCAAAGTAGCGTAGAACATGAAAATGTATGCTAGTAATTCTTGCATCAAAAACTTTCCTCGTTTTCCCTACAGCAATTGTATCAGTAAACCCCTCCACATCATTACGATGTGGTTCCTCTATGCTTCCCGCAAAGGGTATCTTACAGACCCAACAAAAATCATACAATGACATCTCCTTAACCTCATCATATAAGTGAGATTCCACTAAAGGTGGTGATTTCTTAGCACGAAAGTAAATTTTTTGCATGAAAATATTATTGAGTAGGAGATACTGTTCGCGCTGGTCACGAAGGAAGTCGATGAGGCCTACATTTTCAGCCAAATAATACAAGTCCTCATAAATCCCGGCTGCTCTCAAGAACTCATCACAAGGCCATTTGCACGGCCGAACCTCCAAACTGCGAGGGAGATTATATTTGGGCTTCTTATTCTCTTCACTTTGCTTATCCTTCGAGCTTCGGCTCGAAAAGCCCCTCAACAATCTCTTCATCATTTTCTTTCTCTGAAAAATTTCTGAAATTTTTAGTGACTCAAAATATAAGTGAACCAAACTCAACAAGATTGATAGCAACTACTCCTACAAGTGCCTAGTGGCCATATCATGCATTAAAACTGCTTTTGACCATATAAATTTGACATGCAAGATCAAGAACAGGGTCACCTTAGCAGCAAAAACTTGCAATAAATAAAGCACTAGAACAAAAAGTAATTGGACCATTGGAGGAGTCACATACCAAAGAACAATCCCCCAAAGCAGTTTTGTGAATGGAGCTTTGAGCAAGGAGATCGAAAATGGCAGCAAGATGAGCTAGAACACGGGTTTGAGCTATGAGAGGATTTTTTTCTGGAGGAAGACAAAGTGTGTGGGTGCAGGAATAAGTGGAGGGGGCCCACGTGGGGTCCACGAGGCAAGGGGCACGCCCTAGGGGGTGGTTGTGCCCTGGACCCTCGTGGTCAGGTGGTGTGGCCCCCTGGTGTGTTCTCAGTGCAAATAATTCTTAAATATTCTAGAAAAAATCATATTTCATTTTCAGGACATTTGGAGAACTTTTATTTTCAGGGTATTTTTTGCAAGGATAATTCAGAAAACAGACATAAAATACTATTTTGCTTTATTTAATCTACCTAACAGAAAGTAAAAGGAGGGTACAGAGAGTTGTGCTTTCTAACTTCATCCATCTCATGCTCATCAAAAGGAATCCACTAAAAAAGTTGATCAAGTCTTGTTAACAAACTCTTTCCGAATAACATGAAACTGGAGAATTTTCGAATAACACTAAGTTACCTCAACGGGGATATGCATGTCCCCAACAATAAGAATATCATATTTCTTTTTGACAATAGGAAGAGGAAATTCAAAACTTCCAATAGTAATTGTTGAAGTTTTTCCAATAGAATTTATATTGTGGACTTGAGGTTGTTTCCTTGGAAAATGTATCGTATGCTCATTACCATTAACATGAAAAGTGAGATTGCCTTTGTTGCAATCTATAACAGCCCCTGCAGTATTCAAAAAGGGTCTACCAAGAAGAATAGACATACTATCGTCCTCGGGAATATCAAGAATAACGAAGTCCGTTAAAATAGTAACGTTTGCAACCACAACAAGCATGTCCTCACAAATACTGATAGGTATAGCAGTTGATTTATCAGCCAGTTGCAATGATATTTCAGTAGGTGTCAACTTATCCAAATCAAGTCTACGATATAAAGAGAGAGGCATAACACTAACACCGGCTCCAAGATTAGATAAAGCAGTTTTAACATAGTTTCTTTGAATGGAGCATGGTATAGTTATTACTCCTGGATCTCCTAGTGTCTTAGGTATTCCACCTTTAAAAATATAATTGGCAAGCATGGTGAAAATTTTAGCTTCTGGTGTCTTTCTTTTATTTGTAACAATATCTTTCATGTACTTAGCATAAGGATTCATTTTAAGCATATCAGTCAAACGCATACGCAAAAAGATAGGTCTAATCATTTCAGAAAAGCGCTCAAAAATCCTCATCATATTTTTTCTTGGATAGTTTAGGAGGAAAATGCATGGATTTCTGAACCCATGGTTCTCTTTCTTTACCGTGCTTCTTAGCAACGAAATCTCTCTTATCATAACATTGATTCTTTGATTGTGGGTTATCAAGATCAATAGTAGGTTCAATCTCTACATCATTGTTATTGCTAGGATGAGCATCAACATGAACATCATCGTTAACATTATCACTAGGTTCATGTTCATTACCATATTGTGTTTCAGCATCAGAAATGGAAATATCATTGGCATTCTCAGGTGTGTCAACAAGATGTTCACTAGAAGCATGCAAAGTCCTATAATTTTTTTTCTTCTTAGAAGAACTAGGTGTATCAATATTAGTTCTCTGAGAATCTTGCTCAACTCTCTTAGGGTGGCCCTCGGGATATAGAGGTTGTTGAGTCATTTTACCCCCTCTAGTCACAACTCTAACAACATTATCATTTTTCTTATTATTTAATTCATTGAGCAAATCATTCTGAGCTTTAAGCACTTGTTCTACTTGAGTGGTAACCATAGAAGCATGTTTACTAATAAGTTTAAGCTCACCTTTAACTCTAGACATATAATCACTCAAGTGTTCAATCATATAATCATTATGTTTGAATTGTCTACCAACATAAGCATTGAAGTCTTCTTGTTTAACAATAAAATTATCAAACTCATCCAAGCATTGGCTAGCAAACTTAGTAGATGGGATTTCAACCTTATCAAATCTATAGAGAGAATTTACCTTTACTACCTGTGTCGGGTTATCAATACCATGTATTTCTTCAATAGGTGGTAAATTCTTAACATCTTCAGCTTTAATACCCTTTTCTTTCATAGATTTCTTCGCCTCTTGCATTTCTTCAGGACTAAGAAATGGAATACCCCTTTTCTTCAGAGTTGGCTTAGGAGTTGGTTCAGGAAGTATCAAATCATTATCATTACTCAACATATTATTCAATAGAAATTCAGCTTGATCAATAGTTCTTTCCCTGAAAACACAACCAACACAACTATCTAGGTGGTCTCTAGAAGCATCGGTTAGTCCATTGTAAAAGATATCAAGTATTTCATTTTTCTTGAGAGGATGATCAGGCAAAGAATTAAGTAATCGGAGAAGCCTCCCCCAAGCTCGTGGGAGACTCTCTTCTTCAATTTGCACAAAATTATATATTTCCCTTAAGGCAGCTTTTTCTTATGAGCGGGGAAATATTTAGCAGAGAAATAATAAATCATATCCTGGGGACTACGCACACAACCAGGATCAAGAGAATTAAACCATGTTTTAGCATCACCTTTAATGAGAACGGAAATAACTTAAGGATATAGTAGTAACAATTTTTTTCCTCATTAGTGAATAGGGTGGCTATATCATTCAATTTAGTAAGATGTGCCACAATAGTTTCAGATTCACAGCCGTAAAACGGATCAGAGTCAACCAAAGTAATTATCTCAGGATCGACAAAGAAATCATAATCCTTATCAGAAATACAGATAGGTGAAGTAGCAAAGGCATGGTCATATTTCATTCTAGCATTCAAAGATTTTTCTTTCACCTTAGCTAATAGTTTCTTAAGATCATATCTATCTTTGCAAGCTAACAGATCTCTAGCAGTTTCTTCATCCATAACATAACCCTAGCAAGCTAATAGATCTCTAACAAATCTATCTTTGCAAGCTAACAGATCTCTAGCAGTTTCTTAAGATAGGAACATCAGGAAATTCATATCTAGGGGCAGAATCTTCATCACCACTTTCATCAATATTATCAGTTTCAATAATTTCATTCTCTCTAACCCTAGCAAGTTGTTCATCAAGAAATTCATCTAATGGCATAGTGTTATCAAGCATAGAAGTAGTTTAATCATAAGTATCATGCAAAGTAGATGTGGCATCATCAATAACACACGACCTATCAGAATCAATAGCAGGAGTAGGTGTCGCAAGTTTACTAGAAATAGAAGGTGAATCAAGTGCAGAGCTAGATGGCAGTTCCTTACCTCCCCTCATAGTTGAGGGAAAAAATCTTGGTTCTTTCATCTTTCAAGTTCCTCATAGTGATCAAGAGATATAAATCCCAAGTGACTCAAATAATAAATCTATGCTCCCCGGCAACGGTGCCAGAAAATAGTCTTGATAACCCACAAGTATAGGGGATCGCAACAGTTTTCGAGGGTAGAGTATTCAACCCAAATTTATTGATTCGACACAAGGGGAGCCAAAGAATATTCTCAAGTATTAACATTTGAGTTGTCAATTCAACCGCACCTGAAAGACTTAATATCTGCGGCAAAGTATTTCTTAGCAAAGTAATATGGAAGTAGCGGTAACGGTGGCAAAAGTAACAGTAGTAGTTTTTGTAGTGATTGTAATAGTGGCAACGGAAAAGTAACTAAGCAAAGATCAATATGTGAAAATCTCGTAGGCAATGGATCGGTGATGGATAATTATGTCGGATGCGATTCCTCATGCAACAATTATAACATAGGGTGAAACAGAACTAGCTCCAGTTCATCAATGTAATGTAGGCATGTATTCCGAATATAGTCATACGTGCTTATGGAACAGAACTTGTATGAAATATTTTGTCCTACCCTCCCATGGCAGCGGGGTCCTATTGTAAACTAAGGGATATTAAGGTCTCCTTTTAATAAAGTACCGGACCAAAGCATTAACACTTAGTGAATACATGAACTCCTCAAACTACAGTCATCACTAGGAGTGGTCTCGATTATTGTCACTTCAGGGTTACCGGATCATAACACATAGTAGGTGACTATTGACTTGCAAAATAGGATCAAGAACTCACATATATTCATGGAAACATAATAGGTTCAGATCTGAAATCATGGCACTCGGGCCCTAGTGACAAGCATTAAGCATAGCAAAGTCATAGCAACACCATTCTTAGAACATAATGGATACTAGGGATCAAACCCTACCAAAACTAACTCGATTACATGGTAAATCTCATCCAACCCATCACCGTCCAGCAAGCCTACGATGGAATCATGCACGGTGGTGAGCATCATGAAATTGGTGATGGAGGAAGGTTGATGATGACGATGGCGATGGATTCCCGTCTCCGGAGCCCCGAACGGACTCCAGATCAGCCCTCCCTGAGAGAGATTAGGGCTTGGCGGCGGCTCCGTATCGTAAAACGCGATGAATCCTTCTCTCTGATTTTTTTCTCCCTGAACGTGAATATATAGAGTTGGAGTTCACGTCGGTGGAGCCTCAGGGGGCCCACGAGGCAGGGGCGTGCCCTAGGGGCGTGGGTGCGCCCTACACCCTCGTGGATAGGGTGTGGCCCCCCGGTGTTGATTCTTTCGCCAATATTTTTTATTTATTCCAAAACATGTCTCCGTTGATTTTGAGGTCATTCCGAGAACTTTTATTTCTGCACAAAAATAACACCATGGCAATTCTGTTGAAAACAGCGTCAGTCCGGGTTAGTTCCATTCAAATCATGCAAGTTAGAGTCCAAAACAAGGTCAAAAGTGTTTGGAAAAGTAGATACGATGGAGACATATTAGTAACTCGGCTGGCAAACTCGAGAATCTTAATAGGTTTCTCCTCATAAGTTAGGTCACTCTCCAACTGAATAGCTTCCAGGGGCACTGTATCTCTCAGAGGAATATCGGCCATCTCTGCATGGCACTTCTTTAACTGAGAACCGTGAAATACATCATGAACTCCTAATAATCCGTTGGGTAACTCCAACTTGTAGGCTACTTCTCCCATACGGTCCAGAACTCGGTATGGTCCTACAAATCTTGGGGCTAACTTTCCTTTAACTCCAAATCGTTTAACTCCTCAAAGTGGTGACACGCGGAGATATGCTCTGTCTCCGACTTCATAGGCTACCTCCTTGCATTTAGTATCAGCATAACTCTTCTGCCTGGACTGAGCTACCTTCAGTCTATCACGAATCAACTTAACCTTCTCTTCAGACTCTCTGATTAAATCTGGTCCGAACAATTGACGATCTCCAACTTCATCCCACATCAAGGGTGTCCCGCACCTCCTTCCATACAAAGCTTCAAAAGGGGCCATCTTCAAACTAGCCTAGTAGATGTTGTTATATGCGAACTCTGCGTAAGGCAAATTATCATCCCAACTAGATCCATAATCTAGCACACAAGCTCTCAACATGTCCTCCAGAATCTGATTGACTCTCTTGGTCTATCCATCTGTCTGTGGATGAAAAGCTATACTGACTCTAGCCTGGTACCCAAAGTATGGTGTAACTGATTCCAAAACTTCAAGGTAAACTGTGTTCCTCTATCTAATACGATGGTCCTTGGAACTCCATGCAGACATAGGATCCTGATCATATATATCTTGGCCAACTTTGCACTCATATAAGTGGTTTTCATGGGGATAAAGTGAGCCACTTTGGTCAAGCGATCTACTACTACCCAGATGGAGTCCTAGACTAATCGTGTCTTGGGTAATCCGGTGATGAAATCCATTCCAAGCTTATCCCACTTCCATTCGGGTACTGGCATAGGCTGAAGTAATCCTGCTGGCTTCTGGTGCTCTGCCTTAACTCTCTGACATACGTCACATACTGCAACATACTCGGCAATATCCTTCTTCATACCTGTCCACCAGAAATGTTCCTTCAAATCCAAATACATCTTGGTGTTTCCTAGGTGAATCGAGTATGGTGAATCATGAGCCTCCTGAAGTATTAACTTCTTGATGTATGGGTCATTGGGCACATAAATATGGTCCTCAAACCATAAAGTTTCATGCTCATCCTCACAAAAACCTTTGGCCTTTCCTTTATCTCCGCAATCTCCTTATCAGTCTTCTGGGCTTCTCGAATCTTTCCCAACAATGTGGACTGAACCTCCAATGCTGCTACAAAACCTCTTGGAACTATCTCCATTCGAAGTTCTCCGAGATTGTCGGCTAACTCCTGCGGTAATCCTCTGGTTGTGAGAGTATTTACATAACTCTTGCGGCTCAATGCGTTTGCTACAACATTGGACTTTCCTGGATGATAATGCAGCTTCATATCATTATCCTTTATGAGCTCCAACCATCTCCTCTGCCTGAGATTCAACTCCTTCTGTGTGAAGATATACTTCAAACTCTTATGATCCGTGTATACATCACAACGGTTTCCAATAAGAAAATGTCTCCAGGTCTTGAGCACATGCACTACGGCTGCTAACTCCAAATCATGCGTGGCATAATTCAACTCATGAGGTCGAAGCTGACGGTAGGCATGTGAGAAAACTCTTCCGTCTTGCATAAGTACACCTCCAAGTCCCGGGCGAGAAGCGTTGCAATATACTTGGAAATCCTTGCGTATATCCAGACGAATTAGCACTGGGGCTATAACTAAACGTTTCTTCAACTCCTGAAAACTGGCCTCACATTCTTCGGTCCATTTGAACTTGGTGTCCTTCTTCAATAACTCTGTCATGGGCTTCGCAATCTTGGAAAAAATCTCAATGAATCTCCGGTAATATCCCGCAAGTCCAAGAAAACTGTGTATCTCTCCAATTGAGGTGGGTGCCAACCACTCAGTGATAGACTGAACCTTGGTAGGGTCTACTGCTATACATTCTCCAGATATAACATGTCCGGGAAATCCAACTTCTTTCAACCAAAACTCACATTTGCTAAACTTGGCGTATAGCTGATGTTCCCTGAGCTGCTCGAGAACTAAGCACAAATGTTCCTCGCGTTCTTCTTCATTCTTCGTGTACACCAATATATCATCAATGAACACCACAACAAACTTATCCAAGAACTCCATGAACACCTTATTCATCATACTCATAAAATAGGCAGGGGCGTTAGTCAATCCAAAAGACATGACCGTGTACTCATATAGCCCATACCTTGTGGCAAAACCTATCTTTGGTATATCTTGTTCTCGGATCTTCAACTGGTGGTATCCCGATCGAAGATCGATCTTGGAGAATACTTTAGCTCCCTACAGCTAGTCAAACAAATCGTTGATCATCCGTAGTGGGTATTTGTTCTTAATCGTCACCTCATTCAGTGCACGATAATCAACAACCATTCTCAAGGATCCATCCTTCTTCCCAACTAAGAGGACTGGGGCTCCCCATGGTGATGAACATGGTCGGATATAACCTTCCTCCAATAACTCCTTAATATGCTTCTTAATTACCTCCAGATCATTTGCGGGCATCCGGTACGGTCTCTTCGATATTGGTCTGGTGCCTGGTAACAACTCTATCAGAAATTCTATGTATCGATCTGGTGGCATCCCTAGTAATTCCTCTGGAAATACATCAGGATAATCCTTCACAACTGGCACTTCCTCCTGAAAAACTCCCGAGAGTTAATTTACTTGAGTCCTCCTTGGCGTATGCCTAGACACATACTTTATCCGTTTACCCCCTGGGGTAGTGAGGCGAATTGACATACTAGCACAATCGATGTTTCCTTCATACATCGATAACCAATCTATGCCTAGTATCACATCCAATCCTTGTGACTCCAAAATTATTAGGTCGGAGGGGAAAACATGCCTGCCTATGGTCAATGGCAACTGAAAACATCCTCTGCTAGCCATATACTCCTCTACAGGTGAGCTTACTAACATAGGTGTCTTAAGGGCTATAGTGAGTAGCTTAAAATTATCCACAAATCCCCTTGATATGTATGAATGTGATGCACCAGTGTCAAAAAGGACAATAGTAGTAAATGACTTAATCAAAAACTTACCAATAATAGCATCGGGCCGCTCTTCAACTTCCTCCATGTTGACGTGGTTCACCTGCCCTCTGGTGAAAGGGTTGGGCTTCTTCCTAGAGCTTCCATTTCCGTTTCCATTCTTTATCTCAGGACATTCATTGGCGTAATGTCCAATATTCCCACACTTGAAACCGGTAACATGACTCAGATCCTTCTTGGCAGGTGTTGCTGGGTTTCAACGGCTCTAACTTCTGCTTCCTCCATTCCCATTCCTGTTCCCATTCTTAGGGCCACTGTGATTATGTGAACTTCCTCCATTGTGAGAATGGCCTCCATGGTTATGATGGGTGTGTCCTCCCGAGTTCGGAGTGAAACGAGGCTTCTGCTGAGCTCCAAAGTTGTACTTCCCCTGTCCATACTTCCGTTTGCGAAACTCAATCTGTTGTTTCTTGCCTTCAATCATAAGAGCCCTTTCTACCAGCTCCTAATAGTTGGCGAATGTTGCCACCATCAATCGCATACTCAGCTCGTCATTTAGCCCCTCCATAAACTTCTCCTACTTCGCGGCATCTGTGGCCACATCATCTGGGGCATAGTGAGCTAACTTGCTGAACTCATCCACGTACTACGCCATAGTACGGTTTCCCTGGTGCTAGTTGTGAAACTCACGCTTCTTCATACTCATGGCTCCGGGTGAGACATGTGTAGTGCGGAATGCTTGCTGAAACTGATCCCAAGTGATATTGGTCATAGGGAAAGTGACTGTGTAATTCTCCCACCATGAGGCTGCGGGTCCATCCAGTTGATGTGCGGAAAAATGCACCTTCTTAGCATCTGTGCAACCTGCGGTGGTCAGCTCCCTTCCAATCTTTCGAAGCCATTCATCATCAACAATCGGCTCGGTGCTACTAGAGAACACCGGCGCATTCAACCTTAGAAAATGGGCTAAGTTGTCGATCGGAGGTGGCGGCGGTGGGTTGTTGTTGTTGTCTTGGTTCTGGACTAGCAACTGCATCAAGGCATTCTGCTGTTGGATCAACTGAGTGAGCTTTGGTGGGAAGGCAAATGCGGGGTCACGTCTCAGAGGCATCTGATAGGTTTAGAGGGGTGACAACAGACAGTGAGGTCTAAAGAGAAATCACTACCCATATGCACATGAGACAAACACATTCATCTCACACCACTCAATTCAAACAAGATCATATAATCGATCTAAGCTACCGTTACAAAATGCTCGGACTATTACTCTATACATGGAAGAATACTAATGATAATATGGTAGTCGACTAGAAATTTTGTTCGGTGGAAGACTCCATGATATCTGCTCCAGCTTTGTCTTCATAATCATCATCACTGTCGGGTCAGAGTCTGTGTCGTCTAGAATGATGTAGTCTTCAAAACGGATGTCCTCTTCAGGTTCGAGATCTCCCATGAATATTCCTAACTTCTTCTTCAGGTCTTCATTCTTCTCCAGTAGTACAACAATTTCCTCTTCATACCCATCACGCGTAGACTTGAGTTCCTCTGCTAGCTCAATGTCCTAGGTCATCACCTTCTTCATGTCTACCATATTGGCGCATATTTGGTTCTCTTGACGACGTATGTGCTGATTTAACTCCTGTATGTAGGCTGCAATGGATTTATCCCTCTGTCAATGACCTAGCGCACCTTACTCTTCGTTTGAAAATTCTGCAACATGATACGTTGTAGCCGTGTAGGTCAACACATGGAATATGCTAGCAAGATAACACTATAGAGCAATGAACAAAATAACAGCTATCACTACATGCATATATGGCTGGTGGAGGCTCTATGTTTATCATTTGCATAAAGCTAGTTTTTCCCTACAACAAAGCAATATGTTTTATTAACTACAAAGTTTGTTGAAATTATTGAGAAGGTAACCCCAACTCAATCCTAAAATGAAAATTAATAACCCGACAAAATTCATTAAGTAAAGTGATGAGATCAACATAATAATTCAAGTACCAGATACTCAAGATGTCCATAACCGGGGACACGGCTAACCATGATTAGTTTATACACTTTGCAGAGGTTTGCTCACTTTTCCCCACAAGACATGATCTCCTCCATTTTATTTCTCGCACTGCATGACGTTTGAGAAACGGATGATCGAGACACAGTCTTTCCAAGGAGGCCCCTTAATCGATAGACATGCCGGTACACCTACAATCCTCTACATTTGCTAGCCCATCATGGAAAGGATTCCCACAACTTACTCAACTATGCTAGAGCCCACAATGGCTTGTGGCTGCACACGGAAGTTTCTAGCATGAATAATCTTATGACCCCTATGAGCCTGGGTGGCATTCCATAGAATGATCACACGGGTTCCCCGGAATCTCCTAGGACAACACTGGTATATCCCCAGGTGCACACAACCAATCCACCTAGATGTGTATTAGAGTAGCCACCTTAAGTTAACCCTTAGATATAAATAACTCTCACATCTTTCATGAATCTCACAAACCAATTCATGTCTACGATCATAGCATAGTAGTATAAGCATAACATAGTAACACCCAGGGTTTGAACATAAGACAATAGGTTCCTACCCCATCAACTACTTCCCAATACCCACATGTTAACAAATCCTACTCATGCAATGTTTGAGGGTTGAAACTAATGCATAAAAACTGGGTAATAAAGAGATATGATCAAAGTGTTACTTGCCTTGCTGACGATCGGAAAACCCTAGAGATTTGTAGTAGCAAGCCTCGCAGTCCAGAAACTCTATCGTGAACAAACAATAGTATACATAAGCACTCAAGCATATGAAGCAAAGGTAAAACCAAAAGAAAAGATCTAAACTGAAAGTTCAAGTGAAGAGCTTCGATTTGCAAAAAGAATCAATCGAGTCGGAGCTACGAAACTCAAACTACGATCAAAAGAAGTTCAAATTCAAATCTGCTTGAAACCAAATTTTTCAAAATCATGTTCAAGTTGATTATCTGGACAGAGGGGATCAAGACGAAGATTTTGGCGCTGGTTTCACTGGATTTGGACAAGCGGTCAAAAAGTAATAAGGGTTTGAAGATCAGGGACTAATCTGTAAGAAAAATATTCGTGGACCTTGGCCGAAAATAAACAGAAAAGGAAAAATCTATCGGACGAACGTCCGTTAACAGAAACTAACAAGCCAATTCGTTTGTTAATAGAGAAAATCGGGTGAACGTTCGCCAATTAACGAACCCTAAAAATAAAACCGATCTAAACGAAATAAACCGAGTTTTAAAAAATCGAACTAAACCGAGAAAAAACCAAATCGGTTTATACCGGTTCGGCGCTGGCGGATCGGATCCACGGCGGCTCCAGCAGCGTGCAGCGACGGCAGCGGCAGCAACTAGCGGCAGCGGCGGCGGCTTGCTTAGGCGGCGACGGCAGCGAGCGGCGCGAGCAGCGAGTAGCGGCGTGGCGGCTCACCAGCGGCGGCGGCTGAGGCGGCGGACGGCTCAGCTTGGTGGGAGGAGAGGGCCCGGCACCTCGTCTTATAAAGCCTGGGGGCGGCGACTTGGGGCAAGGGGCGGCCTCAGGAGGCGGACTCCCGGTCGGTCACAGCGGCGCCACGGTCCTAATTCGGCGGCGGGAGAGTTTTTTTAATATAATTTCGCCGAGAAATAAATATCCTAAAATAAAATAAATAAAAATCCTAAAATCCCAAAAATAATTTTCATGGTCCTCTCCTAATAATTAGGACAACATGAACATTTTTTGGGCTAAAATGCAGTTTTTAAAATGCAAGTTTTTCCTAATTTAACCGAATAAAATCTCAAATAAAAGAAATATTTTTATTTAAAATTAAATTTCCATTATTTCCTCTGTTTTGAAGAAGTCATATTTTCTTCTCTCATTATTTTATTTATTTCGAAAAAATTGGAAAAATAATTCAAATAAAGAAATCACCTTGATCCAATTTACTAATTTTGAGAATTCAATAATGGAATTTTATGAAAACCTTAAACTCTCTCAAATGATCCTTGAGTTGCTTAAGGTCTCTAGGATCAAAATGTCCAAATAAAACAAATTCAAAATGCAGGAATCATGGATGCATATGATGACCTAATGATTAACATCCAAATTGAAAATTGGGATGTTACAGAGATGTATCAAGCAACCCCACGCTTAATTCTTGCTCGTCCTCGAGTAGGTAAATGATAAAACAGAATTTTGATGTGGAATGGTACCTAACATATTTATCAATGTAATTTTTCTTATTGTGACATGAATATTCAGATCCATAAGATTCAAAACAAAACTTTAATATCGACATAAAAATAATAATACTTCAAGCATACTAATAAATCAATCATGTCTTCCCAAATATCATGGCTAAACAAAGTTATACCTACAAAATCATATAATCTTGTCATGCTCTATCTTCATCACACAAAGTATTTATCATGCACAACCCTGATGGCAAGCCCAACAATTGTTTCATACTTTTAATGTTCTCAAGGCTTTTCAACTTTCATGCAATACATGAGCGTGAGCCATGGATATGGCACTATAGGTGGACTAGAGTTTGGTGCAGGTTGTGAGGAGAAGACGAAAAGGGAGAAAGTCTCATATCAACTAGGCAAACGAATGGGCTATGGAGATGCCCATGAATTGATATTGATGCAAGTGAGTAGGATTGCCATGCAATGGATGCACTAGAGCAATAAGTGTATGAAAGCTCAAATGAAAACTAAGTGGGTGTGCATCCAACTTGCTTGCTCACGAAGACCTAGGGCAATTTGAGGAAGCCCATCATTGGAATATACAAGCCAAGTTCTATAATGAAAAATTCCCACTAGTATATGAAATTGATAAAATAGGAGACTCTCTATCATGAAGAACATGGTGCTATTTTCGAACCACAAGTGTGGCAAAAGGATAGTTACATTGTCCCTTCTCATTTTCTCTCATTTTATCTTTTTTTCTTTTCGGCTCTTGGCCTCTATTTTTTATTTTATTTTATTTTATTTTTTGTCCAGAGTCTCATCCCGACTTGTGGGGGAATCATAGCCTCCGTCATTCTTTCCTCACATGGGACAATGCTCTAGTAATGATGATGACCACACTTTTATTTACTTACAACTCAAGAATTGCAACTCGATACTAGAACAAAGATATGACTCTATATGAATGCCTCTAGCGGTGTACCGGGATGTGCAATGATCTAGCGTGACATGCATAAAAAATATGAACGATGGCCAAGCCACAAATACTATGTCAACTATATGATCACGCAAAGCAATATGACAATAATGGTATGTGTCATAATAAATGGAACGGTGGAAGTTGCATGGCAATATATGTCGAAATGGCTATGGAAATGCCATAATAGGTAGGTATGGTGGTTTTTTTGAGGAAGGGTATATGGTGTGTTTAATGCACCGGCGAAAGTTGTGTGGTACTAGTGACACTAGCTACCAATGGTGGAAGGGTCAGAGTGCGTATAATCCAGGGACTCAACATTAGTCATAAAGAACTCACATACGTACTGCAAAAATTTATTAGCCATCGAAGCAAAGTACTAATATGCATGCTCCTAGCTAGAGGATAGATTGGTAGGAAATGATCATTGCTCGTCCTCGACCTCCACTCATAAGGAAGATAATAAAAAATAAATCATGCTCTATACATGCATAATGATAGACTAACATGCAAGCTTCAGGAATCACAAACCTTAACACAAGTATTTCTACTAATCCACAATTACTCTCTAGCATGACTCTAATATCACCATCTTTATATCTCAAAACAAATGCAAGGAATCAAACTTCTCATATATTCAGTGCTCTTTATGGAAGTTTTTATTGTATCCTTCTTGGATACCCATCAAATTAGGACCAAATTGATAACCTAAGCAAATTGCCATACAATTTTTAAGACTATCAAAATAATATAAGTGAAGCATGAGAGTTCATCAATTTCTATAAAATAAAACCATGTCCGTTCTCTAAATAGACATAAGTGAAGCACTAGAGCAACTACTTAGCTCAAAATATATAAGTGAAGCACATACACTATTCTAATAAATTCATGATTAATGTGTGTCCCTCTCAAAAGGTGTGTACAGCAAGCATGATTGTGGCAAACTAAAGAGAAAATACTCATATAATACAACACGCTCCAAGAAAAACACATATCATGTGGTGAATAAAAATATAGCCTCAAGTAAATTTATCGCTAGATTGAAGAAAAAAGAGGGGATGCCATCCGAGGCATCCCCAAGCCAAGTGTCAGCGCACCAAACCCTGGGTCTGTTGCCCAGACTGTGCACAGGCATGGGACCAAGATCGAAGAACCAGCCCAAGTCAAAGTACAAGAGACCAAGAGATTAGAAGGACCAACATGCAGATCATAGGGACCATGACCAAGCCAGAAAAGCAAGGTATCGTCAAGAGAAGGGCCTCCCTTGTCGGGAAAGAGAGCCCGACAAGGGGCAAGTCCACACTTAGAAGCAGACAACCAAGGCGTCCCGGCAGGTCCTGCCGGGACACACGGAGACAAAACGACCTCACCAACCACTCCACCACGACCCACGTCGTCGATCAGTGCGGTGTCAAGCCACAGAATGATTAAGTAGCAGCCATTCACCACATGGCAGTTGATACGTCTCCAACGTATCTACTTTTCCTAGCGCTTTTCCTCTTGTCTTGGACTCTAATTTGCATGATTTGAAGGAAACTAACCCCGGTCTGACGTTGTTTTCAGCAGAACTGCCATGGTGTTGTTTTTGTGCAGAAATAAAAGTTCTCGGAATGGAACGAAACTTTGCGAGGATTTTTTATATAATAAAAGAGAATTTCTGGAGCCAAGATCACCGAAGAGGGGCCCCTGGGTGGGCACAACCCACCAGGGCGCGCCCCCCTCTCCTGGCGCGCCCAGGTGGGTTGTCCCCACCTAGTGGCCCCGCAGACCCTGAAACTGATGCTATAAAATCCTATTTTCGAAGAAAAAAATCAGGGAGAAAGAATTATCGTGATCCAGGAGACGGAGCCAGATCTGGAGTCCGTTTGGGGCTCCGGAGAGGGGGGTCTTCGTTCTTTGTCATCACCAACCCTTCTCCATCGCCAAATCCATGATGCTCCCCACCAGGAGTGAGTAATTCCTTTGTAGGCTCGCTGGTCAGTGAGGAGTTGGATGAGATTCATCATGTAATCGAGTTAGTTTTGTTAGGGGTTTATCCCTAGTATCCACTATGTTCTAAGATTGATGTTGCTATGACTTTGCCATGCTTAATGCTTCTCACTTTGGGCCCGGGTGCCATGATTTTAGATCTGAACCGTTTATGTTATCACCAATATATCCATGTTCTAGATCCGATCTAGCAAGTTATAGTCACCTACTACGTATTATGATCCGGCAACCCTGGAGTGACAATGATGCGGAGCATCCTATGGACATCACCATGTCAAGAGTCCATTTGGCAAGTGACACGTGCCACATCTACTTCATACATACAAAGGTGAATCATCTCCTTTACACGTGTCCAGTTGTACCTTTTGAGGATGATATACTACTTGACCCCTCTCTCATGTGCATACATAGGTGTGAGAGGAGCTAGACATTCATCGAGGAGGAGTCCAAGAAGAAGAGAACATCTACACCATACAAGAGGGAAGTCTGGAAGCAGAGAAGGAAGCGCTAAGAAGTAGGCAGCAGCTCCCAAGTGACCCCGTGCCCACGGGCCCCTCCGACCCCGTGCCCACGGGCCTCCCAGGCTAACGGTCCTGAAGACCCCATGCGCACGGGCGTGTACCATGCCCATGGGACCCCCTGACCATGGGCCTCCCGGACCCCGTGCGCACGGGCTCATGCGTCAGGTCTCTGGATACCCCGTGCGCACGGGATCCACTTGCCCCGTGCACACGGGGCCCCCTGTGCGTGGTTGTCGGGCTTGGCCCTTGTATCCCCATCTCGTCCCTACTTACCCCTTCATCCCTTGGACCCATATATACTTCCCTTCCTCCTCCATTTAGACTTAGCTAAGAATAGATCTAGATATTAGAGCTTAGCTCATTTACCTCCCCTTGTGGGATTCCTCTTGAGAGACAAGACTCCATTGGAGTACAGGACCTCCATTGGAGAAGTTCCCTAGTGGATAAATCCCCCATCTAGGGAAGGATCTATCTAGATCATCAAGCCCTCATCTCCTTCATAGGATTTGGGATGAACTCTACCATGTATCTTGTTTCTGTTTGATTGTTCATGTACCTTGTGGATCTTGTGTGTTTGTTGGTCTAGTGGATGTGTGATTGGACTTGTTCTTGACTGTTCCTCTTGTTTTCTCTCTTGTGTTCATCTTGTTATTAGGGATTCCCCCTCCAATTCGTGAAAGATCTCCACTGAGGGTTCCACCCTTCAAAATCTTGGTAGCAGAGCCATGGTTTCTCATGAAATTGGAGCCCCCCATCTTAGTTTTCTAGCCTTATTTTGCTTGTTCTTGCCCAATTTCGAAAATCCCCACAAAAAGAGCAATACAATTTTTTTTTGTGATTTGAAGTTTCTTGTGAGTTTTTGTTGATTTTGATCCGTGGATCTGATGTATAGAAAGTAGATCTACCCCCTCTTGCGTCCCCATACCCAAAATTTTCTACTATATGGAGTCTTTCGTCGAGAAAAAAATCATAAGCAAGCTTTCGGGACGAGACTCCGTCACCACGAGGCGGAACCTTGGCGGAACCAATCTAGGGCTCCGACAGAGCTGTTCTGTCGGGGACACTTCCCTCCGGGAGGGGGAAATCATCACCATCGTCATCACCAACAATCCTCTCATCGGGAGGGGGTCAATCTCCATCAACATCTTCACCAGCACCATCTCATCTCAAACCCTAGTTCATATCTTGTATCCAATCTTTGTATCCAACCCTCAGATTGGTACCTGTGGGTTGCTAGTAGTGTTGATTACTCCTTGTAGTTGATGATAGTTGGTTTACTTGGTGGAAGATCATATGTTCAGATCCATTATGCATATTAATACCCCTATGATTATGAACATGAATATGCTTTGTGAGTAGTTATGTTTGTTCGTGAGGACATGGGAGAAGTTTTGCTATTAGCACTACTAGGAAAAGGCTAGTAATGGCGCACCAGTTTTGCCCACTAATGGCGCACTGCTGGTGCGCCATTAGTATCACGCCACTAGTATTTCTTACTAATGGCGCACCACCGGTGCGCAGTAGTGTGCCATTAGTATAGAACACCATGCGCCATTAGTATGCCTCTCAGGGGGCCATATTTAACCATGTGCTTTGGCATACTAATGGCGCACCTGTTGGGTGATGCGCCATTAGTGTGATTATAACAGTGCGCCATTAGTGTCTTGTGTGGTGCGCCACTAGTATGAATATTAGGGATTTTTTTTTCATTTCTGATATTTTCACAGGTTAAAAAATATTAGAGATAACATACAACACAGATCTGCTTAGCTTACATACAGGGGGCCATATGTAATGATGTTACCTGCGTCCACCAGATCATATCCAACACACAAGTTTCATCATATATACATACATAGCCAACACATAGTTCCATCGTTACATATTACAAAAGTTTCACAATGTTCATTCAACACCGTTATCCATCAATTCACAAAAGTTTCACATTGATACAAAATAAAAACACAAATGGAAAAGAAGCACTCCATCCATGCAAGCTTCCGTGAATTAAATCAAATTTGCAAAATGATAAACAAGAAGTGAGAAGAAGAGGAAGAAGAAGAGAAGAAGAAGAAGACTAGAAGAAGAATAAGAAGAAGAATAAGAAGAAGACTATAAGCTTATTATGTAAACTTGATCATTTTGTGCTAACATAAGTAATTTTGGAGCTAACCTATAGGAAACTGAGCATATAAGCTCTAAGTTAGCATATTAGAGCCAACTTAAGTAAAATGAAGCTAACCTATGTCATTTTGGTTAAGAAGAAGAATAAGAAGAAGACTATAAGCTTATTATGTAAACTTGATCGTTTTGTGCTAACATAAGTAATTTTGGAGCTAACCTATAGGAAACTAAGCATATAAGCTCTAAGTTAGCATATTAGAGCCAACTTAAGTAAAATGAAGCTAACATATGTCATTTTGGATAAGAAGAAAAAT
>NC_041390.1:426623836-426624284 GCF_002162155.2 Triticum dicoccoides
ATATTAGAGCCAACTTAGGTAAAATGAAGCTAACATATGTCATTTTGGATAAGAAGAAGAATAAGAAGAAGACTATAAGCTTATTATGTAAACTTGATCATTTTGTGCTAACATAAGTAATTTTGGAGCTAACCTATAGGAAACTAAGCATATTAGAGATAAATAGGTAACTAAGTATATATATATATATATATATATATATATATATATATATATATATATATATATATCATTTTGGAGATCTAACATACCTGACATAGTTCAGTTCTCATTGTTCTTCTCCTTCTCCTTCCTCAGCCTGATGCGCCAAGAGCGGCGAGGCGGTGGAGGCAGTGGAGGCAGCTGTGGGATGTAGTCTTCTACCACAATTGGCGTGGTCATGTCGCCCAGCTGTGGGATCGCCGGCGCCACCACCGGTGCGTGGTAATTGTCAGGCACCACTACCATC
>NC_041390.1:426624294-426628629 GCF_002162155.2 Triticum dicoccoides
TCTAACATACCTGACATAGTTCAGTTCTCATTGTTCTTCTCCTTCTCCTTCCTCAGCCTGATGCTCCAAGAGCGGCGAGGCGGTGGAGGCAGTGGAGGCAGCTGTGGGATGTAGTCTTCTATCACAATTGGCATGGTCATGTCGCCCAGCTGTGGGATCGCCGGCGCCACCACTGGTGCGTGGTAATTGTCAGGCAGCACTACCATCGCGAGGCCACCCTCAGCCACCACCATCTCTTGCCCATGGTCAGCCAACACCATCTCTTGCCCACGGTCACCCACCACCATCTCTTGCACCTGGTCAGCCACCACCATCTCTTGCCCTTGGTCAGCCACCACTACCGCTAGGTCATCCTCAGCCTGATGCCCATCATCATCCTGCAGCTCCTCATCCTCACTCTGCTCCTCTTCTCCCCCACTCCAGCCCGAATCATCCTTCTTGTTGTCTTCGCTGCTGCCAGAATCGCTGCTGCTTTCGCTAAGGCCAGAATCGCTGTTGCTTTTGCTACAGCCATAATCGCTGCTGCTTTGGCTGTAGCCAGTGTCGCTACTGCTGCTCTCATTGCCTGTCCAAATGCAACAATGACCGTTAACAATCGATGTGAGACAAAGCCAAATATGGAGGAATAAGAAGAGGCAGAACGCACTGGCATCTTCGTCTTCAGCGTAGCGCATGCGACACATAGTCTTGTTGAAAACCTTTACGATGAGCATTGTGGCGTCATCGTCGTACCTCAAGAGAAGAAAGTACCCGGTCCGCAGGTCGTAGGCACTGTAGAACTTCTCCCAGCCACGGCACAGGTACATGTGGCCCTCCTCGATCACCAACTCCATGTCCCACAGCCTGTGAACCCCGCTGCCGGCCTGTCGGAGCTTCACATTATCTAGCGGATCTTCACCCAGCATCTTCATAAAAGTGTCAGGCAGCCTCTGCAATTTGGGACAAGGAGTGGTGTAGCAAACAACAGAGTTATCATAATGAGATGGGTGAAGGGGAGATCTCTCATTTTATATACCTACCTCGTGGCTGATACTGAAGAAGAAAGTATGATAGTGAAGAACTCGAAAGCATCCAACTCGTACTCCGGTGAGGCAGTGCGGCGGTGGCTGCTTCCCCCCATCTCTGATAAGCAGCAGAAGAGACCAATTAGTACCCTTACAACATTATAGCAGCATAAATTTTGAGCAGAAGATAATCAACATTAGTCGCAAGTACCCCATATGTCCTATTTTTAGCAAAGTCATGCTAAAATTCACGGAAAATTTCAGCATGACCTTTGCTGAAAATAGGACATATGGAGTACCCAAATTTGCCGGAACGGAAGTTAATCGACATTCCGGCAAACTCAAGGGCCTCTCGGGGACAAAAACCAGCAAACTAGCAAGATGATCATCATCTTTGCAATTCATTACTTGTCAAATACAGAAGAAGGAACAATTTGTTTGTGACATAGTTGGCCCATATAGAAGAAGCAACGCCCTACACTAGCCTAAAAACAAGTGAAGTTTCACCCATATAAGAACAACTTTATAACATCAGAGAAGTTGCTATGTTTTTTCTACTGCTAGGAAGAACATCACTCATTGGAAATGAAAATCTCAGTACCAGCATTTTGAACTTTGAAATGAAATACAATAGTAATATTAGTAGTATATGGAGTAGTATCTTGTCTAGTAGTAGTATTAGATGTATATGGAGTAGCAAGTTTTGCCTCAGAGACAGCAAAAGCTATGTTTTTTCTCAATTCAGATAGCTAAGTGGAAAACCACGTCAAGTTCTGATAATCCATCTAATCTAATGAAATCTGAACTCAACCTGTGTAACACCCTCGATGCGACTATATCTCCCATGTGTCGAGGCACGACTTAGAGGCATAATCGCATTGAAGGCGTATGTCGCAAGTTAGGCAATCTTCACAACATCCCATGTAATATATATAATAAAAGGGGAGATAACATAGTTGGCTTACACTCGCCACGTCAATCAAGTACATAAATAACATTACATTATCCAAACACTCATGGCCCGACTACGTCGCCAAAATAAAAGATAACCCAACATGCGATCCGATCACCCCCAACTGGGCACCACTACTGATCATCAGGAAAGGAAACATAGTAACGTTGAGAGTCCTCGTCGAACTCCCACTTGAGCTCAAGCGCGTCACCTGGAGCGGAAACATCAGGCCCTGCATCTGGTGTAATAGTAATCTGTGAGCCACAGGGACTCAGCAATCTCGCACCCTCGCGATCAAGACTATTTAAGCTTATAGGTATGAAAAGGTAAAATATGTGGAGCTGCAGCAAGCGACTAGCAAATATGGTGGCTATCCTGATCGCAAAAGAGAGCGAGAAGAGAAGGAAAAGCACGAGCGAGAAACTAGAGAGCAACCTGCGCAAGCATTACTCCAACACCGTGTCCACTTCCCGAACTCCACCGAGAAGAGGCCATCACGGTAACACACTCAGTTGATTCATTTTAATTAAGTTAAGGTTCAAGTTATCTACAATCGGACATTAACAAATTCCCATCTGCCCATAACCGCGGGCACGGCTTTCGAAAGTTCAAATCCCTGCAGGGGAGTCCCAACTTAGCCCATGACAAGCTCTCACGGTCAACGAAGGAATACACCTCCTCTCGAGATGTTCCGATCAGACTCAGTACCTTGGTTCTTCAAGACACTTCGACAGGTTAAAACAAGACCAGCAACACTGCCCGAATGCGCTGACAAATCCCGATAGGAGCTGCAGATATCTCTTTCTCAGGGCACACTCAGATTGTCTAAACATCCGGTAGGCCAGCCCAGAGTTGCCCCTGGTAGCCACCGGCGGCTGACAGTTTGGACCAACACTCAGGGGAGCACTGGCCCGGGGGGGTTTAAATAAGATGACCCTCGGGCTCCGGAAACCCAAGGGAAAAAGGGGCTAGGTGGCAAATGGTAAAACCAAGGTTGGGTCTTGCTGGAAAAGATTTAATCAAGGCGAACTATCAAGGGGTTCCCATTATAACCCAACCGCGTAAGGAACGCAAAAAATCCGGGAACATAACACCGATATGATGGAAACTAGGGCGGAATTTCAGATCAGGTAGCACTCCTATGTGGAATTTCAGACTTAGTGAAATTAACACTTGTGTGGAATTTCAGATCAGGTAGCACTCTTCGGAGCAACAAAAGTACATGCTACAGGAACTGAACATGTCAAAGTAAAACATGGCATGGAGCTACTCAAAGAGCTTAACAAAAGTCCCTTAGTGACCTTGAGTCAAAAGGGATCAGAAGATACAATTGCAAGCATGTGAACATGGCAAAAGCATAATCAGTTTTCAAACTTAGTGAAAACTGGAGCATGCTGAAAACATATCTCAAGTAGGCATGTTTACGAGCTTGATGCACTCACTACGGAGCAAGTCATGAAAATCTAAGCATACACCCATAAATAATACACAAAATGCAAGCTAGAAATGTCAAGAACAAAAGCGTAGCATGCACGGATCAACTACAACATCATCGGCAAAATCACTAACTAGTAGACAATCTGCCCAGATTCACAAAGTAGCAAAAGTAGAGCTCGATTGACTCAAGCTAGGGTGCTCCATAATTGCAAACAAAGACATGGATGGATAGAGCACTACAAGATTAATAAAATATCCTTACTGATCATCCTCAAAAGAGGCACGGATCACTAGGAAACAACATGAACATATGACCATATGAGATAAACAGCTCAAGGACTTAGTGGAAATACTAAGTCCCTGAAATCAGCATTACCAAGTGCACCACTTTGCAAGCTTGTGCTAGTCACCACACACATCACAAAAATACATGGGTTGCACCTCTGGAAAGATGGCAAAACCCTTAACAAAACATATGTAGAACTCATGGGCATATCATGCACACATTAATCATGGCAAAAATGAGAAATATCTAAATGGAGTGGCAGATCTGCCAATTATCTCAAGTAGCACTCTTCAAACAGCATTTCGGGCATCAAGATGAACTCAAATGAAAATGATGCAATGGAATGAAATGATGTACTCTCTGAGGCGAACATTTTGATATGCTATATGACAAAAACGGAGCTAGGAATGCAAGGTTACGACACGATGAACAGGGCAACATGAGCTAGGGTTTCTGAAAAAAAAATCAACCGGATCTCAGATCTGGATCGGGAGGTTACTGTAGCGGCACGCAATCCGAAGTTCGCCGGCTGGACTTGGAGCTCGCCGGAGTGCGAGGACGAGGAGGAGGTCGCCGGGCCAGGCACCGGAGCTCGGAGCGGGCGGCGCGGCGAGCCGGGAGGGCGGCGCGGTGCTGCGGGGGCGTCGGGGTGGCGC
>NC_041390.1:426629087-426642897 GCF_002162155.2 Triticum dicoccoides
TGCGGCGGCGCGGCGGAGGAAGCAGGCGTGGGCGGCGGGACGGTTGGGCTTCGCGGGGGCGCAACGCGGGATCGGGCGGGCTGGCGCGGCGGCGGCGATTTGGGCGCCCGCTCGAGACACGTGGCACGGCGCGGTTGGTCGGTGGCGGCGAGCGGACACGTCCGCTCCGTCTGGACGTGTCTGGCGGCGGCGGAGGAGATATTTTTAGGGTTTCGGACGAGGAAGATCCGGATTTCGGGGAAGGGGTCTATCTATAGGCATAGAGGGAGCTAGGAGAGTCCAAATGAGGTGCGGTTTTCGGCCACGCGATCATGATCGAACGCTCTAGTTGATGGAGTGGGTTTTGGTGGGTTTTTGGGACAAATTGGAGGGGTGTTGGGCTGCAACACACACGAGGCCTTTTCGGTCCCTCGGTTAGCCATTGGAGTATCAAACGAAGTCCAAATGATATGAAACCTGATAGGCGGTCTACCGGTAGT
Organism: Triticum dicoccoides; assembly: GCF_002162155.2. Taxonomy (NCBI): domain Eukaryota; kingdom Viridiplantae; phylum Streptophyta; class Magnoliopsida; order Poales; family Poaceae; genus Triticum; species Triticum dicoccoides. Next base: position 426,629,567 of record NC_041390.1, read on the forward strand.
AAACCAAGGCCGCTTGGCAAGTCTCGGTCCAATCCGGAAATGTTTAATCCCCACACATGAAAGAAAGCTAGAAATAGCCACCGGAGGAGAACGAAGCGCCGGAAAGCAAAACGGACAACGGGGAAAATGCTCGAATGCATGAGATGAACACGTATGCAAATGCAATGCACATGATGACATGATATGAGATGCATGACAACGATAACAACACACGGAGACAAAGACCCGAACCCGAGAAAATAAAATAACTTAAAGCCGGAAACGACAAGAGTTGGAGTACAAATTGGGAAAGTTACATCCGGGGTGTTACAACACTCCACCACTAGGAAAAGATCTCGTCCCGAGATCTAGGACTGAAAGAACGCCGGGTACTCGGAACGGAGGTGATCCTCGTGTTCCCAGGTAGCTTCATGGTCGGAATGGTGTGACCACTTGACTTTTGAGGAATATGATTGACTTATTGCGAGTCTTGCGTTCAGTCTCTTCAAGAATAGCAATTGGGTGCTCACGATAAGAGAGATCTTCTTGGAGCTCAATGTCTTCGAAGTTGACGGTGCGGTCAGGAGTCTTGAAGCACTTTCGAAGATGAGAGACATGGAACATGTCATGAACATTTGCAAAGTTTGAAGGAAGCTCGAGTTGATAGGCAAGGTCGCCTCTCTTGCTGACAATCTTGAAAGGTCCCACGTATCTAGGGGCAAGCTTCCCTTTGATACCGAAGCGATGAGTACCTTTCATAGGAGAGACGCGGAGGTAAACATGATCTCCGATCTTGAAAGCCAAATCACGGTGCTTACTATCACAGTAGCTCTTCTGGCGGGATTGGGCTACTTTGAGGTTATCTCGAATGACTTTGCACATTTCCTCTGCCTCTGTGATTAAGTCATTACTCAAAAGCTGACGTTCACCGGTTTCAGACCAGTTGAGAGGGGTACGGCACTTCCTACCATACAGAATTTCAAATGGGGCCTTGCCCGAACTTTCTTGAAAATTGTTGTTGTAGGAGAATTCAGCATAAGGAAGACAATCCTCCCACTTCATGCCGAAGGATATCACACAAGCCCTGAGCATATCTTCAAGAATCTGGTTGACACGCTCGACTTGACCGCTAGTTTGAGGATGGAAAGCTGTGCTGAAGTGGATGTTGGTGCCCATGGCCTTCTGAAAAGAGTCCCAAAACGTTGAGGTAAAGATGCTGCCACGGTCTGAAGAGATCACTTGAGGAATACCGTGCAGAGAGACAATTCGGGAGGTATAGAGTTCCACCAATTGAGCTGCAGTGATCGACTCTTTGATAGGCAGAAAGTGAGCCACTTTGGTGAGTTTGTCGATGACAACGAATATAGCATCATTGCCACGCTTGGACTTTGGAAACCCAGTCACGAAGTCCATTTCAATGTGGTCAAACTTCCATTCTGGAATGGCAAGAGGTTGGAGGAGACCAGCTGGCCTTTGGTGTTCTGCCTTCACTCTTCTGCAGACATCACATTCATTCACGAATTGAGCAATCTCGCGCTTCATTCGAGTCCACCAATAAGCCTGCTTGAGGTCCTGATACATCTTCATGCTCCCAGGGTGGATGGAGAGGAGAGAATTGTGAGCCTCGTTCATGATCACTTTACGGAGGTCACCTTTGGGCACAACAATACGATCCTCGAAGAAGAGAGTATCCTTGTCATCAAGGCGGTAGCACTTGTACTTGGGTTGACTCTTGGCAATCCCAATCTTCACCCTTTTCACCATAGCATCAAGAAGCTAGGCTTGGCGAATCTGATCTTCCAAGGTAGGAGAGACTTGAAGGTTGGCGAGGAAACCTTGAGGAACAACTTGCAGATTAAGTTTGCGGAAAGCTTCACAAAGCTCGGGTTGATAAGGCTTGAGAATAAGACTGTTGCAGTAAGCCTTTCTGCTCAATGCGTCAGCAATCACATTGGCCTTGCCTGGAGTATACTCGATACTCGGATTATACTCTTGAATCATTTCGACCCATCGAGTTTTCCTGAGGTTGAGATTAGGCTGACTGAAGATGTACTTGAGACTATTGTGATCAGTGAAAATGTCCACTTTTCTTCGCAATAGAAGATGTCTCCAAGTCAAAAGAGCATGCACAACTGCCACCAACTCGAGATCATGAGTGGGGTAATTCTTCTCATTAGGCTTCAACTGGCGAGAGGTACAAGCAACAACTTTCTTCTCTTGCATTAACACTGCGCCAAGACCTTGGAGAGAGGCATCACAAAAGACCTCGTACGGCTTGGATTCATTAGGCGGAGTCAGAACTGGAGCAGTGATCAATTTCTCTTTCAAAGTGTTGAAAGCAATGTCACACTCCGGAGACCAAACGTACTTGACGTGCTTCTGGAGAAGATTAGAGAGAGGCTTCGCGATCTTAGAAAAGTTTTCAACGAATCTTCGACAATAGCTTGCGAGACCGAGGAAGCTACGGAGTTGCTTCACGTTCTGAGGAGGTTCCCAATTCATAATTGCAGACACCTTCTCAGGATTCACGGCAATGCCAGATGATATGACCAAGATAAAGAACCTCATCGAGCCAAAATTCGCACTTGGAGAACTTGGCGTAGAACTGATGTTCCCTGAGCTTATCGAGTACCAAACGCAAGTGCTTGGCATGATCTTCCTTGTTCCTCGAGAAAACCAGAATGTCGTCGAGATAGACCAAAACGAAGTCATTGGTGTAGGTATTGAAGATGAAGTTCATCATGCGAGAGAACGTCGGAGGAGCATTGACGAGGCCAAAAGACATGACAGTATATTCATATGAACCATAGCTTCTCCTGAAGGCCGTCTTGGGAATATCTTGCTCACGGATTCAAATCTGATGATAACCCGTACGGAGATCAAGCTTGGAGAATACTTGGGCACCTTTGAGTTGTTCGAACAACTCATTGATGTTGGGAAGTGGGTATTTGTTCTTGATGGTCTTCTTGTTCAATGGACGGTAATCAACACAAAGTCGGTCCGTTCCATCCTTCTTCTTCACAAAAAGAACACCACAACCCCACGGAGAAGAACTAGGCCGGATGAGACCCATTTTCTCTTGACTATCGAGTTGCTTCTTCAGCTCCTTCATCTCTTCAGGTCCGAGCTTGTAAGGACACTTGCACACAGGTTCCGTGCCGGGCTGAAGATAAATAACGAATTCAACTGGCCGGTGCGGAGGCATTCCTGGAAGCTCTTCTGGAAAGACGTCTTGATATTCGCAAACGACTGGAATTTGCGAGATAGCATCTAGTTCACCCTTTTCATTGAGAGAAAACAGACAGATGGTATTATCCCGAGCAGCAAAGACAATTACATCCTCAGACGAATGAGTCAATTGAATCTGCCTGGCTGCACAATCAAGCTGAGCCTTGTGCTTAGAAAGCCAATCCATCCCGAGAATAAGATCAATATCCGAGTGCCAAGGATCATTGGAGAAGCCAGAAACTTCAAATCACCCATCGAGATAGAAATATCCGGAACTTCGTAGTTAGCAAGCAAGCATCTACCCGGAGAGACAACTGCCAATGGCTTATGCATAACTTGAGAAAACCACCCATGCTTAGATGCAAAAGGTCTCAAGATAAAACAATGTGATGCACTAGTGTCAAAAAGAACTTTAGCTGGAATATCATTAATAGGAAGGTTACCCATGATGACATCTGACGAGTCCTTTGCCTGAGCTGCATTCACCATATTGACCATGGCGTACTTGGGGTTATGCTTGACCACAGCTGTACTTGCCGATCTGACAGGAGGAGGAGGAGGAAGACGCCTCTGGTTGAAACACTTGTTGGCATAGTGACCCTTCTGTTGGCACTTGTTGCACGTGACCTCTGAAAGGGGACGATGATACGGAGCACTCGATCTTGGAGCTTGAGACAAAGTCTTGTTCTAAAAGCCAGGGTTGGGTGGTTGGGAAGAACCACTGCCACCTTTGCTCTTCTGCTGATACGTCTGACGGAACGGAGGAGGAGGAAGCCAAAACTTCTGCTGCTTGGCCACTTGAGTAGAGGAAGAAGGAGTAACATCTCTGACTCGTTTCTTGGAAGCATCACACCTCAACTGAGCGGCCTCTTGCTTCAATGCCATGTTGTAGAACTCATCGTACCTCAAGGGCTCAAAGAGGACAAGAGAGAGCTGAATTTCTTCTCTGAGACCACCCCTGAACTGGTATATCATGCTCTTCTCATCAGGGACATCCTGCTAAGCAAAGCGGGCGAGCTTCTGAAACAACTTGTTGTAGTCATAGACAGACAAAGAGCCTTGCTTCAGGTTGCAGAATTCCTCACGCTTGCTTTCAATTACGCTCTGAGGGATATGGTGAGCTCTAAAATCTTGACGGAATTCATTCCAGGTAATAACACGTCCACCTCTGGAATCCTTGTACTGCTGGAACCATTCTGCAGCTTGATCTTTGAGTTGGAAGGAAGCGAACTTGTCAAAGTGCTCAGGCCTGACGTTACTGCACTCGAAATGCTTGCACAGATCCACAAGCCAATCGTCAGCATCGGTTGCCTCAACACAATTGCTGAAAGTCTTTGGCCCATTAGCAAGGAACTGGTTGAGTGTAGCAAAGTGATTCTGATTGTTGCCTTGGTTCCCTTGGTTGCCTTGATTACGCTCTTGGAGAATTTGCATGATCAACTGTGTGTTTGCATTGGTTGCGGCCATCATAGCTTGCCATGCCTCCGGAGGAGGTGGAGGTGGTGGCGGATCAGGATTTGGAGTCGTGCGCGTTGGAGGAGCCATCCTGAAGAGGTTGACATCCATTAGCACATTGATAGACAAATATTGAAGCTGAATCCAACGGAATGAAAATTGCAACATATAGTCTTCACATCCGAACAAAATGAACGAATGAATTCCTCTTGAAATGGTCACATATCCATAAATTGAGAAGCCGCATAGGATTAAGGTAGAGAAATAAGTCAACAAGGTACTGATCAAGAACGAATACTCGGTAAGAAATCCCAATCTCAAACCAATTATCCGTGGAAGAAGAACTAGAGCTACTAGAATTCCCACCTATGAAACTCCCGAACCTTTCCAGTTATGCAATCAGGTGTTGGGGATACAGGGGAAGCATAATATCTCACCCAAATCTAGCAAATCCTACATCCAGCTATATCCATCCTTCAACACATAACCGAGAAAAACTTCGGAAACCATCTACCTCAACCTTCGAAAAGCATCCCTTATACAAGTTATGGCGATACTCCCGAACTCCCGCCCCAGTACTGGGTGGCGTCGAGGTTATCTCACCAACGAACTGCATAAAAGAGATTTTCGATGTCGGCGTACTAAACTCAGGTATTCCAGAACTGCAACGATAAAATTATGATGACAACACCTCAGAGCTCAACTCCCCGGGACACTTCCATAAAACCCCTGACAGGAGGCACCAAGACAATCTTCTCATCATAAAACCATCGAAACGATTCCAAGATACCCGCACGATCCTAAATTTTTTTAGTGAAATTTGAGAAGAGAAGAGTCAAAACTCTACGCTAGGATGCCTTACCAGAGCGATGAGGAGACTGGGAAGTAAAAAGAATTCCTAAACTCTCCGATATATAATTCCTAAATGACTCAAAACATTTTCCTAAGGTCGGGGATGGCTCTGATACCAACTTGTAACACCCTCGATGCGACTATATCTCCCATGTGTCGAGGCACGACTTAGAGGCATAATCGCATTGAAGGCATATGTCGCAAGTTAGGCAATCTTCACAACATCCCATGTAATATATATAATAAAAGGGGAGATAACATAGTTGGCTTACACTCGCCACGTCAATCAAGTACATAAATAACATTACATCATCCAAACACTCATGGCCAAACTACGGCGCCAAAATAAAAGATAACCCAACATGCGACACGGTCCCGATCACCCCCAACTGGGCACCACTACTGATCATCAGGAAAGGAAACATAGTAACATTGAGAGTCCTCGTCGAACTCCCACTTGAGCTCGAACGCGTCACCTGGAGCGGAAACATCAGGCCCTGCATCTGGTGTAATAGTAATCTGTGAGCCACAGGGACTCAGCAATCTCGCACCCTCGTGATCAAGACTATTTAAGCTTATAGGAACGGTAAGGTAAAATATGTGGAGCTGCAGCAAGCAACTAGCAAATATGGTGGCTATCCTGATCGCAAAAGAGAGCGAGAAGAGAAGGAAAATCGCGAGCGAGAAACTAGAGAGCAACCTGTGCAAGCATTACTCCACCACCATCTCTTGCCCATGGTCAGCCACCACCATCTCTTGCACCTGGTCAGCCACCACCATCTCTTGCCCTTGGTCAGCCACCACCAGCGCTAGGTCATCCTCAGCCTGATGCCCATCGTCATCCTGCAGCTCCTCATCCCCACTCTGCTCCTCTTCTCCCCCACTCCAGTCCGGATCATCCTTCTTGTTGTCTTCTCTTCTGCCAGAATCGCTGCTGCTTTCGCTAAGGCCAGAATCGCTGTTGCTTTTGCTACAGCCATAATCGCTGCTGCTTTGGCTGTAGCCAGTGTCGCTGCTGCTGCTCCCATTGCCTGTCCAAATGCAACAATGACCGTTAACAATCGATGTGAGACAAAGCCAAATATGGAGGAATAAGAAGAGGCAGAACGCACTGGCATCTTCATCTTCAGTGTAGCGCATGCGACACATAGTCTTGTTGAAAACCTTCACGATGAGCATTGTGGCGTCATCGTCGTACCTCAAGAGAAGAAAGTACCCGGTCCGCAGGTTGTAGGCACTGTAGAACTTCTCCCAACCACGGCACAGGTACATGTGGCCCTCCTCGATCACCAACTCCACGTCCCACAGCCTGTGAACCCCGCTGCCGGCCTGTCGGAGCTTCACATTATCTGGCGGATCTTCACCCAGCATCTTCATAAAAGCGTCAGGCAGCCTCTGCAATTTGGGACAAGGAGTGGTGTAGCAAACAACAGAGTTATCATAATGAGATGGGTGAAGGGGAGATCTCTCGTTTTATATACCTACCTCGTGGCTGATACTGAAGAAGAAAGTATGATAGTGAAGAACTCGAAAGCATCCAACTCGTACTCCGGTGAGGCAGTGCGGCGGTGGCTGCTTCCCCCCATCTCTGATAAGCAGCAGAAGAGACCAATTAGTACCCTTACAACATTATAGCAGCATAAATTTTGAGCAGAAGATAATCAACATTAGTCGCAAGTACCCCATATGTCCTATTTTTAGCAAAGTCATGCTAAAATTCACGGAAAATTTCAGCATGATCTTTGTTGAAAATAGGACATATGGAGTACCCGAATTTGCCGGAACGGAAGTTAATCGACATTCCGGCAAACTCAAGGGCCTCTCGGGGACAAAACCCAGCAAACTAGCAAGGTGATCATCATCTTTGCAAGTCATTACTTGTCAAATACAGAAGAAGGAACAATTTATTTGTGACATAGTTGGCCCATACACAAGAAGCAACACCCTACACTAGCCTAAAAACAAGTGAAGTTTCACCCATATAAGAACAACTTTATAACATCAGAGAAGTTGCTATGTTTTTTCTACTGCTAGGAAGAACATCACTCATTGGAAATGAAAATCTCAGTACCAGCATTTTGAACTTTGAAATGAAATACAGTAGTAATATTAGTAGTATATGGAGTAGTATCTTGTCTAGTAGTAGTATTAGATGTATATGGAGTAGCAAGTTTTGCCTCAGAGACAGCAAAAGCTATGTTTTTTCTCAATTCAGATAGCTAAGTGGAAAACCACGTCAAGTTCTGATAATCCATCTAATCTAATGAAATCTGAACTCAACCTGTGTAACACCCTCGATGCGACTATATCTCCCACGTGTCGAGGCACGACTTAGAGGCATAATCGCATTGAAGGCGTATGTCGCAAGTTAGGCAATCTTCACAACATCCCATGTAATATATATAATAAAAGGGGAGATAACATAGTTGGCTTACACTCGCCACGTCAATCAAGTACATAAATAACATTACATCATCCAAACACTCATGGCCCGACTACGGCGCCAAAATAAAAGATAACCCAACATGCGACATGGTCCCGATCACCCCCAACTGGGCACCACTACTGATCATCAGGAAAGGAAACATAGTAACATTGAGAGTCCTCATCGAACTCCCACTTGAGCTCGAGCGCGTCACCTGGAGCGGAAACATCAGGCCCTGCATCTGGTGTAATAGTAATCTGTGAGCCACAGGGACTCAGCAATCTCGCACCCTCGCGATCAAGACTATTTAAGCTTATAGGTACGACAAGGTAAAATATGTGGAGCTGCAGCAAGCGACTAGCAAATATGGTGGCTATCCTGATCGCAAAAGAGAGCGAGAAGAGAAGGAAAAGCGCGAGCGAGAAACTAGAGAGCAACCTGCGCAAGCATTACTCCAACACCGTGTCCACTTCCCGAACTCCGCCGAGAAGAGGCCATCACGGTAACACACTCAGTTGATTCATTTTAATTAAGTTAAGGTTCAAGTTATCTACAACCGGACATTAACCAATTCCCATCTGCCCATAACCGCGGGCACGGCTTTCGAAAGTTCAAATCCCTGCAGGGGAGTCCCAACTTAGCCCATGACAAGCTCTCACGGTCAACGAAGGAATACACCTCCTCCCGAGATGTTCCGATCAGACTCGGTACCTCGGTTCTCCAAGACACTTCGACAGGTTAAAACAAGACCAGCAACACTGCCCGAATGCGCTGACAAATCCCGATAGGAGCTGCACATATCTCTTTCTCAGGGCACACTCAGATTGTCTAAACATCCGGTAGGCCAGCCCAGAGTTGCCCCTGGTAGCCACCGGCGGCTGACAATTTGGACCAACACTCAGGGGAGCACTGGCCCGGGGGGGTTTAAATAAGATGACCCTCGGGCTCCGGAAACCCAAGGGAAAAAGGGGCTAGGTGGCAAATGGTAAAACCAAGGTTGGGCATTGCTGGAAAAGCTTTAATCAAGGCGAACTATCAAGGGGTTCCCATTATAACCCAACCGCGTAAGGAACACAAAAAATCCGGGAACAAAACACCGATATGACGAAAACTAGGGCGGCAAGAGTGGAACAAAACACTAGGCGAGAGGCCGAGCCTTCCACCCTTAACCAAGTGTATAGATGCATTAAGATAACAAAATAATATAATGATATCCCAACAAGTAAATAAATGTTCCAACAAGGAACGGCCTCCAATCTTCACCTGCAACTAGCAACGCTATAGAGGGGCTGAGCAAAGCGGTAACATAGCCAATCAACGGTTTGCTAGGACAAGGTGGGTTAGAGGTTTGACATGGCAATTTGGGAGGCTTGAAAGCAAGTGGTAGGCATCGTAGCATTGGCATAGAAAAAGAGCGAGCAATCTAGCATAGCAAAGATAGTAGTGATTTCGAGGGTATGATCATCTTGCCTGCGAAGCTGTCAGAGTTGACTGGATCCTCGAAAGTAAACTCAACGGGCTCCTTGTTAGCGAACTCGTCTCCTGGCTCTACCCAAACAAGACAAACAAGCAACAAGGACACAATCAACCACGTGCAAAGCTCAAACAATATGATGCAAGGATGGTATGCTATGCGGGATGCGATGCGGGATGCATATGCAAGATCTGACAAGGGATGCATGAACCTGGCCTCAACTTAGAATTCCAAGTGTGTCGTTGGAAAGATGAGATGAAATCGCTTGATAAAGATATAAAGAACGCCGAAATCGGAGTTACGGTTAGGAAATGGCAAGCGATTCAAAAATGACACCGGTCTGCGATTTACAGCAAGTAGCCATCTAAATGCAATGAGATGAACGTGCTATAGCAAACAAACATGGCATAAAAATAAATGGCAGGGATGCATTCAAGATGCTTAACAAAAGTCTAGCAATGAGCTATGGCCAATTCATCCATTAACAGGTTCAAACAAGCATGGCAAAAATGCATATGGCAAACAGATTTCAGACTTAGTGAAATTAACACTTGTCTGGAATTTCAGATCAGGTAGCACTCTTCGGAGCAACAAAAGTACATGCTACAGGAACTGAACATGTCAAAGTAAAACATGGCGTGGAGCTACTCAAAAGAGCTTAACAAAAGTCCCTTAGTGACCTTGAGTCAAAAGGGATCAGAAGATACAATTGCAAGCATGTGAACCTGGCAAAAGCATAATCAGTTTTCAGACTTAGTGAAAACTGGAGCATGCTGAAAACATATCTCAAGTAGGCATGTTTACGAGCTTGATGCACTCACTACGGAGCAAGTCATGAAAAGCTAAGCATACACCCATCAAGAATACACAAAATGCAAGCTAGACAAGGCAAGAACAAAAGCGTAGCATGCACGGATCAACTACAACATCATCGGCAAAATTGCTAACTAGTAGACAATCTGCCCAGATTCACAAAGTAGCAAAAGTAGAGCTTGATTGACTCAAGATAGGTTGCTCCATAATTGCAAACAAAGACACGGATGGATAGATCACTACAAGATTAATAAAACATCCTTACTGATCATCCTCAAAAGAGGCACGGATCACTAGGAAACAACATGAACATATGACCATATGAGATAAACAGCTCAAGGACTTAGTGGAAATGCTGTCCCTGAAATCAGCATTACCAAGTGCACCACTTTGCAAGCTTGTGCTAGTCACCACACACATCACAAAAATACATGGGTTGCACCTCTGGAAAGATGGCAAAACCCTTAACAAAACATATGTAGAACTTATGGGCATATCATGCACACATTAATCATGGCAAAAATGACAAATATCTAAATGGAGTAGCGGATCTGCCAATTATCACAAGTAGCCCTCTTCGAACAGCATTTCGGGCATCAAGATGAACTCAAATGAAAATGATGCAATGGAATGAAATGATGTACTCTTTGAGTCGAACATTTTGATATGCTATATGACAAAAACGGAGCTAGGGATGCAAAGTTACGGCAGGATGAATAGGGCAACATGAGCTAGGGTTTCTGAAAAAAAATCAACCGGATCTCAGATCTGGATCAGGCGGTCACTGTAGCGGCACGCAATCCGAAGTTCGCCAGCCGGACTTGGAGCTCGCCGGAGTGCGAGGACGAGGAGGAGGTCGCCGGGCCGGGCACCGGAGCTCGGAGCGGGCGGCGCGGCGAGCCGGGAGGGCGGCGCGGCGCTGCGGGGGCGTCGGGGCGGCGCGGCGACCCGGGAGGCAGAGGCGGCGGTCGCCGTCATTGGGGAGGCACGCCGGCCGGCGAGGGGCGAGTGCGGCGGCGCGGCGGAGGAAGCAGGCGCGGGCGGCAGGGCGGCTGGGCCTCGCGGGGGGCCAACGCGGGCTCGGGCGGGCCGGCGTGGTGGCGGCGATGTGGGCGCCCGCTCGAGACACGTGGCACGGCGCGGTTGGTTGGTGGCGCCAAGCAGACACGTCCGCTCTGTCCGGACGTGTCCAGCGGCGGCGGAGGAGATATTTTTAGGGTTTCGGAAGAGGAAGATCCGGATTTCGGGGAAGGGGTCTATATATAGGCATAGCGGGAGCTAGGAGAGTCCAAATGAGGTGCGGTTTTCGGTCACGCGATCGCGATCGAACGCTCTAGATGATGGAGAGGGTTTTGGTGGGTTTTTGGGCCAAATTGGAGGGGTGTTGGGCTGCAACACACACGAGGCCTTTTCGGTCCCTCGGTTAACCGTTGGACTATCAAACGAAGTCCAAATGATACGAAACTTGACAGGTGGTCTACCGGTAGTAAACCAAGGCCGCTTGGAAAGTCTCGGTCCAATCCGAAAATGTTTAATCCCCACACATGAAAGAAAGCTAGAAATGGCCACGAGAGGAGAACGAAGCACCGGACAGCAAAACGGACAACGGGGAAAATGCTCGAATGCATGAGATGAACACGTGTGCAAATGCAATGCACATGATGACATGATATGAGACGCATGACAACGATAACAACACACGGAGACAAAGAACCGAACCCGAGAAAATAAAATAACTTAAAGCCGGAAACGGCAAGAGTTGGAGTACAAATTGGGAAAGTTACATCCGGGGTGTTACAACCTGATCATGGTTCATGCCCTCATACACATCAGCACCTCAAGAATGCCATGACAAAAACGAAAAGGACCAAGACAATCACCACACAAGTGATGAAAGCACTAGCGAATCATGTTAAAGCTAACCTCTACTTTTGACCCTCAACTATAACAACCGCATGCCGTACAGAGAAGTGTTGATGCAGGCATCAAACATTATAATGGCTGAATTTGATCTACTCCAATAATTTTCTCAAGTTACATGATTAACAAGCTTGGGCTTAGCAGTAATATTCTGAGAAAATATTTTCTTGAAGCCTGAACAACTGGCTTTCCTTTTTAAAAACAGAACCAAGACCATGACACAATCACTTGACAACATCTATTGACTACATTAGATGGATAAATTCCATATGTTGTGGAAGGCCACCCTCAAGCAGACTGCTTATGACCATGGCTCCTAAATGGATAAGCGTTTGGCGAGAAGACATTGTGGACAACAATATTCAAAAGCATACCTTAAGTAATATTCTTAACTATATCATCATCTTATGAAATATTATATTGTGGTGGCTATTCTAGAAAATGCAGCAATATTGTAAACATAACTTTTAGACAAGCTAGAGAAAGAGATGAATGGATGAAAATGACACCCTCACTATTTTAAATTTAATAGAAACCACACAGGAGTTACCATCCCCAAATCTTCTTTTTTATTTATGGTCAAGTAATTGCTGAAATATTTGAAATAGAGGCCACCATTGCACCACCATTCACTGACAAACCATTAGAGCATTGTGAACAACAAATTCAGAGAAAACTCTCTTTGGCACACAAATTCAGAGCATTGTGAACAACAGAAACAACTGAATGTCCTATCATGACATGGCAACGAACTAACAAAAAATGCACGTTCTACCAGCACACCAGTAGCACAAAAATTTCTCTAATCTTACTAGACACAAAATTTTTCTTCAGTGTGTCCAGTGCATTTTTTCAGTGTGTCCAAATCTTGCAGGTACCAAGTACTCCAATGCACATGGAGTACTAATTATTCATGTTTGCTAGGGACTACTCCCACAATTTTTTGAACCTAATTTGACCTAAATTCGAGAGGGATTTGACCTAAACCTAGCAAAAGAGAGAAGAAGAGGGCATGGCCGGGAGGGAGGAGAGGAGGAAGAGAGGAGAAGAGAGGCAGAGGGAGGAGGGTTACCTGACCATGATGAGGTGGTGGCCGGAGCAGAGACGACAGAGGGCGGAGACGGCGAGCTTGGGGGAGGCGGGGATAGACGGCGGGGAGGTCGCGGGCCTCCTCTCCTGGTGGAC
>NC_041390.1:426643398-426644026 GCF_002162155.2 Triticum dicoccoides
GAAGGGGAGATGGAGGCGGCGGGGGCGCGTGGGCGGCTACGGCGAGGTTAGGTCGAGTGGGGGAGGGAGAGAGGCCAGAGGGGAACATGTGGAGTGGGGGGAGGGTTAGCAATGGCACACCTCCCCCTGGTGCGCCATAAGTACGACGACAGCAATGGCGCACCACCCCCAGGTGCGCCATTAGTACAAAATTTTTATTACAGTTCGAGCACTCAGGTTATATTCCACCTAACCGTATCCGAAACAGAACACACACACTAGCCCGACTGGTCAGCACGCAGCACACACACTGGGAGGTCCTGGGTTCGATTCCCACGCTCCCCAATTTTTGTTTTTATGCAGTTTTTCTTTGCACATATCGTTTTATGCATGCATCCAAATATAACATGTCACATATGCTAGATGCTCAGAATTTCATGTAGAAAAATAATATGCAGTTTGTTGCCATGTTAACAACATTTAAAATGCTGTTTGATATTTATTTGTGTTTAAATATGTTCAAACTTGTTTAAATCATAACTAAATATCCATAGCTCAAAATTTGACAAACTTTATATGCTTTTGGGAGTAACATATATGCGGTGGCTCGTCGGCGGCGGTGGGGCGAGGGAGGGTGCGGGGGGTGCTC
>NC_041390.1:426644452-426673421 GCF_002162155.2 Triticum dicoccoides
GGCGGTGGAGCGGGGAAGGGTGCAACACACATACATGTGCCATTAGTAGTTTTGCAAAAAAGTATTAAAAATAATTTTTGTACTAATGGCGCACCGTGGCACAGTGCGCCATTTCTAGTTTGAACTAGTGATGGCGCACTATGCGACGGTGCGCCATTAGTAGTTTTGCAAAAAAGTAAAAAAAAGAATACAGTAGTGGCGCACTCAATGTTTGGTGCGCCGTTAGTAGTTCTAACTACTAATGGCGCACTTTGCCCGGATGCGCCATTAGTATGTTTGAAAAAATGAAAAAAAACATTTTGTTACCATTGGCGCACCTTGTGCTTGGTGCGCCATTAGTGTCTTACACACTAATGCCGTATCTTCACGTGGTGCGCCATTAGTAAATAGTAGTGGCACACCACTTCTCTAGTGCGCCATTAGTGTCAATTTCATCTTTAGCCCTTTTCCTAGTAGTGTAGTAGTCATGTGAATTTGGTATTCCTTCGATATTTTGATGAGATGTATGTTGTCATCCCTCTAGTGGTGTCATGTGAACGTCGACTACATGACACTTCACCATTGTTTGGGCCTAGAGGGAGGCATTGGGAAGTAATAAGTAGATGATGGGTTGCTAGAGTGACAGAAGCTTAAACCCTAGTTTATGCATTGTTTCGTAAGGGGCTGATTTGGATCCATATGTTTCATGCCATGGTTAGGTTTACCTTAATACTTCTAGTGTAGTTGCGGATGCTTGCAATGGGGGTTAATTATAAGTGCGATCTTGTCCAAGTAAGGACAACACCCAAGCACCGGTCCACCCACATATAAATTATCAAAGTACCGAATGCGAATCATATGAACATGATGAAAACTAGCTTGACGATAATTCCCATGTGTCCTCGGGAGCGCTTTTCTCTATATAAGAAATTGTAAAGGCTTGTCCTTTGCTACAAAAAGGATTGGGCCATCTTGCTGCACTTTATTTACACTTGTTACTTGTTACTCGTTACCAATTACCTTATCACCAAACTATCTGTTATCGATAATTTCAGTGCTTGCAGAGAATACCTTGCTGAAAACCGCTTATCATTTCCTTCTGCTCCTCGTTGGGTTCGACACTCTTACTTATCGAAAGGACTATGATAGATCCCCTATACTTGTGGGTCATCAGTCTTCTTTGGCTCGTTGAAAAGCTAGCGACGTGCCCGAGCTGCTCATCTTGGTTTTACCACCATTTGACTCCATAAAATTTCTTCCATTTTTGCATCTTTTGCATAGGCCATCCGCCATAACTTCTGCACCACCGCATAAAACATTCGCAAACTAACCCTTTTTGGTTCCTTTGGTATTTGTGGTTGTTGGAGTTGTGATTTGAGTCTCGTAAGGTGTTTCGGCTACTTAGGGATGGTTACATCTTCATCCACCACCGGTGACTTGTATCGGTCCATCGACTACATCCACCACGAGCTTCCACATCGACGACGACCATCCATCCTGTCGGTGTCAAAACCGGCGGATCTCGGGTAGGGGGTCCCGAACTGTGCGTCTAGGCCGGATGGTAACAGGAGGCAAGGAACATGATGTTTTACCCAGGTTTGGGCCCTCTTGATGGAGGTAAAACCCTACTTCCTGCTTGATTAATATTGATGATATGGGTAGTACAAGATTAGATCTACCACGCGATCAAGGAGGCTAAACCCTAGAAGCTAGCCTATGGTATGATTGTTGTATGATGAAGTTGTCCTACGGAGTAAAACCCTCCGGTTTATATAGACACCGGAGAGGGTTAGGGTTACACAAAGTCGGTTACAATGGTAGGAGATCTTGAATATCCGCATCGCCAAGCTTGCCTTCCACGCCAAGGAAAGTCCCATCCGGACATGGGACGAAGTCTTCAATCTTGTATCTTCATAGTCCTGGAGTCCGGCTGAAGGTATAGTCCGGCTACCCGAACACCCCCTAATCCAGGACTCCCTCAGTAGCCCCTGAACCAGGCTTCAATGACGACGAGTCAGGTGCATAGATTGTCTTCGGCATTGCAAGTCGGGTTCCTCCTCCAAATTCTTCATAAAAGTTTGTAAACACCAAGAGTAGTGTCCGTCTCTGCAAAATAAGTTTCCACGTATTGCCACAGAGAGAATAATATTAACACAAATCTAATCCGCTGATGTATTCCGCAGCGTGACATCACACTACGGCCAAGACTTTATTCGAATCGTTTCCACCTCAGCGTGTTTTGCGATGCGGTTTCCTTGGCACGTCTTGTCAAAGCAGAGATCGTGTCCCCTTTATTTACGAGATTCTCATCAATATGGACGTGGGTAACCCAATCATGCCCGTTAGCATGTCTTCCGGATTAAAGGCGAGTCCCAAACAGTTACGGGGAGGGCTCCTGGTATTCAACCTCTTATAAAGAGACCAAGGCCTTACTCTTTTTCTCCAATCTCAAAACAAGTTCGCCCGTCGCCTTGAGTTCCAACACCCTAGGCTCCAGATTCCAGGCGCTTCGAACCTTTGACAATGTCCGGTTCCGACCTTCAAGGCCGATGGATGCCCTCCTCCGTCACGGAGGAGGACGTGCTAAAGTTGAGAGAGGCTAAGTTCTTGACCGCCGAAATTTTGCATAGGTTGCCTGCTCAAAGGCAGGCTATTCCCAGTCCCCAGCCCGGTGAGAGCGTAGTGTTCATGTCTCACTTCCTTCGGGGGTTAGGCTTCCCGATGGATCCCTTCGTGAGGGGGCTGATGTTCTATTATGGGCTGGAATTTCATGACTTAGCTCCGGAGTCCATCCTCCACATTTCCTCATTCATCGTTGTGTGTGAAGCGTTCCTCCGTGTTACTCCTCACTTTGGATTATGGCTCAAGACTTTTGGAGTGGAGCCGAAGATGATCGAGGGACGGCACACAGAGAGTGGAGGCGTCGTCATAAGTAAGAATGCTGATGCTCCATGGCCCGAGGGCTCCTTTCAAGAGGAGCTCGGCTTGTGGCAACGAGAGTGGTTCTATATAACCGCTCCCAGGAGCACCAAGTGGGTGGCGCCTCCTGCCTTTCGCTCGGGTCCCCCACCACGGCTAGCGTCATGGGTCAACAAAGGATTAGATTGGGGGTTATCCAAAGACGTGCCCTTGTTGCAGGGCCGCATTAGGGATCTCTTAGAAAGAGACCTCAACCTGGTCAAGGTAACGCAGGTCATGCTGATTCGCCGAACACTGCCCGGCAAATGTCGCTCCCTTCGTCTGTGGGAGTTTAATCCAGAGGGACCACGAGCTCTCCAGCATTTTATGGGCGCAATGCCCGTGGAGATGTATAAAATGTTCTTCGGATCACAAGCAATGTGTCCGAATTTCACCAAGGACGCAGGTTTAAGCTACAATCGCCCGGATACTCAAGTAAGTAACCTTGTGCCCGGACCCGCTATCCGTAAAATTGTCATAAATTCGCCCCTAAAAGAGCTGTCCTTTTAAACAGGAGTGGATAGCGAAGGCAAAGCTGATCAGGTGTCCGGCTCCCCTACCTGAGACCAGGCCGGATCCCGTGCTAGTCAGGATGTTGAAGATCGTGCCTTTGGAGGGAAGTGAGGGGGAGGACAAGGAAACTATGGCCTCCTCGAAGGAGGCTGCTCCGAAGGGAAGAAACGACAATTCCTCTCCTAAGGGGAAGAAGAGGGCCGCCTCTGACGACCCGGAGACCATGGCCTCAAAGCGGGGGAAAAAGTCCTCGTCAGAGGGTCTGACGCCGGGGAGATCCTCGGCCGAACTACGCCCTCAAAGGGATCAGCCCTCCAGCGAGCCGTAAGTAGAGAAAGATTTTCCTTTAGAGGGATGAGAGAAATCCTTGCTTTTTATCTAAGAAGATTAATCGAATTTTTACTTTGTAGCTCGGACCTCAGCCCTTCTCAGCAGAGCTCGTCTTTGGGGGATCTTCTTCCGGAGATGATGGAGAGTGGAACGCCTCCCCCTGTCGTACCGCCTGGCGAGGCGGGTGACCCTGAGGTGTCGTCGCGGAGGGTTTCTCCGAATCCGGCAGGGGTGGAAGGTAGGCATATGTCCCCCGAAGGTTCTCCGCGTCCGGCCTTCGATGGAGGTCATAGGATGAGTCCGGCACCGTCCGATGCGCGGTCGGAGGAGCTGATGATTCTACTGGGGCGAGCTTCTATCTCAGAGGAGCACCGTGCATTGATGGGTATGTTGATTGGAAGGATTTCGTTCGCGGAAAGCGCATTGCATGAGGCCGTCAGAAGTTTGCTGACGGGTTTTGAGGTACGTTTGATAATGTACTTCTTTGTTAGTTGCGCATAAACAAGATGCACCCTGTGTAGATAGTAGCCCCTGAGACTCTGTGCGTTGTCAAAATTGACGGCGCGCAGAGGATCATAATCCCAGGTCTAAAATGTCGCCTTTGTATACAGGTGGCGAAGTGTCCGGAATCGAGCCGAACTGATGATTTTGCCGAACTAAAGTGGCAACTTGACGTGGCAGATGCCGACATCGCGCTCGTCAACGAGCGGCTTGATGAGGCTCAAGGTATGCAATTCCTCGGGTGGCATCTGGTAAGAGGAGCTTTATGCCAGTATCATACGATGTGTGTGCTTGACGCAGATGGTGCGGCCGCCGTGGAGAGTCTTCGGGCGGAACTTGCCCGAGCTAAGGAACAAGCCAGGAAAAGTGATGCGGCTGCCGAGAAGGCCCTTGAAGAGCTGAGAGCCAAACAGGCTGCTCATTGCCGAAGCAAGAAGGAGATGGCCATGATGGCCGTGAAGTTAAAAAGTGCTGCTGATTGTTGCAAGTTTCTTGAGAAAGAAGACCGGGTGAGACAGACGGACTTAGAGAAGGCCATTGCTGATGCCAAGGATGCTCACTCTGCGATGAGAGCTGCGAAGGAGGAGCTGCGTCAAGCCGGACAGATTGCGGCTGGAAAGCCCCTCTGGATTTGGCAGCGAGTGCTGCTGATGCGACCGAATACTTTCGAGATCAAGAAGACCGCGAAGTGGAAAGGCTTTTCTGGTCGCAGTTCCAGAATCCAGAGCGTCCACTGGCAGTGGACGATCATCTAGCTCAATGGGCCGAACTGAATAGATTGTCCGGACTCGCCATGAAGTACGTCATGGGTCATCTGTGGCCGGGGAGATCAGAGCCGAAGAGTTATTTCAGCTTGGTGCAGCAATTCCTTGACGCGGTGCCACGTATCAATGCGATGAAGAGGTCAGCATGCATAGAGGGCGCACGGATGGCTCTTGCCCGTGTCCAGACATACTGGGCAGAGATGGAGACCACCGTTGTTGCATCCCGAGATTCAGACAAAAGTCGAGTACCCTCTGAGCACTATTTTCAGGAAGTCCTTGAAGGCGCTCGTGTAATAGAGACGCAGTGCTCGAAGGATGCTATGTTCTGATAGCATATGTAATTATAAAGCAATATTTTGATGAATTGTAGTAGCCTTTTATACTTGTGCCTTCAAGTATTTGGAACACCTCCTGTGCGGCCATTTTAAGATATATATACAAAATCTAAAAGATTGCAGTCGTTGGCTTCAGCCCCCACGCACATAGTGCGGGGGTGCTCGCAGAAGGCGCATTTTCACACTTAATCCAATGTCTTGGTCCTACAAAGGAGGTGATAGCGCAGCGAGCTAGGCAACCTGACTATGATGCTTTAACACTTTCACTTAGCCATAGGAGCTTGACAATGGAACTATTTAGGTAGCCCCTGGTGGCGACTGTGCTCGCCCGAATTTGGGGCGCGTATGTGCCTGGCCGGGAAACGGCCCTTCGTTAATGCGGAGGAATCCTACAGATTCCGGAGAGTCATCGAGTGGTTGACCAGTCTCACGCCATATCATGACAGTCGGTTTTCGGCTTTCTCTACTGAGGTGCTTGCCTGGCCGAACCAGGGCACAATCGCAGTAGTTCTCCTGGTGCCGCCTTAGCCGATAGAGCGGAACGTAAGGCGGCCGAACACAGGAGCCAGGCAACCCAACATTTGACCAAAATCATGACTCGGAGCTGATGCATATAAGGCCAAACTCGCGACGCCGAACACTCCCTAAGGTATTCGGTCTTTATGAGAGCGGGTGAGGTAACGCTCTGAGGTATAAGCCCCTAGTGTGCAGGTACGCGCAAGAATTCTGACGTGGCCACATGCCAAGACGCCAGCCTCCTCCTTGGTCATAGAACCAGGGGATGTGTATCAACAAGAGACAGTAAAAAAGGTTTACGCAGGGTCTTAATCTGAAAAGAATCCTTGGAACGGGTCCCTACTGCACGTCTGCGCCTGTGTCTCCGTTGTGCCGTATCCTGGATGGGCGCAGCACGACGTTCATGTGTAAAAAGAGAGCAACTAAGTTGAAAAAGGGGCGTGCGGAACAAAAGTTATATGAAATAAACAAAGTGTAAAGTAAAATATGAAAAATTGAGCTTTATTGTCTCTTATTTTATATGTGTGAAGCCCCTAGTGCAGGGGTATATGGCCACTAAGCCTTTATCAACGATACTTTTGTGCCGGACTCGTCTATCCGTGTCCGTGGTCTTAATGACCTGTTCCGATGTTCTGGCTGGTGAAGCCATTGTATTGTGGGGCTGTTAAAGCGGCCGCACAATCCTCCGCTTGGGGGAGGTGTTCTCACTGCTTCCCCTTTAAGGAGATGATACCGCGTGGACCGGGCATCTTAAGCGTAAGAGATGCATAATGCGGTATTGCGTTAAAGCGGGCGAAAGCTTCGCGTCCCAGTAGTGCTTGATAGCGACTTGAGAATGGGACGATGTGGAAAGTCAGCTTTTCGCGACGGAAGTTATCGGCAGAGCCGAAAATAACCTCGAGCCGGAGAAAACCCATGCAATGGGTGTCCGGACCTGGCGTTACTCCTTGAAAGGAGGTTTTGCTGTGGCGAATTCTTTTTGGGTCGATCCCCATGTGGCAGATTGAGTCCTGATATATCAGGTTGAGTCCGCTGCCACCGTCCATAAGGACATTTGAAAACTGGAGTCCACCAATTATTGGATCGAGTACCAGGGCAGTCCAGCCTGTGTTCCTGACACTTCTAGAATAATCCAGATGATCGGAGATGATTGGTTTTGACAACCAGTGGCGGGATTCCTTTGGAATAGGCCGTGGGGCACGTACCTTTATGGGCGCCGCACGTTTTGTTATGTGGAGTAAGTTTACTGTTTTTACTTCTTGTGGGAAATTCTTTTGTTTCCTGGTACTCTGCTTTTGGGGTTCGTCCTCGTCTTCGCTTGGTGTGTCGAGCCCCTTGTGTTCGGCGTTGAGTCTGCCGGATTGTTTGAAAATCCAACAATCTCTGTGGGTATGGTTAGCAGGCTTTCCGGGAGTGCTGTGTATTTGACATATCCTATCCAAGATTTTGTTTAGGTTGGATAGCTCGTCCCTGTTATCTTGGAGGGGCGGCTTTTTCTGATTCTGTCGTGAGCTTTTGAAACCGGCGTTGACTGCCGTGCTCTTCGGACTTTTTTCCTTAGTCCGGCGACGGTCCTTATTGTGTCGCGGTTTTCCGTTTCCATCCCTAGTTTCGGATGTACTTGGGTCACTAGTGCTGCATCTTGCCAACCAGCTGTCCTCTCCTGCGCAAAAGCGGGTCATGAGGCTTGTTAGTGCGGCCATTGTTCTTGGCTTTTCTTGGCCGAGGTGTCTGGCGAGCCATTCGTCTCGGACGTTATGCCTGAAATCCTCTAAGGCTTCAGCGTCTGGACAGTCGACTATCTGATTCTTTTTAGTAAGAAATCTATTCCAGAATTGCCGAGCTGACTCTCCGGGCTGTTGAGTTATGTGACTAAGATCGCCTGCATCCGGAGGGCGGACATAGTTCCCTTGAAAATTTGCTCGGAAAGCGTCCTCGAGCTCTTCCCAACTTCTGATTGTGTTTTCAGGAAGGCTTTTGAGCCAATGCCGGGCTGGCCCTTTAAGCTTGAGGGGTAAGTATTTTATGGCGTGGAGGTCATCTCCTCTAGCCATATGTATGTGGAGGATATAATCCTCGATCCAGACTCCAGGGTCTGTTGTTCCATCATATGCCTCTATGTTTACGGGTTTGAATCCCGCTGGAAATTCATAATCCAAGACCTCATCGGTGAAACATAGGGGGTATGCGGCACCCCTGTATTTGGGTGTGCCAGATTCTGATAATGGCTTTATTCCATTGCTTACGAGAGCTTGCTTTCTTGGCCCGTAAATGGACCTGGCTGGGCCATGATGCGAATCCTTAAGTGGGTCGCATGCCAACTTAAGTGCAGCGCTGCTTGCCGCTTTATGCTGGCCATGGGGTCATCTATCCGACCGTGTGGCTTTCTCACTTTTGGAATGCGAGGGCTCTAAGGCCTCCTCGTCGAATTCAGGCAGTAGCTTTCTCTTCGGATAGCTTTTAGTGCGGCGACTGTCGCCGTATTTGTCTGCAGTATTGATTAGTTTACTCCATCTGATCCTGAGTGCATCTTCCGCAGTTTTTAGCTTCCGCTTCTGCTTTTTCAGGATGCGTGTGGTTGCAACGAGCCGTTTGTGGAGGTTCTTCTGCTTCGTGGGCTTGTCCGGCGTAGGGTCGTCCGGAATGCCATTTTCGCCAGGGGAGGGATGTTCGGTTTCTCTATGCTGGTTGTCCTGTTGGGACGGTTGCTCTAAGGCATGCTCGTCGTCTACCGGCTCATCCTGCTCTATGGCTGGGTCTTTATCGAGGAGGGGCTTGGGTCGGCGTTTACGCTGATGCTTTGATTGTTTTTCGAGAGATCAATCCCTCTTTCCATCCCCGTTTTCCTCGTTGTTGCTTCCTTTAGGGGTATCCACCATGTACACATCGTGAGATGAGGTGGCTGTCCAATTCCCTATAGGCGTTGGTTCTTGGTTGTCTCCTGCATCGCCGTCCATACCGTCGATGTCTTCGGAGTCTAAGTCGAGCATGTCGGTTAAGTCGTCGATAGTGGCTACGAAGTGGGTGGTGGGTGGGTTTTGAATTTCTTCATCATCCGAATCCCATCCTTGCTGACCGTAGTCCGGCCAGGGCTCTCCTGATAAAGAGAGAGACTTTAGCGAATTCAGGATGTAGCCGAAGGGCGAGTGCTGAAAGATGTCTGCGGCGGTGAACTCCATTATTGGCGCCCAATCGGATTCGATCGGCAGGGGCGCGGGGGGCTCGGAGTTCAGAAAGGAATCCGGCTCCTCGGAGTCACGGGCCATGCGGAGTGCGGGGCTGGAGTTCGGCTCGATCGCCTCTGAGATCGAAGACCCTGAGGCCGCATCCAACCGCTGATCCTCGATCGGCGCAGTAGGCTCCGAATCAATGGTCGGAACCGATGTGTGTGCGGCCTCCAAGGCGCCGTTTGGTGGCAGAGCTATATCATGCCCATCGAGACAGTGCGGCGCGCTTGGCTGTGGCTCGAATCCGTCGAACATCAAGTCCCCGCGGATGTCAGCCGTGTAGTTTAGGCTTCCAAACCTGACCTGATGGCCAGGGGCGTAACTTTCGATCTGCTCAAGGTGGCCAAGCGACTTGGCCCGCAGTGCGAAGCCGCCAAAGACGAAGATCTGTCCGGGGAGAAAAGTCTCACCCTGGACTGCATCGTTGTTGATGATTGCAGGAGCCATCAGGCCTAAAGGCGACGACACAGAGGAACTCTCAATGAAAGCACCAATGTCGGTGTCAAAACCGGCGGATCTCGGGTAGGGGGTCCCGAACTATGCGTCTAGGCCGGATGGTAACAGGAGGCAAGGAACACGATGTTTTACCCAGGTTTGGGCCCTCTTGATGGAGGTAAAACCCTACTTCCTGCTTGATTAATATTGATGATATGGGTAGTACAAGATTAGATCTACCACGAGATCAAGGAGGCTAAACCCTAGAAGCTAGCCTATGGTATGATTGTTGTATGATGAAGTTGTCCTACGGACTAAAACCCTCCGGTTTATATAGACACCGGAGAGGGTTAGGGTTACACAAAGTCGGTTACAATGGTAGGAGATCTTGAATATCCGCATCGCCAAGCTTGCCTTCCACGCCAAGGAAAGTCCCATCCGGACACGGGACGAAGTCTTCAATCTTGTATCTTCATAGTCCTGGAGTCCGGCTGAAGGTATAGTCCAGCTACCCGAACACCCCCTAATCCAGGACTCCCTCATATCCTTTGAGACATCTTCAATCGGAAGCAAGGTCGGTTACCCTCTGACTTCGTGAAAGGTTAAGTGTGATGAAGGTATCCATTCCATCATAAACTTTTCCTTCCTTGCCATTACATCTTGATAGCCCCACCATCTTTGCGAATACCATCATACCTATTGAGACTAGCTATCCGAGTATTGCCGGGCTTCGCGAAAACTTGTGCACCATAGTGATACGATATCATATTGTTGCATCATTAGATATATTGTATTTTGCAATTGCTTGCTCCCGTGCATATCTTGTGATACTTATCTCATATGTGTGGTTGAGGCTCAATAAGAAAAGTTGGGAGGAAGAGAAGAGCAAAAAAAAATAGAGAAGCCTTTAAGCAAGAAAAGAACGATCATAAGCTTATAAGCAAAAGAGAGTTGAGCATGAAGAGAGACACTTGTGCATGATGATACATGGAATAGGGAACATTTAGCTTGCATACATATAGGTTGGTGCCAAGTGGTGAATCGTGCCCAAGTGTGCAATTAAGGTAGTGCTCTCCTAGTGTTTGTGCAACACGAGCTTAGTCTTCGTTAGGCAATTTTGCATTGCTCATCCCGATAGTTGCACAAGCCCCATTATCCCATCATGTGTGTTTCGTTATTGCCCTCCTCTATATTTGTGATCACTTACCTTGCATTTTGAGTCCTTTGGATTTATCCCAACATTTACAATATCTTGTACTTCAATTTGCATGAAATTTGTGCCACTTGTCCTAACCAAGCCATTCGATAAGCTTTACTTTGTAGGTGTGGGTGAACATGTCCGGTACCAATTCCACTATTCTTTCATATCACATTGAGTGATACGAGATACATCCTCAATGCTGGGAAAAGGTAGCTTGGTATTGTTTATCACATTTCCTACTCACCTTTGCTCGAGTCTTGTGATGGATAGACAAGGCATTTCATCTTTGGTCTTCCACGACAACGACGGCATGAACAACTACATCACCAAAATGCCCATCTACGGACTACAACTAGTGTGAAGATCATAAGACATTTCATTTGGCACGAACAAATACGTCACCAAGGCATTTCATTTCACATTGGACTTCTCCCGGTAATGACCGTAGTTTGAGGAGTTCATGTATTCACTATGTGTTAATGCTTTGTTTCGGTTCTCTATAAAAGGATGCCTTAATATCCCTTAGTTTCCAATATGGACCCCGCTGCCACGGGAGGGTAGGATAAAAGATGTCATGCAAGTTCTTTCCATAAGCACGTATGACTATATACAGTATACATGCCTACATTATATCGATGAACTGGAGATAGTGCCGTATCGCCCTAGGTTATAACTGTCTCATGATGAATATCATCCAACAAGTCACCAATCCAATGCCTACAAATTTATCTTATATTGTTTCTGCTAAGTTACTACTATTATTAATTGTGCTACTTCTATTATGAATGATGATTATGATGATGCTAGTACCTTGCTTGATGATGATGTGCCACTTGGTGACTTTCTTGATAAAAAAATTGCTAGAGTTATGCAACATGATGTTGTTGAATCTGATGATGAGCTTGAAACTGAATCTCCTGAAGCACCTACTAGAACTAGCCTTCCTAGATATGAATTGCCTAAGGTACCGGAAGGTTATGTTATGGGTGAAGAAACAACTAGAGATATTCTTGCTTGCAGAGATAGAGATGATTTAGAGAAATTATTATGGAAGTATAAAGAAAAATCTCGGAATGCTAGAATTTAATGTGATCCTAAGTTTGCTACTTCACCTATCTTTATTGATGATAAGGATTATGAATTCTCTGTCGACCTAGAGTTAATTACTTTGGTTGAATTTGATCCTTTCCATGGTTATAAAACTCCAACTGTTGTGGCACATCTTACTAAGTTGAATGACATAGCCACCCTTTTTAGTGATGATGAGAAAACTCGCTATTACTTTATTCTCAAATTATTTCCGTTCTCATTAAAGGGTGATGCTAAAGCTTGGTACAATAATCTTGCTCCTGTTTGTGTGCGTAGTTCCCAAGATATGATTTATTACTTCTGTGAGAAATATTTTCCTGCTCATAAGAAATAATCTGCCTTACAGGAAATATTTAACTTTGTGCAAACTCAAGAAGAGAGTCTCCCAAAAGCTTGGGGGAGCTTTGCCAATTACTTAATGCTTTGCCTGATCATCCTCTTAAGAAAAATGAAATACTTGATATCTTCTATAATGGACTAACCGATGCTTCTAGGGACTTCCTAGATAGTTGTGTTGGTTGTGTTTTCAGGGAACGAACTGTTGGACAAGTTGAAGAATAATTGAATAACATATTGAAAAATTATGATGATTGGACTATTCCTGAACCACTTCCTAAACCCACTCCGAAGAAGAGGGGTATATTATATCTCAGTCCTAAAGATATGCAAGAGGCAAAGAAATATATGAAGGAAAAAGGTATTAAAGCTGAGGATGTTAAAAATTTACCAACCAACGCCTAAGGTGGTAGAGGTACATTCTCTTATGAAATTCAATGATAATGACAATCCTCACAATAGGCATCCTAGCCAATGCCTTTATGAGTTTGAAAACTATATCACAAAACAAGATCACTTCAATGCAAATGTTATGAAACAATTGAAATACAATTCTAGTATGATTGCTCGCTTGAGTGACTTGTTATTTAGAATATCAAATGATGTTAGAGGTGTTGGAAAACATGCTTCTATGGTTCAATCTCAGTTAGAACAAGTTGCTAAAATTCAAAGAGAATTGCTTGATGAAATGAATCATAATATGCACGACTTTGCTATTAGAGTTGCAACTAGAGGAGGTAAAATGACTCAGGAACCACTTTATCACGAGGGACACCCAAAAAGAATTGAACAGGATTCACAAAGAGCTAACACTAGTGCACCTAGTCCTTCTAGAAAGAAAAGGAAAAAGAAAAATGATAGGACTTTGCATGCTTCTAGTGAACCTGAAATAGAAAAACCTCCTGATAAGGATAATGAAACTTCTATCTCTCATGCTGAAACTCAGTATGGTAATGGACATTCACCTAGTCATAATGAAAAATATAATGATGGGGTTCATGAAAATACTCAACCAAATAATAAAGAACCAGACAATGATGTTGAGATAGAACCACCTGTTGATCTTGATAACCCACAACCTAAGAATAAAAGATATGATAAAAGAGACTTTGTGGCTAGAAAACACGGTAAATAAAGAGAACCGTGGGTTCAACAACCTATGCCTTTTCCACCTAAGTCAACTAAAAAGAATGATGAATAAGAATTTGAACGCTTTGCTGAAATGCCGAGGCTAGTCTTTTGGCATACTCGCTTGCCTGATATCTTGAAAATGCCTCTTATGCAAAGTATATGAAAGACATCATCGCAAATAAGAGAAAAATACCGGAAGCTGAAATCTCCACTATGCTTGCTAATTATACTTTTAAAGATGGAGTACCTAAAAAACTTGGAGAACCGGGAATACCAACTATACCTTGATCCATCAAAAAGAATTGTGTGAAAACTGCTTTTGTGTGATTTAGGAGCTGGTGTTAGTGTTATGCCTTTCTCTTTATATAAAAGACTTGCTTTGAATAAACTCACACCTATTGAAATATCTTTGCAAATGGCTGATAAATCAACGGCCATACATATCGGTACCTGTGAGGATGTACCCGTTGTTGTTGCTAATGTTACTATTTTGACTGACTTTGTTATACTTGAGATGCCCGAGGACGACAACATGTCGATTATCCTTGGTAGACCCTTCTTGAATACTGCAGGGGCTGTTATTGGTTGCGATAAAAGCAAGGTCACTTTTCATATCAATGGTAATGAGCATACGGTGCATTTTCCGAAGAAACAATTCCAAGTGAATGGTATTAATGTTATTGGAAAATCACCGACAATCACTACTGGAAGTTTGCAAATACCTCTACCTACTGTCAAAAATAAATATAAAATGCTTATTGTTGGGGACGTTCATATCCCTATTGAGGTAGCTTACTGATTTATGAAAGTTCTTCGGTTTCATGCTAATCGAAAGTGGTTGTTAATAAGACTTGATCAACCTTATTAATGGATCATTTTTGGGCGGTATGAAGTTGATGGATTTAGTAAGCACTACCTTCTGTCCTTACTCTTTGTTTTCTGTTTTTATTAGTTAAATAAAATAAAATGCCATTTTTTGTCTGTTTTCTGAATTTTCCGTGCAATAAAAAAATGACCAAAAATAGAAGTTCTCAGAATGCTCTCAAAATTTAATACGATTTTTTCCGAATATTTCTGAATTTGTGGTGCAAATAATATCAGAGGGAGGTGCACCAGGTGGGCACAACCCACCTGGGTGCGCCAGGAACCCCAGGCGCGCCCTGGTGGGTTGTGGTCCCCACATGGGCTCCCTCACTTATCTCTTTATACCACATCATCACCTACCTCCAGAAAAAAATCTACATTGCTCTCTCTCCCGTGTTCTTGCTGTCAAACTCGCGGATTTCAATCTCTTTGCTCGAAGCTCCGTTTCTGAAACTATTTTGGGGGGATTGTTGCTTGGTATGTGACTCCACAGTTTGTCCAATTAGTTTTTGTTTTAGTGGTTTATATTTTGAATAATTAGCTACTCTGGGTGCTGCTGTAGATGAGCTTGCATGTTCAATTCTTAGATTTCTAAGTAGTTTGAATGCATGCTATGGCGTCCTATGCATCCCTATGAGTAGTTGCTATCAATTTTGTGAAGTTTTGTTGAGAAAAATTTGGGGACTAAAAAATTCAGAATTTTGTTCATAGGAAAACCATTAATATCTTTAGAAATTTTGGCTCCATGAAGAACTCTAAGGGTGTTATTGAGGAGTCATCTAATAGAGATCTCCATCCCCGGAGGTTTGCGGAAGTACGGCCATGTGAATGGCCGCACACCCCATTCCTGGAAAAGGCTGGAATCCTTCAGGAGTTCACACAATATGCTGCTAATGCCGTTCTCACCGACTTCATCGCACATGAGGGTGAACAGCACGAAATCCACACAAACATCTTTGTTCAAAGTTTTACTTTCTTGCCTAGGAATAATCCTGGTGAAGTGAGCTTTGATTTATATGCTGAAAACCATCAGATTTCACTTACTGAATTTTGTGACATATGCATGATCCCTTCTGATGGGAGCTTAGCCGAGCCTAGGCCGGCTGGGTTTGATGCCTTTTATCGCACTTTCACAGTGGGAGATGAGAGAGGGGTGTTAGCTACCACTACCGCTGGCTTGCATTTTCCTGCTATTCATTACTTTGCACTTTTCATTACAAAATGCTTGCTTGCTAGAGAGAAGGTGGGTGCACTTAGTTCACCAGACCTTGCTGTTTTACTCGTGCATTAGAGGGTGACAACACTTTTAGCTTGGGAGCTATTGTGGCTCGTCGCCTCCATCTTAATAAATCCCAGGGTAAAATCAATGGTGGGATTTATGCTACTCGTTTGGCTCCACACTTTAATGTTGGGATACGCCCTCATGACTACCCTCTCACCAAGGTTTACCTAGACCGCGCAGCCTTGGAACACCATCATTTTCTTGCACGATACTATCCTAACATTCCTATTCCTTATAACCTGGTTTTTAGTGTTGAAACTCGTGATATTCTTCCGTTGCCTGCTCCTGCTTTGTTTGATTCTGTTGCTAGGGGTGGATATAGGATTATGCCTGCGGACATCACCACCTACCAGAATGCTCAGGCTGCCGCGGAGGCAGCGGAGGAGCCTCAGCAGTGGGATGAGTGGATGCCCGCTCCCTAGCACCCCTACTACCATCCAGGCTACTGCTCGACTACCAAGCTAGGCCAAAAGCCTAAGCTTGGGGGAGTACGTGTTCTCACCGACTTTACATTCATGTCCACTTATTCATCTTGTCGGTGTTCACACTTTTTAATTGTATCATCCATGCTTAGATTTATTTTCTTGCTTTCTTCTTGTGTGTTTGAAAAACTTTAGAAAAACCAAAAAATAGTTGTAGTTAGTTTACTTTGTATGCATGCTTAGTTGCAATATTAATATTAAAAAGAAAACCCAAAAATATTTCCTTGTTTCTTCTTTTTTCTTGTTGGGAGTTTTCTCGTGTAAATAGATTTTCTTGTTTTTGCTTTTCCCTTTTATTTGCTTGTTCAAGAAAACCAAAAACTCCAAAAATATTTCATTGTGTTTCTCTGAATTTATTTTCCTTTTATTCGAGTTGTACCAAGGAGAAGACCATGATGAAAATGTTGAGTGGCTCTCATCTGAATAATTGTTCAACTAATAAAGAGCCCATTTTACCTTGTCTTCCCTTGTTGAATAAAATGTTTGCAGATTCCAGCTTAGCCCATGGCTCTCTTGCACTATTACCATTTTCACATCGTTCTGTCATGCAAGTGAAAGGCAATAATGACGATATTGGATGAACTGGCCGTGGTAGAGAGAAACTAGTATGAACTCGACTTGTTCTATTTGTGTAAATATGTTTAACCTAGTATCCATGATTCAGCCCATTATGATTAAACATATTTGCAATGACAATTAGAGATTATAGTTTCTCATGCCATGCATATGTAGCTGGGAGTGGATAATGATTTATCTTGGATATCAACATTGCGTTAAAATGATTGTGATGTAGTATGATGATATGGTATCCTCCTCTGAATGTTCGTGTGGCTTGACTTGGCACATGTTCATGCATGTAGTTGAATCAAAACCAACATAGCCTCTATGATATTTATGTTCTTGGTGCTCATATCCTACTCATGCTAGTGTCCAATGTTACTTATGCATAATGCATGTTCATGACCATTGTTGCTGTCTAGCTGGCCGCTTCTCAACCTAATTGCTAGCCTTCGCCTGTACTGAGTGGGAATTCTACTTGTACATCAAAAACCTTGAACCCAAAAGTAATTCCAGATGAGTCCACCGTACCTACCTATATGTGGCATTACTCTACGTCCTAAGTAAATTTGCATGTGCCACCTCTAAAAACTTCTAAAAATATATCCGTTTTGTGTCCCTGGATCATTCATGGAATGATAGTAGGTGGTCGTTATCTTCCATGCTAAGCGGGTTATTCTCAGGTCGAGTGTTTATTCACTCGCCATCGCATGAGAAAAGGGCGGTAATAGGGATGCCCAGTCCCAAACTAAAAATACAAAAAGAGTTAATCTCTCAAATAATCAAACAAAAACTCCCAATGGAGTCAAAACCTTTACTTTTATCGCTTGGGAACCGCCACTAGCTTGTTTAGCATGGGATATATTGATAACTGGTGGTCGTGAAGTAAATGAGAAGGGTGCATGTCTCAAAATATCATTTATCCCTGTTTAAAAAAGTTGAGCTCTGGAACTTCTACAAATCACTGCTTCCCTCTGCGAAGGGACTATATATTTACTTTTATGTTGTGTCATCACCTTCTAAAACAAGCGCTAGAACCTGAGAGCAAAGTTGTCATGGCTTATGCATTGTGTGCAGCTAATGTTGGGTGTATCATGACTGGGTCTTTCTACCATGAATTACAATGTTTAGTCGTTGCTTGGACTTTGGAGGTGCTTTGCATTTATATTTTGCAGTCTCGGAAAGGGCTAGAGAGATACCACTATTGTCATATTATATCATGGTTGTTTTGACAACATATTGCCGTTTGAGATGTCTTATTATTGCTCGCTAGTTATTATGTCATTGATATGAGTCATTATAATCTTTAAGAGTTATTCTCGGCATGGTTAGTTATAATGTGGTTGAAAACCTGGGTGTTGTTTAAGCTTATTTATGCAAACAAGACCAAAAGAGTTCATAAAAGATTTTTCTTTTTCACTTTCAGTTTATCAACTAAATTGCTTGAGGACAAGCAAATGTTTAAGCTTGGGGAGTTGATACGTCTCCAATGTATCTACTTTTCCTAATGCTTTCCCTCTTGTTTCAGACTCTAATTTGCTTGATTTGAATGGAACTAACCCCGGACTGATGTTTTCAGCAGAACTACAATGGTGTTGTTTTTGTTCAGAAATAAAATTTCTTGGAATGGAATGAAACTTTGCGACGATTTTTTATATAATAAAAGAGAATTTCTGGAGCCAAGATCCACAGGAGAGGGGCCCTTGGGTGGGCACAACCCACCAGGGCGCCCCCCTCTCCTAGCGCGCCTAGGTGGGTTGTCCCCACCTGGTGGCCCCGTAAACCGTGAAACCGGCGCTATAAAATCCTATTTTTGAAGGAAAAAAATCAGGGAGAAAGAATTATCACGATCCACGAGATGGAGCCGCGATCACCTCCTGTTCTTCATCGGGAGGCCAGATCTGGAGTTCGTTTGGGGCTCTGAAGAGGGGGATCTTCGTTCTTCGTCATCACCAACCCTTCTCCATCGCCAATTCCATGATGCTCCCCACCGGGAGTGAGTAATTCCTTCGTAGGCTTGCTGGTCGGTGAGGAGTTGGATGAGATTCATCATGTAATCGAGTTAGTTTTGTTAGGGCTTGATCCCTAGTATCCACTACGTTCTCAGATTGATGTTGCTATGACTTTGCCATGCTTAATGCTTGTCACTTTGGGCTGGGGTGCCATGATTTCAGATCTGAACCGCTTATGTTATCACCATTATATCCATGTTCTAGATCCGATCTTGCAAGTTATAGTCACCTACTACATGTTATGATCTGGCAACCCCAGAGTGATAATAACCGGGACTTCTCCCGGTGATGACCGTAGTTTGAGGAGTTCATGTATTCACTATGTGTTAATGCTTTGTTTTGGTTCTCTATTAAAAGGAGGCCTTAATATCCCTTAGTTTCCAATATGGACCCCGCTGCCACGGGAGGGTAGGACAAAAGATGTCATGCAAGTTCTTTCCATAAGCATGTATGACTATATACGGAATACATGCCTACATTATATCCACGAACTGGAGCTAGTGCCGTATTGCCCTATGTTATAACCGTCTCATGATGAATATCATCCAACAAGTCACCGACCAATGCCTACGAGTTTATCTTATATTGTTTCTGCTAAGTTACTACTCCTATCATCACTGTTAGAGTTTCTACAAAATTACTGCTATCACTGTTAGCGTTACCATTGCTACTGTAACTACTATCAAAACTATCATACTACTTTGCTATACTGATCACTTTGCTGCAGATAATTAATCTCCAGGTGTGGTTGAATTGACAACTCAGCTGCTAATACCTTCAAATATTCTTTGGCTCCCCTTGTGTCGAATCTATAAATTTGGGTTGAATACTCTACCCTCAAAAACGGTTGCGATCCACTATACTTGTGGGTTATCAGCAGCCATTTTTTTATAGGAGGAACCAACAAATGACACCCGTCCTACAACGTGTCAAGCAAGCAGGTGTGAAGCTGGCAAGATAGCCCGACAAGCCTTGCCGGGCAACCAATGATATGACGTTGAGCGCTGCATTTAATGTGCCATGTCAGCCCGTAGAGTTAGGTATGATAGCACTGTTTGCTATCTTACCAGTGCATAATGACTACTTTGCCATTGTGGTAAACCCTTGATCTATAAAAGGAGGCCCATGGCAACCGTAGAAAGGGTTAGAAGGTTGGATAACTAACGCCCCCATACGCGTGTAGTCGCTGCTGCCCTGAGGCAACCCTTGCCGGGCAAGTGTACTACGCTCCACCACCACCTTTCCACCATCAATCCACCAAAGCAGGAGTAGGGTTTTACGCCTCATGGCAGCCCGAACCTGGGTAGAACTGCCTGTGTGATCTCTACCATGCTACCCCACGCTCGTCTGCTCTTTGTGCAACATGACGTCCCCCCACCGAACCAGCAAGGAACCTCCTGGTCCGATAGCTGGCCACGGTTTCCTGCGACATCTTTGGCACGCCAGGTAGGGGGCTCGCTTGTGCGAACCTGAAGGCGTGTGCAGCGCGTCATCTTCGTCACCATCTTCACCTTCGATGACGCCATCGACCATGGCGCCCAAGAAGAAGCCCGGTCCTTTGGCTCACCCATCTACCTCAAAGGCTACGCCGCCCGCGGCCTCCAACGCTACGGGCGGTGAGTAGACATGCAAGGACATGGACGCCGCTGGGGATGTGGTAGGAGCAGGCAGCACCGTCACCACCTCCCTCGCGGCCAATGTAGGAGCATGAGGCACCGGAGAGAGCAGCATCAGCAACACCCCGACAGCCATGCTCCCCAAGGTACGGCGAAGGGGTTACTCCGTCTATCCCCTTTCCCCCGCCGACGGGCACAACCACAACAATGGCGCTCGGACCGAGGCGAATCGCCGTCCTCTAGACGCTCCCACCTTGGGTGTGGACGCAACGTGTGTGCCTCCCCGGAACGGGTCGACCAAGCTGCTGCACCCGACGGAGCCGCTGGCCCTCCAGCACCATCGCCGCACCACATCCAGGTGGTCGCTCCGCAGCACCAGCGGGGGCGCGGTGCAGCCGCCGTAGGCACCATCATGAGCCGAGCGACGGTACGATCGACTTCATCATCACCCTTGCTAAGTACTGCTTTAGAGGACATGGCGCGGGCTCAACTGCTGCTGAGATTCCCCCCAGCGGCTAAGCAGGTGGATGAATTGTGTGCCACCATCCAAAGTCTGAACTATATCGTTGAAGCTGTGGGCTCGAGGCAAGCTGGCCTGCCGCGGCCTGCCCAAGCGACAGGAACGGCTCATGCTGCTGACCATACGGAAGGGGCATACCCACGGTGCAGTCCCCACCACAGAAGCCAGCACGAGCGCGACAGAATGAGGACCCCGACGTCATCTCGATGGCCTCCTCTAACCCTCGAGCACGTCCAGGCCAACGACGATCCCTGGAAGATAGGCGGAGAGGAGACACATGTGTCGTCGTCGAACAACGCCGCGATGACCTCCGTCGGACCGACGGGTGCGACGGCCCCGACGTCGATGAGCCCGTGCTCGGTATTGGCAGGTGACTACCTTTCGAGGTTGGCTGCCCTGCCTTTTCTCATGAGCTGCGGTAAGCCCATTGGCCATCCGTTCGTGCGTTCAACCCAGAGATACCTAAGAAATACGATGGGAGGCTGAACCCGGCAGAGTTCCTGAGCATCTACCATCGCTGTTCAGGCTGCCGGGGGAAGAGATGAGAAGGTGTTCGCCAACTACTTCCCTTTGGCCCTCAAGTCGAATGTGAACTTTGTTGAATCTCTGTAAATACTTACGGAGGGTTTCTCCTTCCTTCTGCTGGAGAAGCTGCAATCACTGGGCCTTCCGGGTTCTTGATGACCGCCAGTGAAGGCGCCAATGAACTCATGGCACAACTCAGCCCATGAAAAAATGGAGCTCTCCGGTAGGTGCATTAGCCAAGACCTCATAGAAACATCCCAAATATCCATCCAGCAGCTGTGGTAGCTGTCTTCCAGTCCAATGTGCACAACCGCCGAATCAATTCCATGATGAACGTGCGGTTGCCCAAAATTGCGAAGGAGCTTTACACGTTGGTGGGTAAGTGTGCTCGAATGGAGGAGGGAAGGAAGTTTCCCGAAGAGGAAGATTGCACCAATGTTGATTCAGAGGATGATGAGGAATCTACCAATCAGAATAAGAGCAAGAAGCAGAGAGATAACGCAGTGATGACTGTTGAAGGATCGGGTACACCTAGTACCGGCAAGAAGGCCAAAGCTGAGGACCCGGCAAGGAAGCTGTTGTGTGCACTGACTACCGGGAAGCCGCTGCTGCCGAGAAAGTCAGGAAAGGTGATGGGCCGTACTGCAAGATTCATCGAACCAAGGGCCACGACCTTCAAGAGTGTTATCATGTTGAGCAGCTTGTCAAGAGACAGAGAGCAGAGTATGAGAAGCGTGACAAGGAAGAAGTTCAGAATGTTGCTGGCGGCAAGGGTCGAGGCAGTGAAGTAAATCACCCCAGCAAACCCTTTTGGAACCAAGGAAAGCCCACCAAAGGTAGAGAGAAAGAAGTTTGTGATGATGAGAGTGATGGAGGGGATGAAGAAGAAATCAGTGAGCAGGAGTTTCAGAAGGCCACTGATTCCCTGTGTGTTGACGGGGGTGCATCTCTGCACACCTCTCACCACCAACTCAAGCAGTGGGCTCGAGAAGTCAGTGCCTTGGAACCAGTGCCAGAGGCCCAGAAGCTGCTCAAATGGCCCCGTACGCCCATCATCTTTGACGAGGGGGACCATCCTAGTCATACCACTGCGGTAGGGTGTTTTCCATTGTTGGTCTCCCCAACAATTCGCAACCTCAAGTTCACAAAGATGTTGGTGGAAGGCGGGGCCGGGTTGAATCCAATTTCCCCAGCAGTTATCAGCAAGCTTCAGATAGGAGAGGAAGAGCTAGAGGTTACCGGCACGTTTCAAGGAGTTAATCCCGGCAGAAGCCATCCTAAGGGCAAGATCACGTTGCCGGCAACGTTTGGGGGAGAACTGAACTGCCGGACTTAGAGGATTGTGTTTGATGTGGTCGATCTCCCCTGCCGTACAATGGGATTCTTTGACGCCCAACCCTGACTAAGTTCATGTCCCCATCCCATTATGCTTACAACACACTGAAGATGCCTGGGCCGCTGGGAGTCATCACTGTCCCATCAGATGAGAAGGATGCAATCATTTGCGTGGACAAGATGTACCGGGATGCGGTCGCGGAAGAGGCAGTTCCCGCCAAGGAAAGCATAGGAAAGAAGAGAGATTGTAGGAGCTCCGGCAAAGAGTCCGGGAAGCATTCCCCCACCGAGTGCACGACACCTGTTGACGACGTGCCAGAGTGTTCCAATAGCGAGAGATCCAAGGTCGCTGCACCCCAAGTAAAGAAGGTCCCGGCAGGGCTGGCTAGCGTTGATGGTACTTTCACTATCAGTGCCACCCTCGATGACAAATAGGAAGGCGTGCTTGTTGGCTTCCTGCGGGCGAATGTTGATGTGTTTGCTTGGCAACCATCTGATATCCCCGGTGTTCCCAAGGAGGTAATCGAGCACCACCTTGCTGTCTGCCAACATACCCGACTTGTCAAGCAGAAAGTTTGGAAGCAGGCCTTGGAGAGGCAAAAATTCATTGCAGAATAGATCAAGAAGCTTGAGGCAGTTGGTTTGGTTAGAGGAGGGTTGCATGCCACATGGTTGGCAAATCTATTGGTAGTCCGGAAGGCTAACGGGAAGTGGAGGCTTTGCATAGATTTTGCAGATCTCAACAAGGCTTGCCCGAAAGACCCATTTCCCTTGCCGCGTATGGACCTGATTGTGAATTCCACTTCTGGTTGTGATTTTCTCTACTTTCTGGATGCATACTCTGGGTATCACCAAATCTTCATGTCCAAGGAGGATGAAGAGAAGACGTCGTTCATTACTCCATGTGGTACATACTGTTTTGTCCACATGCCATTTGGATTGAAGAGTGCTGGGTCAACTTTTGCAAGGGCACTCCAGATTGGTTTTGAGCCATAGCTGCACAGAAACATAGAAGCTTATATGGATGACACTATGGTCAAGACCAAGGATAGGGCCACCATTATTCAGGATTTGGAGGAGACGTTTGCTAATCTGCGCAAGATCAATTTGAAGCTCATCTCGGAGAAGTGTGTATTTGGTGTTCCCTCTGGCAAGCTGCTTGGGTTCTTCGTATCCCATCACGAGATGGAAGCCAACCCCGACAAGATCAAAGCTACCGAGCAGATCCAAGTGCCAAGGACAGTTAAGGATGTGAGGCATTTGACAGGATACGTTACCGCGCTAAGCTGATTCATCTTCAAGTCTGCCGAGCGCGCCCTGCCGTTCTTCAAAATTTTGAAGAAGGTTGGGTCTATGAAGTGGACCCTAGAACCAGATGCAGATTTGCAAGAGTTGAAGGCTTACTTGTCCTCTGTTCCTACCATGGTTGTCCCAAAACCTCAGGAGCCATTGCTGCTGTACTTAGCGGCAACCAACCAAGTGGCCAGTGCGGCCTTAGTAGCACAGCGAGAAGTGGATGAGGCACAAAGTGAGTAGAAACCAGCAGAATTAGAGAAGGGTCAGGACAAAAATGAGCATGGCAACGAGAGCAACCCCAAGGATGTGGCAAGAAAGAAAGTGGTGCAGTGCCCGGTGTACTTTGTTAGCTCCCTATTTTAGGGGTCTAGATCGAGGTACCCTAGCGTGCAGAAGTTGATCTTTGGTCTCACCATGGCCTCAAGGAAATGCCACTACTTCCAAGCCCATGAGATCACGGTTTTCACTCATTTCTCGTTGCAAAGGATTTCTTCGAAACCCTGAGGCTACCAGCAGAATAGTAGTGTGCGCTTTGGAGTTATCCAACTTTGGTTTGAAGTTTGAGAGCACATCAACTATTCAGAGTAGGGCATTGACAAAGTTTATTGCATAATGGAAGCCAACCCCTGATGAGGATGTGACAGAGACAGTTATCCCCAGCAAGGAATCGCCCCAAGAATGGATTATGTATTTTGATGGTGATTTTTCCCTACAAGGCGCAGGAGCTGGCGTGCTTCTTGTTGCCCCCTCCGGGGAGCACTTGAAGTACGTTGTCCAAATTCATTTTTTCTGGGAAGAAACAACCAACAATACAGTTGAGTATGAAGGGCTCCGCGCCGGGCTCAGGATTGCAGCTGAATTGGGAATTAAGAAGCTGATCATTCGAGGAGATTCACAAGTTGTGGCGAGACAAGTCAACAAGGATTATCAAAGTCCATTGATGGAGGGTTACATCGAGGAAGTGAGGATATTGGAGGAGCACTTTGACGGATTGCAAACAGAGCACGTACCCCATGCAGAAAACATCATAGCTGATCATCTGTCAAAGTGTGCTGCGTAGAAGCTTTCTATGGAACCAGGGACTTTTGTTCTCCATCTCACTCAGCCCTCTGTATCCCCAGCAATAATGGCCCGAAAAAGGATTAAGTTGGACACCGGCAAGCCTCTCCTGGTAGAGCCGTCCGCTTTTGGCAGAGACCCTGCCGAAAACAACTCCTTATAGCCTGCTGGACCGCCCACTCCAGCTGGGTCCACAAACTCTACGAATGAGGCCTGTGCTCCCGCGGCAGAGGAGGTGCCGCTAGTCCTCATTGCTGAGCCCCAGGCTCCAACTTGGGCTAGGCACATTGTCCGCTTCCTCTAAACCGGAGAGCTTCCCGGTGACCAAGATGAAGCTGAAAAAGTAACCCGGAGGGCCAGTATGTATCAGTTTGTCGATGACACTCTGTACAGAAGGAGGCCCAACGGTGTGAAATTGAAGTGTGTCCGCTGGGAAGAAGGAAAGGAGGTGCTGGCTGAGATTCACAAAGTAATGTGTGGCTCCCACATTGTATCAAGGGCATTGGTTGGGAAAGCATTCCCGCAAGGATTTTATTGGCCCACATCCCTCTAAGATGTGGTCGAGCTAGTCACAAAATGTGAAGCCTGCTAGTTACATTCCAAGAAAACCCACCTGCCTTCCCAAGCTCTTCAAACAATCCCTCTATCATGTTCATTTTTGGTCTGGGGGCTCGATATCCTCAGCTCCCCCGAGCAATCGGGGGCTTTGAATTCTTGTTCGTAGCCATCGACAAGTTTACAAAGTGGCCAGAAGTGACTGCCATGAGAAAGGTGACTGCTCAGTCAGCTATCAAGTTCTTGAAAGATTTGGTGTGTCGTTTTGGAGTTCCGGCAAGGATCAATAGCGACAACAGCACCCCGTTCACGAGTTGCGGCTTCATGCAATATGTTCATGCCCTTGGATACAACATCTCATTCGCCTCTGTGGCACACCCCTAGAGGAATGGACAAGCTGAGAGGGCGAACACTGAAGTGCTGCACGGACTCAAGACAAGAACCTTCGATACGTTGCAGAAGCACAATAGGCGGTGGATAGAGGAGCTGCCGGTAGTTCTCTGGTCCATCAGAACGACACCAAACCGAGCTATCGGGCAGACTCCCTTCTCCCTGGTCTACAGGGCAGAAGCAGTTATCCCCACGGAACTCATTTACGGGTTGCCTCGAGAGCTTGCCTACGATGAACTAGCGCAAGATCAGCACTGGCATGACAACGATGTGCTACTCGAGGAGAACTGTCTCCGGGCTGCTACGCGTGCTGCACACTACCAGGAAGCCCTGTGGCGCTATCATAGCTGTAGGGTTCACGCCCGGTGTTTTGAGTAAGGTGACCTTGTCCTTAGGTGCATTCAGTCTGCCAAGGGTACAAACAAGTTGTCATGGAAGTGGGAAGGCCCTTACCGAGAAGTACGGGTCACCAGACCTGGCGCAGTCCGTCTAGAGACCGGAGATGGCACTCAGTGGCAAAACTCATGGAATATTGAGAATCTCCGATGACCCACAAGTATAGGGGATCAATTGTAGCTCTTTTCGATAAGTAAGAGTGTCGAACGCAACGAGGAGCAGAAGGAAATGACAAGTGGTTTTCAGCAAGGTAATGTCTGCAATTGCTGAAACTGTAAGTAGCAGTGTAGTTTGATAGCAAGGTAATTTGCAACGAGCAAGTAACGATAATAGTAGCAAAAGCGTAGCAAGGTAGCCCAATCCTTTCGAGGCAAAGGACATGCCAAAATGGTCTCTTATGATAAGAAAAGCGTTCTTGAGGGTACACGGGATTTTCATCTAGTCACTTTCATCATGTTGATTCAATTTGTGTTCGCTACTTTGATAATTTGATATGTGGGTGGACCGGTGTTTAGGTGATGTTCTTACTTGAACAAACCTCCTACTTATGATTAACCCTCCCGCAAGCATCCGCAACTATGTGAAAAGTATTAAGAATAAATTCTAACCATAGCATTAAACTTTTGGATCCAATCGGTCCCTTACTAAATAGCGCATAAACTAGGGTTTAAACTTCTGCCACTCTCGCAACCCATCATCTAATTGCTACTCCACAATGCATTCCCTTATGCCCAAATATGGTGAATTGTCATGTAGTCGACGTTCACATGACAACACTAAGGGAATCACAACATACATACTATCAAAATATCGAACACATATCAAGTTCACATGATTACTTGCAACATGATTTCTCCCATGACCTCAAGAACAAAAGTAACTACTCACAAATGATAATCATGCTCAAGATTAGAGGGGTATTAAATAGCATATGGATCTTAACATATAATCTTCCACCAAATAAACCATATAGTAATCAACTACAAGATGTAATCAACACTACTAGTCACCTACAAGCACCAATCTATAGTTCCGGTAACAAGATTGAACACAAGAGATGAACTAGGGTTTGAGATGAGATGGTGCTGTTGAAGATGTTGATCGAGATTGCCCTCCCCAAGATGGGAGAGTTGTTGGTGATGATGATGACGATGATTTCCCCCTCCAAGAGGGAAGTTCCCACCGGAGGAATCACTCCGCCGGAGGGCAAAAGTGCTCATGCCCAAGTTCCACCTCGAGACGGTGGCGCTCCTTTACGAAAGTCCTCTCCTTATTTTTTTCTAGGTCAAAATGACCTATATACCAGAAGATAGGCACCGGAGGTCGGCCTGGCTGAGCACAACCCACTAGGGCGCGTCTGGGCTCCCTAGCATGCCCAAGTGGGTTGTGCCCACCTGGTGGGCCCCCTCTGGTAGTTATTTACTCCAATATTCCTCAAATATTCCATAAAAATTCCCTGTGAAGTTTCAGCTTATTTGGAGTTTTGCATAATAGGTAGCCTGACGTAAATTTTCCAGGTCCAGATTTCCAGCTGTTGTAATTCTCCATCTTTGTGTATACCTTGCATATTATGAGAGAAAAGGCATTAGAATTACTCCAAAAAGCATTATTATGGATAAAAACATCTTAAATAATAGTAAGAAAACATGATGCAAAATGGACGTCTCAACTCTCCCAAGCCTAGACCTCACTTTTCCTCAAGCGAAAACTGAAATCGAAAACATGTTCACATGCTTAGAGAGAGAGAGGTGTCGATAAAAACAAAATACAGACATAGAAGCATCATGTTGATTATTATAACAGCAACAAATTTAAACATAAGACTATTATATAGAATTTTTATCATATTCTTCTCATGAATAATTAACAATTCATCACACAATTGAAGTACAAAGCAAAAACTCTATTAAAAACCAACAAACTATGTTCTCAGTCAACTTTGCAACTACAATTCATCATCTTTTCAGGAAGGGTCACGTATCAGAGCCTTTAGGCAAGTGCACATACTCAACCATCATATGGTCTTCTATGATTGCTAACACTCACTACTGCAGGATGCTGCTAACGCGACACTACGATCAGAGACCCTTCGACGAAATTGTGTGCGATGTAATAATCGCAAACCACTACAAAAAAAGACACATCCGTGACATTTTGGGCCGAACGGAATTTTTTTCTGTCATACATATGACACTTCTATGACGATAATTGTGACAAAACTCGGTATCATCATAGATGTGGTGGGATCCTACTTCTACGACAAAAAATCATGACATAATATGGGCTTTTCGTCCTGGGCGGGCTGGAGACGCAGCTGCATGACATTCTTTGGGCCATCCATGACGGAAAAAACCATGGTAGAAGCGAGGGCGAGGAAAATTTCGGGGAGTTACCAGTTACGGTGGGAGGTTGGGGGCCGAGCGATGCGTGTTTCTCTCGTACACGTACGCGCGTTTGTGCGAGGCGCTGGCTCTTACTGAACCCGAGCGAGGCGTTGGGCTCTTACTGAACCCGAGTGATTGCACTGCAGGCTACGCATTACTGAACCCGAGCGATCGATGGCTGTTAACTGAACCCGATCGAGCGATTCCTTCGCTACTGCTGCTAATAGAAGCCGATCGATTGGATGAACAGTGAGCGTTGCAGGGGGGTTGGAAGAACAGTGAGTGGTGGCGTTGCCTCTGGATGAACAGGACCCCGTGGTGTGGAGGGCTGGATGAATAGTTGACGGTGGAGGGGTGCCCGTGGAGGGGTGGTTGAACAG
>NC_041390.1:426673740-426697629 GCF_002162155.2 Triticum dicoccoides
CCGTTTTGCGGTACGCCACACCCCTCCCAATCAACAGGACCCCCGTTTCGACCGTAGGAGGTCCGTTTTGTCTGTTTTGCGGTACGCCACACCCCTCCCGATCAACAGGACCCCCGTTTCGACCGTAGGAGGTCCGTTTCCTCCGTTTTGCGGTACACCACACCCCTCCCGATCAACAGGACCCCGTTTCGAACATAGGAGGTCCGTTTCCTCCGTTGTGCGGTACACCAGGCCTCGTTTCCATCGCCTGTTCCGTCCAAGCCCTCCCGATGAACATGACCATGCATTCCGTTCTGACCCAGCCGGATGGCTCCCACGCGTTCCGTTGCCTCCCGATGAACACGACGCATTCCCTTGCCTCCCCACGAACACGACGCATTCCGTTGCCTCCCCATGAACATGACGACGACGCTATTTCTCCGTTCCGACCCAGCCATGTACACGAGCCCTGGTCGTACGTATGCGCAAGTAGGCGTTTGAGACCCCGCCCGTATGTACACATACATGGCCGTATTTTCTTTCTTGCACCCTGGCCGCTGTACATACGTGTACATGCTACGTGCGCGCCTCTACTGCAACACGTACGCGCCTCTACTACGACACATGCACGCCTCTACATCGACCAGTATATATGTACATACACGTTCGCGACCAGAATGACCACGCTACGTACGCTTCGACCAGGTGGGTCCCGACCGTCAGGCACATCCTTGCCTGCGAAGATGTAGCTGGTGGGTCCCAGCAGTCAGGGGGCAAATCGTTTTGGTATTTTTGCCCGAACGCACTTCCTTGCGTGCGAAGATGTAGCTAGTGGGTCCCACCAGTCAGGGGCAAACATTTTTTTCACGAAATACGGTGGCCCGTCCGATGGGTCCCCACTGTCAGGTGGAGGAATAATTATTTTGCACGTAATAAGGAGGCACTTCCTTCTGCGGCCGTGGACCCAGCTATCAGCCTCTCCACATACAGTCCATGTCCGATGGAAGCCGTTCCTTGACCATGTTGACCACGCCGCGCCGAGAGCACCAGGGCGGTGGACGAGGCGAGGCCTAGGAAGGGGACGACGTGGAGTCGGGGAAGATGCGGTAGTGGATGCCCACACGTAGAGGAGTACGAGGGTTTGGTTCGCTGCGGTGTGAGGCTGCCGTCGCCGCAGAATAATAGGGGATGTGGGTGAGTAGAGGGATGGCCTGGACAGCGGTGGGAGTAGTAGGGGCAGTGAGGCCTCCGCCGCATCGCAGCCGGCCACGGGAGGCAGGAGCACGAGGCACGATCGGCGTTGGTTTGGGCAGCTGGAGCAAGAAGACCAGAGGTTGAAGAAGCACTACGGCCGTTGGATGGACATTGTACGGTTATTGGAGTTAGAATCGTGCATATTGACTAAGTTGACAAAGCCCTCCGTCCCCGTCAACTTAGGCCCACAAGTCAGCCTGCCACTATACTGGGTCCCAGCTAACAGGGGGAGTATTTATTTTTTTTATGCGTAATAAGGAGGCACTTCCTTGCGTGCGAAGATATAGCTGGTGGGTCCGAGCTGTCAGTGGCGGTAACGTTTTTTCGCA
Organism: Triticum dicoccoides; assembly: GCF_002162155.2. Taxonomy (NCBI): domain Eukaryota; kingdom Viridiplantae; phylum Streptophyta; class Magnoliopsida; order Poales; family Poaceae; genus Triticum; species Triticum dicoccoides. The sequence continues at coordinate 426,675,303 of NC_041390.1, forward strand.
AAATACAGAGGCCCTTTCAGTGCGTCCCTGATGTCAGGTGGAGGAATCATTATTTTGCGCGTAATAAGGAGGCATTTCCTTGCATGCGGCCATGGACCCAGCTGTCGGCATCTCCACGTACAGTCCACTTCAGATGCATGTCAGTCATTGACCATGTTGACCAGGTCGCGCCGAGAGCACCAGGGCGGTGGACGACGGTGAGGCCTAGGAAGGGAACGACACGGAGGCAGGGAATACTCGACAGTTGTTTCCCACGCGGAGGGGAGTACGACTGTACGAGGGTTTACTGGTTCGTCTACCGTCACCGAAGAATAACAACATGTGTGGGTGAGTAGAGGGATGGCTAGGCCATCGATGGGAGTACGGTGGGGCGGTGAGGCCTGCGCGGCAGCAGAGCTGGCCGCGGGGAGGAGGGAGCAGGCAGTCCCGCCGGCGCTTGTTTGAGCGGCTGGAGCAGGAAGAGCAGAAATTGAAGAAGCACGACGGCCGTTGAATGGCCATCCAACAGTCACTACTTATGCGTCAACCTTTTTTTAGGAAATCCTCAAATCTGTGGACAACAACATTCAACCCATCTGCCATTATTTCTAATAATTTACAACCCATTTGCTAATTATTAAGGTTTTTTTGGAGCCCATATTCTTTTTGTTAGCATTACAGCCCATATTGTGGCCACGATTAAAAAATTATACGAAATTTTGCATATTTCGGTGCGGTCCAAACTGTTTTTAATCCCGAAATTTCGACTCACATTCAAACTGATTTCAAAATAAATGTATATCAATATAAAATCCAACAAATTCTCCACGCATAAAAATTAATGTAATTTAAAATCTCGAAATAAAAAAAGATATTTGAAACTAATTGCCGGTTTGATGTGTTTTAAAAATGTAGAGCCCATTTCTCATTACTAATGGGCCATTTTCTCGGGCAGCCGAATGAAAGCGCTCCTCGTCTTGAAAGATTTGCAGCCCAACATGCCTGACAATGCGACTTACTTGGCAAATCACAAAAAAAACTGGGCTGTGGCCGTGGACCCAACTGTCAGCCTCTCCACGTACAGTACTCTTCCGATGGAAGTCGTTCCTTGACCACGTTGACCACGCCACGCGGAAAGCACCACGGTGGTGGACGATGGTGAGGCCTAGGAAGGGGACGGCGCGGAGCCAGGGAAGACGCGGTAGTGGAAGCCCGCGCGGAGAGGAGTATGAGGGTTCACTGGTTCGGCTGCGGTGTGAGGCTGCCGTCGCCGCAGGGCCTGGCCAGCGGTGGGAATAGTAGGGGGTAGTGTGGGCTCCACGGCAGCACAGCCGGCCACGGGAGGCAGGAGCATGCGGCACGACCGGCGCTGCTTTGGGCGACTAGAGCAAGAAGACCAGAGGTTGAAGAAGCACTATGGCTGTTGGATGGACATCGCACGGTCACTAGAGCTAGAATCGTTCATATTGACTAAGTTGACAAAGCCCTTCATCCCCGTCAACTTAGTAGGCCCACAAGTCAGCCTCCCACCAAGGTGGGTCCCAGCTAGCCGGGGGAGTATACATTTTTTGTGCGTAATAAGGAGGCACTTCCGATGGGTCTGAGCTGACAGCGGGGGAAACGTTTTTTCGCGAAATACGGTTGCCCATCAGGTGGGTCCCAGTAGTGTGGGGGCAAACATTTTTTCGCAAAATACGGTGGCCCGTCCAGTGGGTCCCTGATGTCAGTTGGAGGAATCATTATTTTCCACGTAATAAGGAGGCACTTACTTGATGCGGCCGTGGACCTAGCTGAGACTCTCCACGTACAGTATACTTCCGATGGAAGTCATTCCTTGACCATGTTGACCTCGCCGTGTTCCGTTGCATGCATGCGTCCATGGGCGTGGTGCGTCCCCACTGTCAGCCTCTCACGTACAGTCATCTTCCGATGACTCTCGGTTGTTGACAACGTTGACCACACTATGCCGAGCGCACCCAGACTGGAACAACCCCGGAGATGGGAAAGACGGGGCAGTGGAGTCGTAGATGGAGAGGAGTGGGAAACTTCACTGGTTCGGGTGCACGGCAGCACAGCCGCGGTGCCGCCCACGGGAGACAAGAGCAAGAACAAAGGTTGAAGAAGGAGCACGACTGTTGGATTAACATCCAACGGTCCAGCTGCTAGAATCATTTGTTCATTAAGTTGACAAAGCCGTGCATACACGTCCGCTTAGTAGGCCCACAAGTCAGTCACCAAATCTGACGGGTCCTAGCTGTCAACGGGATGAATAATGTTTTCACAAAATAAGGAGGCACTTCCTTCCGTGGGAAGATACAGCTGGTGGGTCCCAGCTTTCAGGTGGAGGAAACATTGTTTTCATCTTAATAAGGAGGAACTTTCCTTGCGTGTGACCATGGACCTCGTGGGTCCCAGCCATCAGGCTCTCCACGTACAGTCCTCATCTGATGACTCTCGTTTGTTGACCACGCCGCACCGAACACAGCGAGGCGGTGGACGACGGCGAGGCCCTGGACGGGAACGACTCGGAGATGGGAAAACGCGGTAGTGGAGCCACAGATTTAGAGGAGAAGGGTTATAACTGGTTCTGTTGCGGCGTGGGGTTGTAGTCTGTGGAGAATAATAGGACGTGTCGAGGGGTGGAGGGATAGCCTGGCTGGCGGTGGGGTAGTGCTTCGCAGCGATGCGTACTAAGCAGAGTCGCTAGCCGCCGGAGGCCGGACCAGGCGGTCCCGGCGACGCTAGAGGAAGAAGACGAGAGATTGAAGGTGCATGCCGGCCGTTGGACATAAATCCAATGGATGTGGATGACACAATCATTTGTTGACCAAGTTGACAACGCCCTGCGTAGGCTTCGACCTATTGGCCCACATGTTAGCCTGGAAAAATGTGGCATATATTTAACCCATGTTTTCTAGAATGTACAGTCCATTTGCTGGGCTGAGTGAACAAATAATTTCGTGTCAATCAGGCCCATTTATATTTTCTAAGAAATCCCAGCCCATTTGCACTTCCTTGAAATACACGTATTAGGTGGGCTTGTTATATATATAATGTTATGTTAGAAGGAGCAATTAATATCAAAGAATAAACCGGAGAGGCACATTATATATATATAATTAATAAATTAGCGAGTTATTGCTCAAAATAAAAATGAGCGCGTTATTATTAAATTGGTCCTTAAAATCTTCGCAAGCTTTTGTACACAATCACCAGGATTTTCCTTGCTTGTGAGTCAAAAACAACCAGGATTTTCCTTGCCAACATCCGTTAAACATTTACTTTTATAAGTTAATAACACGTGGGATGTTTTTATAATGTATATATAAGTCTTTATAAAATATACGATAATAGTAATAATATAAATATATATGATGTGGTTAGAAGGGAAAACATAAATTGGACACATCATTACTTTTATAAGAGACTTGCGTTTTATACCCCATAGTAGGCATACTAACAAGTTCACACACAAATACAACAGAAAAGGTAAACATTCATATCAAACTCAAGTTCACGGGACACGTTCATATTCAGAGCCAACCTTCACTATCAACAACTCAAAAGATTCATATATACACAAGCTCAGCATATCTATGCATCCAAATGATTGATAGATCACATGACAATATTCATACATAATTCACAAAAAGATTCAGATATACACATGTTTAGTATGTTTATGCATCCAAATGATTGAGATCACAGCCAATATGATCCATGGACGAACTACAATTACCTAGGGTACAGACTGATAAATGGTGTTCGATCGGAGGTACTTCTTGCTAAAATTAGTTCTTGTACGAGTAAACTTTCGAGTATAGAAGAGGCAGCACAGACAATCTAAACTTTGCTTGTAGGTTTATCCTCAAATAGTGGCCTCGTGCCGAGGGAGGTTTGAGCAACTTGGCCACTACTTTCATCCAACTAGTTTACTGGATCATCTTGGTCCTGTATCTCGCCAAAATTTTACATTGCAGACGAGAAAGGAGGCGGTTGAGAAAATGAACCACCCAAATTTTTTGTGCAGTTCAACTGAAATGGAGCATCCTTGGCATGCAGACTGATTAAGTGCCAGATGAATATACGCGTCAACCAACTTGTCTGGAATCTTTAGACTCCATGCCATATAGTTCGCTACCATATATGCCGATAACCAAAAGGCACAAGTTGGGAACAAAGACTGGACTGCGTTTTTCTAGGCTATGCACCAAGCAATATTTTTGGCGTTCACTCTCCTAATACTTGGAATTTGACAATTGGTTGACGCCGATTGATACTCGAATGAATATAGGCACTTCTTGTCAACATCGATGCTTGTCCGAGTGAACTTTGGAGTACATAGCAGCAGCATAAGTACCTGCACATCTGATCATTTTGTGCAGTTCTGCTGAAATCACCTGATGTAATGATTTGCCTACGAGTTGAGGCTCCAAATTACTCCTTTATGAAATCGGCAAATAGTAGCACAATACCAAATTACCAATACATATGAGAGGCACAATAATCAGGATAAAGACCATTACCAACCTGTGTGAGGTAGCATATCAATAACTATTTCCTTTGACTGGAAGCCGAGATAAGCCGAGCGACTGACAGCAAAGGAAGAAAGCAAGCGGAGATTAGCGACTGACAGGAAAGGACGGAAGCTATTGAGGCAATGAAGCACCCAAAGTTTTTGTGCAGTTCCACCAAAATCGAGCATCCCCGTTGGCACATATATTGAGAGAGTGAGATTACTATAATAGTGGGACTAGTTGATGAAAGATACACTAACAAATAGAAGCACCCTCATTATCTTAATGGGTAAAGTTAGCAACATAGTAGTCTTGCTTAAAGAGAGGTATTAGTTTATTTAATCAGTGCCAATTAGCTCAACTCAACATTGAAAGCATTGCCATTTATCATAGGTTGCAAAACTTTAACGTGCAAAGATAAAGGAGTTTCTCATGACAGTAGCACGATACAATAGAGATGACAGCAAACTAATATGGATGAAGGCCTTAGGCCCATACCAACCTGAGAAAAAAAGCTTATTCATGTAGTCCCATAGGAGATGATAAAGCACTCACTGTAATCACACAATAGTATATATTTTTGTGCACTTCAAATGTATGGTTGAAATAACTCTTGTTTACCAGTGCTGAGATTATATCGAAAGATTATCAAGAACTTCCAACAGAGTTAAAGCACTGGCTGGGATACAGTTCATTGTATTGTCTTGTGTAGTTCCACTAAAATGTATGATTGGCACAACGTGATCCCTGTTTGCACAAGTAGGAACAAGGTGAAACCTTCATTAGCTTAGTGAGAAAGGATAGGAAGACATTAGCATATTACTCAAACAGTAGCATCAATTTCATGACGGACAATAATCAAAAGATTGCCTCATTGAACCAATGGCAATAAATTGACATGCAAAACAATAGCACTATTATGTCATGACACTAATAATATTCCCTCCCTGCTCCACCACATGATTCACCTCCATAGACAAACATACACACATACATGATTCAGCATAGGGTCCTACTAAAGATTTGTTTATCTCCAACAGGAAAATTAGGCAGTAATAAATTAGTGGTACTTAAGTACTCCTAATTAATTAAGTGAGACAGTAGAAGTGGAAGCGCTCCCTGGAGGATCGTCTCACATGTAAGGTAGTCATTGCCGGAGCCCTTGAATGGCCTCGACCGAGGCCTCTGGCTTCAGCAAGATCGCCTTGGCACTGTTTATTCTTCTTCTTCTTCCTCTTCATGCTCTGTTTCTCTTTCTCCTCACCAGTTGGTGAAACCAAGTACATGATTGGCCTTCTAATTCAGAATTGGTTTTGTCAGTGAGGGAGTACAAGTGTACTAGTAAAAAACAGCATTATTTTCTCATGGCAGTCGGAAAATAGAGATGAACACATGCATTAAATATCATTCTTACCTAAAGAAAGGTTATGGCGCCAATATGGATGATGAGGATTGGAACACAGATCTCCCTTTGTGCAGTTCCACCAAAATGAACCAACTGTTCCATTCCAACATTCCAGTTAAACATCACAAAGGTCACTTCTTTTAAGAAGAGTTTTGTGCAGTGCACCAAAAGGTCACAACAGCAACCAGGTGAATTGGATATCCCTGTTTGCACAAAAAGGCATAGAGGAAACAGTCAGAGTCTCAAACAATTACAGGCAAAAACATTTGGCTAAACTTGTCATGGCTTATAACAGTGGCATGGCTTCATTTTTACCAGGGACATTAGATTAAGAACAACGTTTGGTTCACAGGTTTGGTGTAGGATTTTCGTAGGAACACAACTCCTACTGTATTCTTTCCCTTCCAACCGTTCGGAACACGGGAAAGGTCAATAGTGTTTCATAGGAAAGCTGGTCTGGTAGTACTGATTCCATTGGATTAGAAACATCCACGCGCTGCTCATTTTTGGGGTGGAAGCCTGAGGCAGGCGCTCGCTGCCATGCGTTAGACAGGTTGTTGTGCTATGTTGCCGGAATAAAAAAATCAACCTATCTGTGGTATGTGAGGTGAGGACAAGAGTAGTCACTGTGCAGCTGAATAAACAAATAGCATCTCATACTGCCAAGCATGCTACTCTAAAAAAACAAATCTGTACATTTCATAGTCCATCCGAACACATTCTCTTGAGAGTTTTCTCCGGTTCATTGTTCCATAGTTTTATACCTACATTCCTTTCCTATTCCTCTATTTTCATCAAGACCTATGTTTTCTACCCCTTTTTTCCGAACGGAGTCTAAATATTTGGTATAAGGGCATGTGAAAGTGGGTGCACCAGCAGTCCAGCACCATGTACGTAAACAGGGGCATAAAGTGGTGATTCATATTTTGTTGCCCCGAGAAACAAACATCCAAGAAACATATCTGGGTTGGTCCCATTTTTGTTCACTCTAGCCACCTACTCCTATGTGTGGATAGCAAATCTAGTCCTGGTCATACCACTGTGTACAACGTTACCCCTATATTTCCCTTTTCGACCAAGAGACCGGTTGGATGACCGGTCTGTACTGTTTTCACCCCCTTTCCTTCCTGTTTGTACCAAGTCTGATGTACATACTAAATTCCCCCACCCCAACTTTATTTCTTGTTTGAACCAACTACTCCCTCCGTTCGGAATGACTTGTCATCAAAATGGATGTGTCTAGAACTAAAATACATCTAGATACATCCATTTCAGTGACAAGTATTTTCGGACGGAGGGAGTATGAGATTCAACTCCATGAAGTAGCTTTACCTCTAACAATAGAAAAAAAATATGTGACGTTGGACCATCCGATCGAGAGGGGCTGAGAGGTAGAAAATGATCCACATGCAGTGACGTAACAAGCTGGGGAAGTAGAGCTAAGGCGGTTTGGAACGAAGATATACCTAAAGGTCGTCGGGATGTGGATAGGTGGGCGGCGGGAGGCCGGATCCGCCCACAGGCAATGATGAAGGGACTGGAGGACCTCCCGCAGCGGCGCTCGGCCAGAGATAATGGTGCGGCCGGCAGTGGGTCTCCTCCCTCTCTATCGATGACAGCCTAAACGCCGCCCCTCCTCCCCTTCACCAGCAGAGGGGGATACATCCGGATCTGTAACCAGCGGTGAGGATAGAAAGCCAGTGTTTTTTGAAGGGAGAAAGATAGTGTTACTACCCCTATCTTGTTTAGATCTAGAGAGGATGAGAGTGTGTGAATAGAGCAACCCTAACAATCAAGCGCGGAGGCTTCGTCCTATATATACGCAGTGGGCTAGTTTTCCTTTTTCACTCCATCAAAACAATCGTTTAAAATTGTGTACTACTACATGCCATGTCGTGGTTTTTTTAGTTGTTGATTGTTTTTTGAGATAGCTACCCGCTTGTTCCAAGTGGTGTTACGGTGTGCCAGGTCGCACTTTGTATCGTTCAAGTCTGGTACTACAAGTCCCTCCATTAAATGAACAACCACCCCCTCGTAAAAATTGTGAACCAGCCCACGGCTAAAATTAGCAGAAATGTGGGTTGCCCCAACATGCATTATTATTTCTATTTTCTACTCCCTCCGTTCCTAAATATAAGTCTTTTTTATTAGCCACACCTAAGACAAGAATTTTTTTATCAGTAGTGAACCCCACATGTCATAGACACAAAAATTGTGGCAAGATTCCCTTAGGCAAGCCAAAGTGTGTCTAACAATTTGAGCAACTCAGGTTAGGCAAGTGTGGCAAGTGTGGGAAAAATAATGTGGCAACATAAGACAATCATAGTCACAATCCAAACAGCCCTGTAATTTTTTGTGACATGCATGAAAATTTGGTTAGTTAAATTTATAGTCAAAATTTGGCAAGGTGCATCAAATCAACACATGCAAGTATCAAAAGGAAAGTCACGGCATGCATGCATGCGTTGTACTCCCTCCGTTTCCAAATATAAGTCTTTTTAGATTTTGCAACAAGTGACTACATACGAAGAAGAATATGTCTACTCCTACATACGAAGTAGCCCATTTGAAATGTGTAAAAAGACTTATATCGAGTGCAGTGCTTTGATGTGTCGCGTCAACTTGTACAAGACCGAGAAATTTGATTACTACAATACCCTCTCCCTCGGGGACTGAGCTCCGGTGCCTGAACTGCACCTGCCTTCGGCTGCATGATAGGAGGGCCAACCACCTGTTGGGCCCACCTATCATAGACGCAAAGGCAGGAGCAGTAAGTAGAAGCTTTCGCTACACGCTATCCCTCCCGCACGAGGTGGACGGACATGCAGTAGTGGATTCGATACTGTAGAAGTAGGAGTAACATCATTGTTCGTGTTCTCGAAGAGGCGAAGAGCCAAGCGCAACCCAAACGTGGCAGTTGCGAACGCTCGCTTGGTGTGGTTCCTTGGAGTACTAGCCAAGCACTTGCATGAGACAAAATTTCTATTGTTTAACAATTAAACTCCATTATCCATTGGTTGATACTCATTCTGCATAGGTCCACACGCTTAGCACCGTTTCCTCCTGGGGTCACCAATGTTTATTTGCTAATTAATAACATTGCATGCAATGAACTAGCCATTGCAAGTCATTAAAAGCATGCACACCTCTCATCTCTTATTGGTTGATATGTCAAGAAACAAGAAACAAGGTAGAAGTTAATGCACCACGCCTAAGTGTTTTGGGATTATTTGGTTTTCATAAGATGACTTACACACCTAGATGGAGGGAGTAGTGTAGCTCTGTAAACCGGAAAGGAGTATTTGCCTTTCTAGAGATTTCAACAAGTGACTAGACTACACCGTGTGCAGTACTCCCTCCCTTCCGGTTTATAGGGCTCAAATCATAAATATCATGAACCAAGGCATTTTGCGATTGGAGGAATGTATCTCGTACTTTACAAAACTACCCTAATTAAAATCATGCATTAATTATGTAGTTCTCTCGTTTTCCTCTCTGCCTTGGTCGCAGTGCACAATATTGAGCACTCCTATATGACTATCCGCTCTATCTACATGCGGGACATTTCAAAGCATCCGGGCCCGCGTGCCATCCACCAAATCACAGCGAGGTGTTATAGTCGAGACTCACCTGTCACCACAGTGTGGCTGTCATGACCCGTCATATCATAAAACCCACACCTTTACCAGCAGTGGTAAGGTGTCCTCCAAGTTGGACTCGCCGAAGCAACCATCATTTCACTGGAACGCTCGTTCAAGCCCTTTTTTCCCTTTCTTGAAGAAAACCTCACTCCAGGCTACTCACTTCTGCCAGTTTTCTTCTGTACCAATGAAGGAAAGGCGGGCGAATCAGTTATGCTGCTATATTTTCATTCCAAGAATATTCTTTTTGCGAAACAACGACCGATTCTCACATCCTATTCTTTTCCTGTTTTCATTGTGATTGTGGTTTCCTTTCGATTGCTTTTTGTTTGTTAGTTCATTGATGGATCTTGGAGCACTAGGCAAAGAGTTGCCGGTGGACAACCCACTAGAGACAGCGATCTCCAGGAAGCGAGCACCGACCAACGAGTTGACCATGTTGGCGGGCCAACCCATGGAGACGAAGAACTCCAAGAAACAAGCACTGGCCAAAGAGTTGAGGACATTGGCGGACGAACTCCTCAAAGAAAGTTGGAAGAACAGCAAGGGCCCCACCGTGCCTACCCCAGGAACTCTAATTGCCACCTATGTGAGGCTCAAGACTGAGTCTGAGGAGATAGTCGACGTTGAGAAGTAGTATTCCCCTGGCAAGGTGATGGCCCCCATCGAGGACGAGGAGATGGCCCCCGGAGGGATGAGATCCCCCGGTGAGCTGCACAAGGTAAAAAATAATGGCTTATTACCATAGTTGTGGTTTGTGATTATTTGCAATGTGCTTTCTAATATGTTAAGGTTGTGCAGGTGCCGGTGGACGTCCTTGATGATTCCGATGTCGTGGCCCGTCCTGTTGGCATCGCCCCAGAGATCGATTCTGATGCCGCTGTCCATCCGGTGGACATCGCCCCAGAGATCGATTCCGATGTCGCGGTTAGTCCTGTGGAAATCGCCCCAGAAATCGATTCCCATGCCGCTGTCCGTGCTGTGGTCATTGCCCGAGAGATTGATGACAAGAAATAGTTGGTCGCGCTAATCCTTCAGGGTAGTTTGCATTGCCCTGTGTTTAATTACCAAAACGATGCATGTTATCAAACCATCTTAGGGCTAGTGCACTGTCTTGTGTGGGCGGATCTTGCTACTTTTGTTTGATAGTGAATCATGCGATGCATCATGCGAACCCTCTCCGAGTTATGGAAACAGATGTATCCTCACCAGTTTTTGATGTAATATATGGCATGCTTAGATGTAAGTTTGAACTGTTTATCATATCAGCAGGGTTTGTTTGATGATTCTTGGTGTTAGTAGGCTAGCTACTATGCGAGCTATAGTACTTGCAAAACACTCACCGAAGAGAAACGTTGGGGCTGATGAGCTCGTGGTATGCTTATACTTATCCCTCGTCGATCGACCAATAGCCCTAGCTCCTAAAATTGTAGGCTTAGCGATCGATTAGACAATAGTAGACATACATTCAGGCCTCATTTGGTTCATAGGGTAGGAAAATCGTAGCAAAAGTACAAAGAACGTGCAACACAAAATCATAGCAGTGCAGAGACGTACTCCCTCCGTTCCAAAATAGATGACCTAGGTGGGCTAGTTTGGGCTAGTGAGTTTCAGTGATATGACGTGGTACAGTGCCGTCAAGTCTTCGCGTGTGGTAGCAGTATTGCGGGTGATAACCCACAAGTATAGGCGATCGCAACAACTTTTGAGGGTAGAGTATTCAACCCAAAATTATTGATTCGACACAAGGGGAGCCAAAGAATATTCTCAAGTATTAGCAGCTGAGTTGTCAATTCAACCACACCTGGAAACTTAGTATCTACAGTAAAGTGTTTAGTAGCAAAGTAATATGATAGTGGTGGTAGCAGCAACAAAAGTAAATACAGTAAAAGTATTGTTTTTGGTATTTTGTAGTGATTGTAAAAGTAGCAACGGGAAAGTAAATAAGCGTAAACCAGTATATGGAAATCTCGTAGGCACCGGATCAGTGATGGATAATTATGCCGAATGCGGTTCATCATGTAACAATCATAACATAGGGTGACACAGAACTAGCTCCAATTCATCAATGTAATGTAGGCATGTATTCCGTATATAGTCATACGTGCTTATGGAAAAGAACTTGCATAACATCTTTTGTCCTACCCTCCCGTGGCAGCGGGGTCCTATTGGAAACTAAGGGATATTAAGGCCTCCTTTTAATAGAGAACCGGAACAAAGCATTAGCACATAGTGAATACATGAACTCCTCAAACTACGGTATCACCGGGAGTGGTCCCGGTTATTGTCACTTCGGGGTTGCCGGATCATAACACATAGTAGGTGACTATAGACTTGCAAGATAGGATCTAGAACTCACATATATTCATGAAAACATAATAGGTTCAGATCTGAAATCATGGCACTCGGGCCCTAGTGACAAGCATTAAGCATAGCAAAGTCATAGCAACATCAATCTCAGAACATAGTGGATACTAGGGATCAAACCCTAACAAAACTAACTCGATTACATGATAAATCTCATCCAACCCATCACCATCCAGCAAGCCTATGATGGAATTACTCACGCACGGCGGTGAGCATCATGAAATTGGTGATGGAGGATGGTTGATGATGACAACGGCGACGAATCCCCCTCTCCGGAGCCCCGAACGGACTCCAGATCAGCCTTCCCGAGAGGTTTTAGGGCTTGGCGGCGGCTCCGTATCGTAAAACATGATGATTTCTTTTCTCTGATTTTTCTCTCTCCGAAAGCAGATATATAGAGTTGGAGTTGGCGTCGGAGGGTCAACAGGGGCCCCACGAGGTAGGGGGCGCGCCCTGGGGGGGCGCCCCCACCCTCGTGAGAAGGGTGTGGGCCCCCTGGTCTTCATGTTAGGCGAGGATTTTTTATTATTTTTTCTAAGACCTCTCGTGGAGTTTCAGGTCATTCCGAGAATATTTGTTTTCTGCACATAAAACAACATCATGGTAATTCTGCTGAAAACAACGTCAATCCGGGTTAGTTCCATTCAAATCATACAAGTTAGAGTCCAAAACAAGGGGAAAAGTGTTTGGAAAAGTAGATACGACGGAGACATATCAGCGGGTACAGTAAGTTTTCTTGAAGAAGCGGAATTCAACGAAGTCATGATTGTTCCTTCGTCGGAACAACTTACGGTGGGAAAGGTTGGTCCTGCGATACGACCGGGTTAGACCAGGATAATTTTGTGCATGGCGGGTGGACCAGGATGGTCGACGTCCCACATGTCGGCGAATGAAAGTATTCTTTCCGATATAGAGGACGAGCAATGAGTATTCATTGTTTATATTTGATGAAAGCTATTGTCTCCACTGTTACGACGGAGGAGTGTGAAACACGGCAGCCCAGTGAACTTGGCATGTGCACCACTCCCTCCTTCCTCATGTAATGCCCAAGTTACATCTTTTTCTCACTTTCTCTCTATCTATTTCCTCTCAAATGTTTTTTACCTTTCTTTTTTAAGACACAATTGTTTTTTATGCCTTTTTTAGAATTAGTATTTTATACCTAGGAGCACGTGTAGAGACGGGCTCTTGCAGAGCCCACTCCTTGACTTTGTCAATGCCTCTCTCTCCTCCACATAAGGAGTACTACTTGCTATGCATGCATGCGGCGGGCAGCTGGCATCTTGAGGGGCCAGTGCGGTGAGAGCGGGCTCCGAAAGCGGTTCGGACTCCAGCATGGCCCACCTCACATTATCACCATATATTTCTTGGAGTCCGTGCGCGGCGGGCGGGCGATCTCTTCTCCCTCCCCCGTTTCTCTCTTCTCAGCCGACGCCCGCCGAGTGATTAGATTTCGGCTATCGACGGTTTATTCAATTACGGTCCCACATGTAAGTGAAATTGCAAGACAACGCGTGTCCCCTCTGGTGAGGGGCATGCGAGCCGGACTGTCGGGGTTGTGACGCGTATGAGTCATTAGTGTGCTGCCTTTTCCTTTAGAACTTGCGAAGCGCAACATTTTCACGCGATCGATCGATAGAAATCCAGAACAAAATGACGAGGGCGGTGCTTTCCCGCTCGTTAGGCGGGCTAGTTCGAGTGATATGACATGCTACAGTGCTGTCCACTTGCTCCATTTTTATGTAAGCAATACGCGGGAGGAGTGCGAAACACCACGGATCTGATTTTGATCGAGTGATAACTGTTCCCTGCCAAATAATGGAGGATTGTTAGCGATTATAGCATGATAGTTAGGGCATCTCCAGCGCTGGCCAACAAATTTACACCGGCATTTGTCTAAGGACACTGATGGATGCCATCCGATGCTGCCCGCATACCTTTCGACAACTATATAAACTAACCGGATGAAATTCGTGCAAACAAAGCAAATTTCAAAATAACCGGATGAAATTCATTACATTTTGAAAACTTTTCCTACAAACTGGACGAAATTCATTACATATTTCGCACAAACCATACTTAAACCTACTGTAAACCTAATCTAAATGATCGCCGGCGCCCGACCACCATGTCCGGCCATGAACCCGAGAAAGCCGGCCATTGCCTTTGCCTCCTCCTCATCTGCCTCGATAACCTCCTCCTCCGGAGCACAAGGTTCTAAAGATTTCCGCCTCCACGTCACCGTCAAGCGGCTAATGGGCCGCCGATGTTCACCCCACCAAGCTTGGCGTCGACTGAGTGGAGTAGCGGTGGCCTTCCCGGGACCAGAGAAGCGACGACCTACCGTGTACTACTCTTCCTTGCTGCCGGCTGCGCCCACGCACGCGCGCCGGCTTCATGGTCGTGGCGGCGGAGGGCGGCCGTGGGGGTGCCGGTGATCTCCTTCGTTTGCTCCTGTGACAGTACGTCGAAGAGAGCTTTGGAGCGCGCCCAAAGCGGAGCCGCCGATGTCCCTCATCTGCTCCTGCAACAGTACGTCCAGGAGAGCTTCGGAGCGCCAGGAGGCCATGGTTGAAGTGGTGCCGACAGAAGGAAGGGATCGGAAGAGAATAAGTTTGGGTCTTTGGCTATGGCTGGGAGCTGGGGCTCAAGTTAATATAGCGGGCGAATGGCAATGAGCCGCGGTAGATGGATGGACAACTGGCGTCGGAGTAGGTTCGTCGGGCGTGAATGCGGATGCTGCTTCAGTGACTTAACTGCAGATGCGTTTGGGTTAATAACATGTGGGCCCAACGGGCATCTGGCCCGCATGTCAGTGACACACTAATTGCACCTGCAGTTAAGTCTGGTGAATGCGGGATTGACATTTTGGAGAGACGGTGACCGTTTCAGGGGGTAAGCGCGCGCTAGCGATGGGAGGGGTTTCGGTGTGCAGTGGCACTAAGATCGGTCGCTCACGATAGTACATACTCCGTACCATACTACCATAGTACCCTCTCTAGCTTAGGCTATTTTATAGATTGTCGTTGTGATGGACGATATACATGAGCAAGGCGGTCCGAGTATGACCGTTGGTGTTGAGCCAGGTGAATACATGCTCGGCGTTCGCATAGGCCTCCATCAAACGTCTAAATAGTAATGTCAGGCACCGCCGGGGCGCGCTGGTGATGAGCTCGCCATTTGAGTTGCGCCATGAGCAGGACTTTGATTTAGAGGGCGACGTGGATGCATTAGCATGCTTTGACAGCGTGAGCGTGAGTGTCTGACGCGAAGTATTTCATTTTCATTTGGCTGATGAGGGTGCGTTGCAGCGACGAGTCCGTGGTTTGATTCCCCACATACACATAATTTTGGTTTTTACAGTATTTCTTTCTCCATTGATAGGTAGGCCCACGTAGATAGAAAAAGAACATGAGCTGGTGAGGCGCATGCGGACTGTTTGACTGGTCAACCAGACAAATATGGAGCTATACCTAAGCCAGTGGCCGTATAATTACCATATCTTGTATACAATGATCAAAGTGAGCTATCAAGACAAGTTCGATGACCGCAAATGCATTTTACTCAGTAATAAATGACCAGGATTGAAGGGGAATCCAAATTTGCTTTGTCTTCTGTCCTTGAGCTCTGGACAAACCAATGCACTATACGGTTGTCCGGCCACTCCACCCCAGAGCTCTCACCAAGCGTCGTTCATGCCATCGTGCCGCACACTAATTGGTAAGGCAACGATGGCATCCCGTCGAACCGAGTTCCTCGCCGCCCACGACCGCACACAAAATGGTAGGGAAGCGATGGCATCCCGCCGTGCCGAGTTCATCGCCGCTCGCGACCTCACAACTATGTGGGAGGAATTTTAAGATGCCAAGGCCGAATGGGCGGTAGAGCAAGAGGCGGCCAAAGCCGCACAGAGGGAGCGGAAAAGTCAGAAAGCACTCAAGAAAAGAGAGGCCCGCCGCCGCAAGAAAGAAAAGGATGCACGCACTGTTGCGGAGAGGTCGGCGGAGATCCAAGCACGGTGGGGTGTCGCCGACAAAGCCGGGAAGGAGAACGACGGCGTCTGGCCAGCATGTGAGAAGTAGTATTACTAGTAGTTAGTGTGTGTGTCTGTGTCTGAGTACGAGCATGTACCAATACTACTAGTTACTACTGTAGTTTTTAGAGCAAATTACCAGTACATTAGCCTAGACTAAATGGAAAAATTCCTATCATAAGCATCAAATGGCATCTCTTTCTCTATAGGAATTGAGATGCATGTCATCTCACTTCCTATGATTTTCATATTCCTATCTTATGAACGAAAGGAGGCCTCTGTTGGAGTAACTACTGTAGCTAGCAGTACTGCTGGTATAGTAGTTTTCTTCAAGAAGCGCAATTCAACGAAGTCATGATGGTTCCTTCGTCTGAGCAACTTCAAAGTGGGAAGTGGGCATGTGATTTGACGGCTCATTAGTCATTGTTACTGCGGCACGACGACATGGGTGACTCTCCCTTGGAGTTCTGCGTGCATGGCAAGTGGACCAGGATTGTCGACGTCCGACATGTTGGTGAATGGAAGTATTCTTTCCGATATCGAGGAGCAAGGAAACCGCGTGGTATAGTATCACTGCTGATTGGTTCACAAAAAATAGTATCACTGCCAATTTATAATTATTTTTTATTTATGATGAATGCTAGCGTTTCAACTCTTACGACGAAGGGTGCCAAACACGGCACATGCTGAATGTCCCACACGTCAGCGAAAGGAGTGGGACATGAACAACGTGGTAGAGCCCAGCGTAAAAAAACAGTGTGGTAGAGCATCTCCACTTCTTCCACTTCTGGGTCGGAGACCACACATAGTAGTACTTAGTGGTATGAACGATACAAAGTGCGACCTGGAGAGAAAGACACGTCTAGTTGGAAGGTCTCGGGGCATACACGTAAACACATATAAAAGTTAATATGTGCCTCCAACTAATATAGTAGTAGTAGAGTACTTAGGCACGTACTCCATAACATCACCGTGCATTGCACGTACAACATTTAGTGGTAGTACGTAGTAAGAGACAAATGCCGCCCAAGAGTTCCCTTCTCGACCTACTTTTGGGTGTTTGGTAGAGTGTATGGAGGGTGCATGAGTCCACACTAGTTTAGCACAAATACACTAGAAGCATGCATGAAGAGGGGTGTTGAGTTGAGCATGCATGAAGAGGGAACAACTATGCTGAGACGAGAACACAACCAAACACACCCTATATGCCACGCATATTCATACCATTTGTGCCTTTCTACTTCACTTACTGTGCTACATTACTTAGGTTCGTACGTCCACTCCTGGGTACATATCCGTCTCGTAGTTCCAGTCCCACGTGTTCTTCATATAGATGGAACGATCCTTGCATAACACGTGCACCTTGATGCTAGATGTCTTGCATGTTGGCAAAAGGATGAACAAAGCTCACGTAAAAAAATAGAGTGGAAGAACATAGATTCCGGACGACCGAGAAGGAGCAAGGAACCTCGTGGTGGAGCGTCTGCACTCATAATATTTAATATTATTCAGCGATATAAAATTAACCAATCATCTCCATAGTGGACTGGAACAGTACGAAACACGGCAGCCCAGTGTAGTTACATCATACTAGTACATGGCTAACCCACTCTATCACCATATTTCTTGGTATCCGTGCGACACCTATCTCTGGTAATCCAGCAGCCTGTATCGCTTCTCCCTCCTCATCTCTATCAAAGTGCGGCGGGGTGGCATTTCTGTCATCTATTGAGGTGGGTTAACTATCACATGTTAGCGACATGCCAAGAGCATTCTAAAAAAATTCCTTTCACGTTCCGTTTTCAAAAAGAAAAAAATCCTTTCACGTACGAATTTGCCTGTATGCTTTGAGCAACTTTCATGTCCTATACTGCTCATGTTTGAAACTCTAACTTAGCTAGAGGTTAGACTAACCCATGACTAACCCTGAACTAACTGTAGCCAAAGAGGTGTTTGGGTGACAGGGTTAGATTGACAATAAATGCACTTCATGGAGAGAGAAAAGTGATTTTTCAGTGGTCCCAATGAGAACTATCTCCAGTTAGCACCTCTTGGGTGGGATAGTTTTTTTTGGTGGGTTCGGTGCAACGTGCTCCAATTTAAACCCTCATGCTTGGATACTTTAGGGCTATTTGAGCCCCAACTAGGTCAAATTAACTCTAACCCATGGATCCAAACAAGGCCTGTGGCCAGTCTCGACGCGGAGCAGTCGCGTGCACCGGGAAGCGGTGCTCTCTCGGTCGTCGCGCCACTACAAAGCCGGCGCCAGTGAGAGGTCGCCTCCGCTCTGGCCGGGCATTAATGCGGCACTAACGCTCCAGGGTGATGCTGACCGTTTCACGCGGGAAGCGTGCGTTGGCAAGGGAGTATAGGTTTTGAACCGTTTTAGGTGTAGTATTGGTAGTTTGCAAAACTACTCAATTATTGCACTCAGTTTCCTAAGAAATTGTGGTAAAAACGTTACTCCACAGCCCGCTTCCCTTCTCCTTCCTCTTCCACCACCCGTGCACGTCCGCGGGAAGCGATCGGTCAACCCTTATATAGGAGTGCTAGCACAAAAAGATGCATGCATGACCACTAAAATTTCCATATTAAAGCGCCGCTCCGGCGGAAGTATGGCGTATGTTGTTACCTTCGGCTGGCCCATGGCTACCGGGCGACGGCGACCAGAGAAGAGGCGGCGGGAGCGGAATGAATGCAGCTACTATTTGGGTTTGCCTTCTGGCTTAAATAAATGCGCAACATCACGTGTACCCGCGGGTGCACAAATTGTAACATACGTGTCTGCTTAAGTGGGCGTCATGTAACCGGTGTGTGTGAGAGAGAGATTCTGAGAGACAGAGTGCGTGTGTGCGACTCTACTCTTTGGACATGTACTCAACCATTTGCATCGGGATATAAGTATAACGGTATTTACTTTAGCTAGTGATTTACGTGGCCATGTTAATGTGGTTGTGTCAAAAAAATGTCACTTCAAGAAGCGGAATTCAACGAAGTCATGATGGTTCCTTCGTCTGAGCAACTTCAAAGTGGGAAGTGGGCATGTGATTTGACGGCTCATTAGTCATTGTTACTGCGGCGCGACGACGTGGGTGACTCTCCCTTGGAGTTCTGCGTGCATGGCAAGACCAGGATTGTCGACGTCCGACATGTTGGCAAACGGAAGTATTCTTTCCGATATCGAGGAGCAAGGAAACCGCGTGGTATAGTATCACTGGTGATTGGTTCACAAAAAATAGTATCACTGCCAATTTATAATTATTTTTTATTTATGATGAATGCTAGCGTTTCAACTCTTACGACGAAGGGTGCCAAACACGGCACATGCTGAATGTCCCACACGTCAGCGAAATGAGTGGGACATGAACAACGTGGTAGAGCCCAGCGTAAAAAAACAGCATGGTAGAGCATCTCCACTTCTTCCACTTCTGGGTCGGAGACCACACATAGTAGTACTTAGTGGTATGAACGATACAAAGTGCGACCTGGAGAGAAAGACACGTCTAGTTGGAAGGTCTCGGGGCATACACGTAAACACATATAAAAGTTAATATGTGCCTCCAACTAATATAGTAGTAGTAGAGTACTTAGGCACGTACTCCATAACATCACCGTGCATTGCACGTACAACATTTAGTGGTAGTACGTAGTAAGAGACAAATGCCGCCCAAGAGTTCCCTTCTCGACCTACTTTTGGGTGTTTGGTAGAGTGTATGGAGGGTGCATGAGTCCACACTAGTTTAGCACAAATACACTAGAAGCATGCATGAAGAGGGGTGTTGAGTTGAGCATGCATGAAGAGGGAACAACTATGCTGAGACGAGAACACAACCAAACACACCCTATATGCCACGCATGTTCATACCATTTGTGCCTTTCTACTTCACTTACTGTGCTACATTACTTAGGTTCGTATGTCCACTCCTGGGTACATATCCGTCTCGTAGTTCCAGTCCCACGTGTTCTTCATATAGATGGAACGATCCTTGCATAACACGTGCACCTTGATGCTAGATGTCTTGCATGTTGGCAAAAGGATGAACAAAGCTCACGTAAAAAAATAGAGTGGAAGAACATAGATTCTGGACGACCGAGAAGGAGCAAGGAACCTCGTGGTGGAGCGTCTGCACTCATAATATTTAATATTATTCAGTGATATAAAATTAACCAATCATCTCCATAGTGGACTGGAAGAGTACGAAACACGGCAGCCCAGTGTAGTTACATCATACTAGTACATGGCTAACCCACGCTATGACCATATTTCTTGGTATCCGTGCGACACCTATCTCTGGTAATCCAGCAGCCTGTATCGCTTCTCCCTCCTCATCTCTATCAAAGTGCGGTGGGGTGGCGTTTCTGTCGTCTATTGAGGTGGGTTAACTATCACATGTTAGCGACATGCCAAGAGCATTCTAAAAAAAATTCCTTTCACGTTCCGTTTTCAAAAAGAAAAAAAATCCTTTCACGTACGAATTTGCCTGTATGCTTTGAGCAACTTTCATGTCCTATACTGCTCATGTTTGATACTCTAACTTAGCTAGAGGTTAGACTAACTCATGACTAACCCTGAACTAACTGTAGCCAAAGAGGTGTTTGGGTGACAGGGTTAGATTGACAATAAATGCACTTCATGGAGAGAGAAAAGTGATTTTTCAGTGGTCCCAATGAGAACTATCTCCAGTTAGCACCTCTTGGGTGGGATAGTTTTTTTTGGTGGGTTCGGTGCAACGTGCTCCAATTTAAACCCTCATGCTTGGATACTTTAGGGCTATTTGAGCCCCAACTAGGTCAAATTAACTCTAACCCATGGATCCAAACAAGGCCTATGGCCAGTCTCGACGCGGAGCAGTCGCGTGCACCGGGAAGCGGTGCTCTCTCGGCCGTCGCGCCATTACAAAGCCGGCGCCAGTGAGAGGTCGCCTCCGCTCTGGCCGGGCATTAATGCGGCACTAACGCTCCAGGGCGACGCTGACCATTTCACGCGGGAAGCGTGCGTTGGCAAGGGAGTATAGGTTTTGAACCGTTTTAGGTGTAGTACTGGTAGTTTGCAAAACTACTCAATTATTGCACTCAGTTTCCTAAGAAATTGTGGTAAAAACATTACTCCACAGCCCGCTTCCCTTCTCCTTCCTCTTCCACCGCCCGCGCACGTCTGAGGGAAGCGATCGGTCAACCCTTATATAGGAGTGCTAGCACAAAAAGATGCATGCATGACCACTAAAATTTCCATATTAAAGCGCCGCTCCGGCGGGAGTATGGCGTATGTTGTTACCTTCGGCTGGCCCATGGCTACCGGGCGACGGTGACCAGAGAAGAGGCGGCGGGAGGGGAATGAATGCAGCTACTATTTGGGTTTGCCTTCTGGCTTAAATAAATGCGCAACATCACGTGTACCCGCGGGTGCACAAATTGTAACATACGTGTCTGCTTAAGTGGGCATCACGTATCCGGTGTGTGTGAGAGAGAGATTCTGAGAGACAGAGTGCGTGTGTGCGACTCTACTCTTTGGACATGTACTCAACCTTTTGCATCGGGATATAAGTATAACGGTATTTACTTTAGCTAGTGATTTACGTGGCCATGTTAATGTGGTTGTGTCAAAAAAATGTCACTTCCTGCTCGTGATTTGCATTATATAATTACAAGCAAGATTATTGTGCATTGCAGGGAACATCAATATGCTTTTTTTACAAAACACCTGTTGTGATTGACCCATGTAGGAGTAATCCCATGTGGAGTAATCCCATGTGTAAAAACTAATGATATCTCGAGAATTTTATCAGAAAACTGGTATCTCGAGAATGTCATCGAAAAAATGAAACATGAGAGATAAGGCGAGGAGGAGTGGAGCATGGTGGTGACTGGTGGTCGAAATGGGTGGAGGCATGGGGATGGATGGCGCCGACAGGCGGCAGCGGCCACCATGCATGCTAGATTGTTCTAGAGACTTATTCCTTTTTTAATTGCGGAGCAATGAGGTTGCGGGAGATAATGACGTGGAGAGAGGTGCGGGTATCTTTTGTAAAATTATCATAGTTTGCTTTCTATCCTCAGATATAGATCATACGGTCTCTATTACTAGATGGCAGGCACACCATCACCGCCAA
The DNA here is from genome assembly GCF_002162155.2 of Triticum dicoccoides. Lineage (NCBI taxonomy): Eukaryota > Viridiplantae > Streptophyta > Magnoliopsida > Poales > Poaceae > Triticum > Triticum dicoccoides. The sequence continues at coordinate 426,697,355 of NC_041390.1, forward strand.
CTCGTTTTTTTATAAGGGTACAGATGGTAAGTTTGCTGACTACTAAAGTAAAGTGGAATTTGTCCATGTTATGCAAGTAAATAAAGGTGATTGTTTATCATACGGGTAAGGTTGGATGAAGGGTGGTAGGAACAAATGCTCCGCCTAGAGCATGTGTGTGTGAGATGGAGTCTTAGTGTGTGTGTGGGGTGTGTGTGTGAGGGAGAGAGAGGAGAGAGAGATGGAGTCTTAGTTTGTGTGTGTGTGTGTGAGAGAGAGAGAGAGAGATGGAGTCT
>NC_041390.1:426698147-426730286 GCF_002162155.2 Triticum dicoccoides
GTGGGGGGGTGCGTGCGTGCTAGTGTGTGTGCGTGTGTGTGTGTGTGTCGCGGGGTCCTCTGTGGCGGATGTAATTTAAGTGTGCATGGCTTCATCATAGAGAGGTGATCTTATGGCAGAGGCCACCAACGATGGGGTGCAAGAGAGAAAATGCCCGTAGAGAGGGAAGAGAAGGTGTGTGCGCGTGAGAGGAGTCGACATCGAGAGAATGTGCTTGTTCGAGAGACATCGAGGAAGACTACTATATATCGATGGTGCATGTAGGTGGGAATTAAACAAAGGGATGGTCTTATTGGTTTCGGGGATATAGGGGAAGAGTGAGAGGCGGCAGGGGGGGTAGCTAGAAGGAGATTGTTAAGTGTGAGTGTGTGTTTTACCCATCCAGGCAGAAGTTATGTGCACAAAAGAGGAGAACGATTCGATGTGGCGTTAGGATTGAGGGTAATTAACTACGTATGGAGACATAGAGAGCTTGAACGTGCATGTGTGAGAGGTATACATGTATACGTGGGATGTGTGTGTGTGCGCGCGCATGATCGAGATAAAAGAAAGAAGACATAAGTCATAATATCAACGACATGGGAGAGACAGATCGATATGACAATATGCATGCATGTGAGAATGCATGGAAGAAGGACCGGCAATTGAACATGTGTTTTTGTCTTCAAGAGATAGTGGCGTGGGCTGGAGCATGCATCTATGGCGAGCAAAGGGAGTGAGGCACAACGATTATGCAAAAGAGACCAACTTATAAATGCATATGTATGGAGAGACATATATAGTGTGGGTGATAGGAAGAAAGACTCCGTGCGAGAAAGAAATGTTGACGGAGAAACTACAGATAGATACAGAGATTGAGATGCTAGCTAGAGGGACATCCGCTAGTTTGGGTGTTGGAGATGACCGTCGGGTGGTTCAAAGGGTGAAGTTATATATGTGTGTGAGAGGGCACTTGACTGCATGTAGAGAGAAACATATGTAGTGTGCGTGATAGGAATCAAGAGTGAGGGCGAGAAAGAAGGTTGATGGAGAAACAGATAAATAGAAAGATAAAGATGCTAGCTAGTGTGCGTTAGAGATAGGAGTCAAGTGGATCAGAAGGTTGGGTTATGTGTGTGGGTGTGAGAGCGATAGAGAGAGGGTGCATGTGAGTCACATACAAACAGATATCAGAGAGAAATCAGATCCAAAGAGATGGAGTTTTGTGTCTACGAGAGAGAAAGATATTTCACAACGAGAGTGATAGCTAGAGAGACATACGAGGGAACGCAAGATATCTCTAGGGAGAGAGGGTGTGTGTGAGCGACATACAAGAGAACAATAGAGAAATATGAGACCCTAGGAGACAGAGTTTGTGTTTGTGTGTGAGAAAGAGATATTGAAGAGGAAGAGTCGTAGGTTCTCATATCTAAGGAGCGAAATACATCTCTGTATGAGGGGTGTTCGAGTGGCACCCATGGGAATAGTAGAGAGAAATGAGACCCTGGGAGACAAAGTTTTGTGTTTGTGTGAGAGAAAGAGATTCCACATGGAGAATCATAGTTAGAGACACATAGCAGGGAGCGAGATATACTTAGAGAGAGATAGTGTGATGAAGGTCGAGGGAGAGAGTACCGTCAGTGTGTTACGAAGATAAAAGATCATTGTCGACATACAGGTAGCACGAGAGATACCTGAGAGACGATGAACGCGTATAGGTCCGGAGAGATAGTCCTATATAAGCATGAGTGATAGCTATATGAGACGAATATCTGGATTAAAGGGGATTCAAATATTTAAACTGGACATCATGACATCGATAATGTCATAACACAAATTGGTGTATCAAACATGCATATTCATTTGAACTTGGGCACACGTGTAATGTTATATAGTTTATCAATATTGGTGATCCATAGATTCTTAAATTACAAACAATGCATGGTTTATATGCAATTAATGTCTAAACGGGATTACACTATATGTTGCGTGTGTGAAACACATTATACATGTTTGAGAAGTAAAAAAACCCGCATGAAACACACATTCATTGGAGACAGTTAGCGAGGAATGCATGCATTGGATTTCAACATAAAGTGGTTTCAAATATTTGAAAATCCAAATTGATGGATACAACCTTATGAATCTGAGATCATGCCATTTGTAAACTGTCGGCGTTCTGGGAATGGGGGTCCCCAGACTTGCCTGCCTGCGGCATGCGGCGTGGCTCAAGTGGGGGCCAAGCGCGGCCTATCTTCATCAGCTCAAGCTCAAGACCCTCGCGAGGGGCCAAGCCTCGCGGGGCGGACGACAGAAAGCTTCCTCAGAGGCAGCCTCATCAGGCAGGCTCGCGAGGAGGCGGAGAGATCAAGGTAGGGGCAGCTCGCGAGGAGCCCGTGGCGCAAGCCATGACGATCGAGACCAGGCGGGCGCCAGGCGGGCGCCGGCCTGTGCAGTGTCGTTGTTTCCCCTTTGGTGCAAAGGGGGCAAGAACAGGCCAAGGCATCAGGCCAAGGCATTCCGGTGCAACGAGACCAAGACCAACAGAGCGGCAGGACGGAGGTCACCGTGGAGCCCAAGATAGCGTCATCACCAGTGCTTTTGGAAGCCGAAGACCACCTTTGGTCAGGATAACTTGTACTAGATGTTCCCCTTCGAAATGGCCAATTGTTGGCGCCCTTCCCACTCATTATTTGTGGAGAGGCCCAGGGCCTCTATAAATAGAGCTAGCCACCACAGGAAGAGGGGTATGTAGAGATCGGATAGAAGGCAGAGATCGAGGGACATCGAGAGATCAGGTAGAGCCCTAGCAGAGATAGAGAGAGAGGCGATTGAACTCACCCAAACAGTTCATCGCACCAGCTCAAGAACACCTCTCGCGAGGTTGTTCTTCCCTTGTAATGTTCATCATCAGCCCCTAAGGCAATCCACCACACCACACACTGGTGTCGGGTATTACACCACAACGGTGGCCAGAACCAGTATAAACCTCGTGTCCCTTGTGTTGTTCGTTGTTTCCAGCTTAGATCACGCAAGGAGATTGGACGTAGATCGGTAGCGGAGAGATCTCCGCACGCACCCCAGTGTTCGAACCTCAAGGGTCTGCCGGAACCCAAAATCTTTCTTCCGCTGTTCGCGTGTGATCTTCCGTCGTGTCCATGGCTGACGCTCGTCGGCCTCGCGCCGGGCTGCTCTCGCCACCCGCGTCGCCCAGACGGCGCCCATCGGCGGACACCCTCGTCGTTCCCAGTCGCCTGCCTCCAACGCCGCCACCGGCCCGGCGGGGAACGAGCAGCAGGCCTCGTCCCCGCATCCTTCGGTACGGTGGGAGGGCCGCACCGCTACACCGTCGCTGAGTCCAGCCGCTTCGTCGTCCCACGCCCGTCGCGCCCCCACGGACGCGCACGCCGCACTGCTCCTGGCAAGAGAGCTCCTGCACTACCACCCCATTGACGACCTCTACGAGGACTGGCTCGCCCGCATCACCGAGCTCGTCAGTGTCGCAGGGGGCTCCCCCTTGCCGTCCCTCTCGCTACCTCGCCCATCATTCCGCGCAGGAGGCGGGGATCAGGAGGTGCCTTCACAACCTCCTCCCCAAGAAGGCGCCCTGGCTCCAAGGCGCGCAGCCCCAGGGCGAGACCCTCCGTGTCTGGCGCCTGCGCAGCAAGAAAGGAGCTGCCAAGAGATCCCTCATCCCCAAGAATGTGCTCGCGCGCTCCCAGCGCCGGCGCGCCAAGATCGCGTCCCTGCACCTCCATGCCAAGACCCCGCACTACTCCAAGCGGCGACGCGTGGTAATCCCCAGGAGCAAGCCCAGTACCAGAAAAAGGCACCGGTGGCCACAGCAGGCTGTCGTGCCCTCACCCACGAGCTATGCGGCGTTGCATGGCCAGGCAAGTTCAAGCCTGACCTGCCCCCTCACTATGATGGCACGGCGGACCCCGCGGAGTTCCTACAGCTCTACAAGCTATGCATCGAAGCCGCCAACGGAGACGAAAGGGTCATGGTGAACAGGTTCCCCATGGCGCTCAAGGACGGGCCCGCACCTGGCTCCTGAACCTGGCTCTTGGCACAATCTCCTCCTGGGATGAGATGCGCACTCGCTTCATCGCAAACTTCCAGGGCACTCGCGACCGGCCCCCGGCCGTGAGTGATCTGCGCCGCATCAAGCAGCAGCAAGGGGAAACCATGCAGAAATACATCCAGCGCTTCAACAACGCTCGCCTCAAGATCCCCAAGGTGACTGGAAGCCATCATCTCGGCCTTCTCCGATGGCGTACGCGACATCAAGATGAAGGAGGAGCTAGTAATCCATGAAGACCTGTGCACATCCCTGGAGCTGTTCAACTTGGCGACTAAGTGCGCCAGGGCTGAGGCAGGGCGCCTCTCCCTCCTTGAACTTCCGGCTGCCGACCCAGAAGAGAAGAAGCCCAAGGCCAAGGACGTGAAGCACAAGGGGGCTGCCGTGCTTGTAGCAGAACCAGACACCAAGCAAGGTAGGGATCAGCCTGAGTCATCCAAGGGCAGCCGGTACTGCGTGTACCACGACCTCCACACCCACAACACCAACGAATGTCAAGAGCTCAGGGCCGTGAGAGATGGACGTGTCGGCCGACGCCCTGAGCGCAATGACAGGGGCTATGGCCAAGGAGGAGGAAGAGGTGGCGGACGATGGGAAGACCGTGGCCCTCGCCAAGGGTGGCGTGACCAACCTCGCGAGGATCGCTGGCAGGATCAGCCTCGCGAGGGAGGCTGGGGAGATCAACCTCGTGAGAATCGCCCGCACAGCAATGCAGGCCTTCCTCCTCTACCGCCACTGCCAAGGAGGAACGAAGGCCAACATCAAGACGAGGGGGCTGGGGGCTTCCAGGAGCCGCGCGTGATCACTTGCATCTTGGGTGGCGCATAGGCCCCAGCCTCACAACGCATCTTCAAGCAGTTTGCTCGCGAGGTGAATGCAGTCCTTCCCAAGCTTGAGGCCATGCGCCCTCTCAGGTGGTCTGCGTGCGCTCTCACGTTCAGCTCAGCGGATCAGCTCAAGGGCGCGGCAACGGCTGAAGTCCTCCCGATGCTTTGCTCCCCGGTCATCAGTAACGTGCAGGTCACCAGGACCCTCATTGACAGCGGAGCAGGACTCAACGTCCTGTCCGTTGAGACGTTCAACAATCTCCAAGTGTTGTACGATCAGCTTCAGCCAACCAAGCCCTTCTCAAGAGTCATTGATGGTTCCACTGTTCCAATAGGGCAGGTTCGCCTTCCAGTCACCTTCGGGCAACGCAACAACTACCGCACCGAGCTCATCGACTTCGACGTCGCCCACATCCGTCTGCCATACAACACCATCCTCGGGTACCCAGCCCTGGCCAAGTTCATGGCCGTGACTCACCATGGATACAATATCCTCAAGATGCCAGGAAGCAGTGGAGTCATCATTGTACCCTGTGAAGAAAGGGACGTAGTGTGTTCACTTGAGCGCGCGTTCCAAGCCGAGCAATCGAAGACCCGGACCACAGGAACGGAAGACTTCCCGAGGCGACCCTTGAGAAGAAGAAGGTTTCGCCTGGCCCAAGCTATAAGGAGGCAGGCGCCTCCGGAGGTGTTGCGTCAGGATCTGCGCCCAATCAGGGAGCGCCACCCTCTCTCGCAAAGGAAGGAGCACCCAGCGCCCTCCTCAGGCAGGGCTCGGGGGCTCTTTCTTGGAGAGCCACCGACTTTGCTACGGTCGCGAGGGAGGCGCTCGGGCACCACTTGGAGGGGTGCTTCCAAGCACGTTTCCCTCGGGAAGGTACAAGGCAAGGAAGACCAAACCCTCAGGAGTTCATCGCAAGAAACACCTAGGAGCTACATGAGTCGAGAGTCATGCGCGGCAGCCGCCGCTTGCTCACCGTAGCCCCACATCCAGGCAAGGATGGTGGGCTGCGCATCTGTGTTGACGTGCTAGGGCTCAACCGAGCCGTATCTCAGGTGTGCCTCTGGCCTTCGCGCAAGGGGCGTTGCAAGGGTCCACCTCACAGCTACGTTCGCATGCCTTTCGACCTGCCGAACGCGGTCGCCGCTCATCAGCGCCTGCTGAGGAGTATTTTGGAGGCTCAGGAGGTCAGGCATTGTGCGGTCCTGGCGGAGATGGAGATGTCCCTCAGAGACCCACCTGCGCCTTCGGAGCCTCTCGAGGCTCCTGGGCCTGGGGGCTCGTGAGGGTTGACGTCATCATCGCGCATCGCCCACTTCTTCAACATCACTTCATCTTCAATGGCACCAGGTGACATCTTCCTAAGTTCCGTTTTTAGCTGGGAGCGCCCACAGGGCCGCATCATTCCTAGGTCGCGCGGGTCCGTCCCTGCGGCATGTATCCGTTTTGCTTATGCTTTTTACCTACCTTGTTGGGGGCGCCCCTCGGGCTGCATCAACCCTGAGCTGCTCTGGCCTGGCCCAGTGGCGTTTGCTTTTCCCGCGTCTACTTAAAATGAATTTCCTCGTGTGTGCTTAACGTACCCGACCGAATCGCCTGCTCGATTGACGCCTACCTATGGAGCCGCTCGCTCTGGCACGGCATTTGCGCACGGGTCCGTCCCTGCAACCCCGATAAATCTAAGTGGTCGAGCTCTAGCCGCGGCAGCCCCGCAAGCCGCCACCTCACCAGGCTCTCAGTGCCCCAATCACTTCCCCGAAGCGACCAAAGGTTGGCTAGCAACCGTAACAACAGGTCTTGTTTCTCTTCATGATTGGTGTGCAGGACCTACTCTAGGAGCAATGCTAGGGGCGTCTCAAGCTGCCTCTCCCTCTCTCCGGCACGGACTGCTTGCACGTTAAAAGGGGGGCGCCTGAGCATCGCGACTCATGGGCTCCTACTGGCTCTCCAGCCCTCACCCCGTGGCCTTGACCCACAGCATCATGACCTGTCATACCAGTGGTGGCTGAGCTCGCTCGAGGGCCGGTACCTGAGGACGTAGAGCATTAAGGAAAGTGCGGGGGAGTGGGAAGAAGCTCGCAAGGACCTAACCCAGCAGTGCCTCAGCTGCCACCACTCAGGCCAGGCGCTTCGTCGAGGAACTACACCAGACTCAAGAGATAAGTCATGCCCTTACAGGAGTTGGACCAACGCGGCGCAAAACCCTCGCCCAGTGCGGCTCTGTCCCAGCGAGGGCTGCTTGAGTGCTAAAGGGGACCCCCCGATCATCGCGACTCGGGGGCTCTTACCGGACCTTGGGCCGCTCACCTCCTGGCCTTGACCATGGCATCGCGACCTGGCATACCAGCGACGGCTGAAGCCTGTCTGGGGACTGGGACCTGTCAACGTAGAGCGCTAAGTCCTCGTGAGGATAGAAAGGGGGAGCCGAGCCGAGACAGGACAAGCACCTCACATTGATTCATATTAAGACATAATGTTCGCAAAAGACATAGCAGGTGCCTTACATACCCCCACGGGGTGTTGCTTCGATTCCTCGCAGGGAACAAAAGTACTAATCCTAAGGAACGCTAATTGCCCGCACCTCCGCAAGGGACACCATCATCAATAATGGGCTGCCCAACGTCGGTGCCAACCCCATCCAGATCAGTGGCATCGGCGGCTGGATGCAGCTGCCCCGCTCCAAGCACGACGCGAGCTCGGGGGCTCGTAGCTGTCATCGCTCGTCTCCGGAGTCGCGAGGAGGTCGGGGGAGCCGCTGGATTCCCCGGCTCCTCCGTTGCTGCCTGAAGAGCTGCTGGAGGACCGATGGGCGGGCCAAGTCCTTGCCAGTTTGTTGCCCTTGAAGACCTTGAAGCCTGTCTGGGGCAGCACTCCAGCCGGCGTCCTTCAGCATCGAAGACTTGAAGAACATCAGGGAGGCACCGTCGTATTCAAGATGAATTACAAGGGAACCTACTGTCCGGCAGACCCGGGCGATTTCGCCCCAGCCCCGGGTCATGAAGACCTTGCCCGGAGCAACGACCGCGACCGCCGCTCCGGTCGCAAGGGTACTGCAGTCAGCGTGCTGCAGCCAGAGCTCCAGAGCCCTGCTCGGCGGCATCTCGAAGGCGAAGGAAGGAGGAAGGCGAACCCAAGAGCTTGGAGGCATGGCGGCGTGGAGCACGAGCTCGCGAGAGGAGCGCTCGGCGTGGACTCCAGGAGGAACAACGCGCACCACCTAACTCGTCGGCGTCGACGGTGGCACCGTCGATGTCGCTCGAAGCCTTCTCCCCCAGGACGCACGACGCGGGAGTACAAGGGTAGCGGAAACCCAGGCGGCGGCCGCTCGTACCAGGGCCTCGATGCCTCCTGCTGAGCACCCTCATCTCGGTGGCACTGGACTAGCCGCTTCTTCGGCAGAAGTGAGTCAGGACCCTCTCGGGGGGCCTTTCCCTTCTCTTCTGCAGAAAACCGGCGGATTGGTGCCCTTGGCGTAAGGAGGAGCAAGAACAAGGAAGAAAAAGGAAAGGAGCAGCAGGAAGGGATGGACTGAAGGGGCTCGCATAGCCCCGTACTTATAGCCGGAGGAGGCCAACCGCCGAGCACCACAATCGCATGTAATCATGACCGGTTTCTCTGCATGCAGGGACTTGTCAAGTCGTGCGGTCGCCGAGGCATCGTGGGGAAGCGCATACGCCAACGTCCAATCAATCGCCACGCGGCACCCAAGGCCGCAGGCTGTTGGGGCCCACGGCGCTTCATGCTCGCCCCTTCACTTCCCTGCCAGGCCAAGCCCGGGCGCGCCATGGGCCCGGGGGCTACTGTCGGCATTCTAGGAACGGGGGTCCCCAGACTTGCCTGCCTGCGTCCTGCGACGTGGCTCAAGTGGGGGCCCAGTGAGGCCCATCTTCATCAGCTCAAGCTCAAGACTCTCACGAGGGGTCAAGCCTCGAGGGGCGGATGACAGAAAGCTTCCTCAGAGGCAGCCTCATCAGGCAGGCTCGCGAGGAGGCGGAGAGATCAAGGCAGGGGCACCTCGCGAGGGGCCCGCCACACAAGCCATGACGATCGAGACCAGGCGGGCGCCAGGCGGGCGCTGGCCTGCGCAGTGTCCTTGTTTCCCCTTTGGTGCAAAGGGGGCAAGCACAGGCCAAGGTATCGGGCAAAGTTTACCATTCCGGTGCAATGAGACCAAGACCAACAGAGCGGCAGGACGGAGGTCACCGTGGAGCCCAAGACGGTGTCATCACCAGTGCTTTCGGCAGCCGAAGACCACCTTTGGTCAGGATAACTTGTACTAGATGTTCCCCTTCAAAATGGCCAATTGTTGGCACCCTTCCCGCTCATTATTTGGGGAGAGGCCCAGGGCCTCTATAAATAGAGCTAGCCACCACAGGAAGAGGGACATCTAGAGATCGGACAGAAGGCAGAGATCGAGGGACATCGAGAGATCTGGTAGAGCCCTAGCAGAGATAGAGAGAGAGGTAGTTGAACTCACCCAAACTGTTCATTGCACCAGCTCAAGAACACCTCTCGTGAGGCTGTTCTTCCCTTGTACTGTTCATCATCAGCCCCTCAGGCAATCCACCACACCACACACTGGAGTAGGGTATTACACCACAACGGTGGCCCGAACCAGTATAAACCTCATGTCCCTTGTGTTGTTCGTTGTTTCCAGCTTAGATCACGCGAGGAGATTGGACGTAGATCGGTAGGGGAGAGATCTCCGCGCGCACCCCAGTGTTCGAACCTCAAGGGTCTGCCGGAACCCGAAATCCGACATAAACCATATTTATGTATAAGTGGTGTTGTGCTTTTGAAAGTATATATAAAAAATGATGTATATAGAATGTAATTCCAATTGAAAATGGATCCCGCCCAAAAAAGAATACAAACGGGATTCGAATTGAGTTGGCACGGTAAACATGCACTCTGCAAAATTTGAACGAAGCGGGGAAAGTAGCAGTAACCGCCCGAAACCAAAATCTGCGAGTTGGAAATCACTACTGCCTATTCCTGCCATGCAAAGCCTATCTGCTGGATTTCTATAGGTTTCGATAGGGGTAGGTTTGTAATTTCACCCAAACGTGATGTAACCGCCTCTCACCCGGATTCATACACGGTGGGCACCAAAACACAGTGTGTCCTCGGCCGAAATCGACTCCCTCCCCGATTCATATTCATACACGGTGGGCGCCAAAAACAAACTCTCGTCGGCAAATATTCGGTGTATGCGAGATTACCGTCCTATCTCTCACCGACTAATGTTGCTGTGATGTAGTAGAAATTTGAAACGAGGGCTATGTTTGTAAATTTCCTCGCATTTGAGACAAGCGCGCCCTGAATACATGGTTCCCCCCTTCCTCTGTACCTCCCTTTTTCCCATTCGTACTCTGTGGGCGCCAAAACACCCTCTCCACCCCACCCTCCTCCGTCGGCCGCCGTCCGCCACCCCATCCACCGCCGTCCTCCTCCACCATGCCGGAGCTGATACGCCGATGCCGCTGTCCATTACAAGAGATCGACCTCTCTCATCCACGGCTTCGGACCAGGATCCTTGCATCCCGTCCTCTCGCTTCATCCCGCCGTCGTCCACCTTGCCTGCGCCGCTCCTACGACGGTCTCGTCCACCGCGCCCCGCCGCCACCGTCTACCCTCCTAGATCTGCTTCCACGCCGCCGACAGCCATCGCTACCGCAGCACTGTCAATTTCTCAGCGGATGCGTACACGGTGCCGCACCAGAGGCGGTACTCTTTCGTATCTGCTCAACTTATTTATCATAGCAAGAAAATAGATTGCCACTACTTTACTCTGATTTCTTGTCTTGGTTGCGAATTTGCCTTTGTGCGGTTTGCACCTTCAGATCCGTCATGGCACGCTCAACACTATACTCCCAATGCTTATGGTTTTCCCCTTTTATATTCCACACTAGTTAAATCACAGTAGACTAAATTTCAAAATTGGGTCAGTCAATTTTTCAGAGCTCGCCGGAGTTCGCCAGTGCGATCGTAGGGGCTCGGGTGGTTGTGGGGCCTCGCCGAACGAAGAAAACTCGACGCGGGTGGGGGTTGGGGCGGGGGTGGGGGTGGGGGTGGCGGAGGAACACAAGCGGTGGGGGCCGGTGGTCCGGCCGTCGGCCCGTGCGGTGTTCTGTATGGGAAGAATCAGAGAGGAGGAAGAAGAAGGGTTAGGAGACGTAGGATCTTCATCCAACCGCCTGAAATGGTCGAGAGACAGCTGTGAGTTGCATTCTTAATGCGCTTTGGTTCATCATGTGTGGGCACTGCGCAACCAACATTTTATTATCCAAAATCTGCTTGCTCTTCTTTACCATGTTCCTCTTCCGTTCTTCTTTAATATGTACTCTCTCTGTTCCTAAATACAAGTCTTTGTATAGATTCTACCATGGACTACATATGGAGCAAAATGAGTGAATCTACACTCTAAAATGTATCTGGATACATCTGTATGTGATCCATAGTGGAAATCTCTACCAAGACTTATATTTTGGAATGGAGGGAGTATGATAGTAGGACAGTATGTTCCTTGTACTGAAGATGAGCAGGGACATTTGCAGTGTAGTGGTCTATACGGTCGGTTGTGATGTACACTTTGAGCCTCTTTGATGCGTAGGATCTTGTAAACATAGGAATAGGATTTGTAGTGGCCTGCCCACTTGAATCCTATAAGAATAGCAAGGAAATGTGGGGAGCTGTGTCGCCTTTGAGAGTTACACTGATATTAACAGTACCGCACCTTCACTTGAAGAGAGCTGGTATCCGAAGCCTTTCTAGCCGTACCGGGAATACTAGCACATATATTCGAGCAAATTCCACTTTGCTGATTTTACTCTGATGCTTAAGGTTTTCCCATTATATCTACACTATGATCTGTGTAGCTGCTTTGTGTCGCACTAGCAGCAGTCCACTCTTGAAGCTAAACACTGCAACGGCTTACAAAATTGGCACCAAGGCATTGAGTGCCATTCTGGATGCAATGAAACTCATACGCTCCCCACCTATTGATTCTTGTTCAGAATATGATCCTAATGACTATTCTAACCTCGAGGAGTCAAAGGCAGATGGACTGTCATGTTCACCCATCAAGGTGCCTATTCCTATTTTGCAATGTTTTATTGATTGCGGGTATCTTGCATATGTTGTCTTGCATTTCTTCTACTTTGTTGCACCGCCATCTACTTAGTTTACTCATCATATATGTCGAGATGCCATGCCCATCCATTATCAATACATATTCCATCTGTCATCATACCATGTTTTTCCACTCAAATGTTGTTCTTATGCATCAGACATCAAAAAGGAAGAGGGTGATTGCCGAACCTGAAGGAGCACCGGCAAAGTCCTTGAAAAACGTGGTGGTGCCGGAGAAATCAGACAACACCCCACTTATATTGGCTGTACAACAAGTGACACAAAACAGGACCGACTCCTGCAGACTGTACCCATACTTCACTAGCCCCACTACTAGCCCCACCACACAGGACCTGCACTCCAGCAAAAGGTATACCGATTTCATTTAACATAGCACTAGCTATACCACAGAAAAATCCCACTCCAACAAAAAGTACAGCAAGTCCACCGGCCGAAGACCTATCCCAACTACAGAGACGGTCAATTCCTGCAGATTGGAACCCCAATCCATTTATTCCTAGTTTAAAAGACAATGCTTTCAATGTTGTTAGGGATTATGTGCATATATTCCCATCATGGGAAGATTATTGTGAAGAGAAACACCATTTTCACATCTTCCTGTCCAACTTACGTGTAAGTGCTATTATTCATGGTTATTATTTTCCTGTTTTCTGCTGATTGAACACATCAACGATTTACATTACATTGTTTTAACTAGCCGAGGGTCAATCTGGATAGTAATGACGAGCAAAGCTTGCTTGTTCTTTTCAAGGAAGCATTGCAGCAGTATCGGTGTTACCCGAGGAAATCACACTTTGATGGCAAGTCTATAAACGAATTTCCGGTGAAGTCTCTTGTGCTAAATTTAGAAGACATTGAATGGAAAAACCTTGTTATGCACTGGTCTCGTTCCCAGGATGAGGTACTGTCTATGAAATCACATGAAAATTTGAACTTCTACTTTTCTGCATGTGCCTTATGGATTTTTTTATAGGAAATCTGCTCGAAGAAGAATCCCGGTTTGACAAGAACGACAGGATATCGCAAATATGCTACCCGCTGCTTTGCTCTTGTTAGTACCTGTTATCCTGTATCACTTTACTTGCATACATACCTGGTTCATTATGTGACAGCAGTATGCATGATATCTTGCTTATCAATTGTTCGCTCCAAATTATCTGATCTATATGAATGGTTACATTAGTGTAGAATATATCCAATGCCAATGTTTTTTTAGCTCTGCATTGTTCTCGTAAGTACATGTTGTCCTTTATCAGTATACTTATAATGATAGGTAGTTGTTCATGTACCATCACTCTGCAGCTTATTTTCCTTTGCCCTCCATTTTCTACACATCAGATCTATATTTACTCTTACCATAAGGTTGGTACTGAAGAAGTTTAGCTGTGCATTGCTCTTGGCTGTACCTTTTTCCTGTATCGCTGCACTTACATTTATAGCTACTTGGTTATGTAGCATCACTCTTCCTCTTATCTTAAATATTCTCCATTTTTCGTATATTATCACATCTATATTTACTCTTAACAAAATGTAGAATAAAGGCAATGCGTTTGAAGAATATTCTGTGGTAAACTTCTTGAATTGTCCCCCCATCAGCATGGACAAGGCCTTTATAGAGCTTGTCTTCACCAATAATGTAAGTTTGTCCATCTCAAGCCTTCAAACTTTGTTGTATATATTTGGTTAGGCATGACTGCAATAGCTGTTTATTTTTGGTGTTTGCGTCAAATTGCTTGTTTAAAGTTTATTATGTAGTTCATAAACAAAAGTTTTTTCTTTCTCAATTTAAGTTTTCAGTTGTACAACCAAGTTCCTTCTTCATACCATGTAAATTAAACTATACAGAGCAAGTGATCTTCTTTTGCACTGCATGTATGCTTCTGTTCTTCATCCGTAATCCAGTGGTGTGGTGAACCTACCCACTAAAGCACAATGTCATATTCTGCAATGTCTTAACTATGAACAATGTCATATCATTCTACTATTATTTAAACCGTCTCTTTATTTGCCAATCTGAAATGGTATAAATTGACAGCACACTAACCATTGATACTTATGAGTTCTTGATCTGTAATCTAGTGGTGTCGTGAAGCTGCCAACTCCTTCACAATGTCATTTCCTGCCATGTCTTGACCTGAAAAATACCATATTGTGTTAATGCAATTTTAAACTGTGTCACTTTATTCGGTAGTAAGAAATGTGATGAATTGTGAGCACTGATACTTTTATGTGCAAAACCTGTCATCTGTCTGCTTGTTTATCTTTCAGAGTGAGGAAGATATAAGTGTTGAACAAGCGCAGTCTCATCAACTTGCTCAGCTGCTTGCGCTGCAGCTCCCCAGTAGGGCTAACCTTTCTTGAACTCTATTGAAGTGATGTCGGTTTTGTATATTATTTTGTCGGTGTGTTTATTTGCAGTGGTGGCGATCTTTGATGCCCAGTGTATGTAATCTGCTGTCTGCTAGTGCTTTATTATCATAGTGGCGAACTTTGATGCCCAGTGGATGTAATATGCCGTGATCTCTTTATTGTATAGTCTAGGTTTTTCTTATTCACGATGCTGCAGTTATTTTACTGTATATATATATATCATGTCTTCGCAGTAAACCGTCCAAACCATAAAATTATGGTACATAATCGGGCTGTCATGCAATCACGATGTAGGTTGGGCCTGAAACGGGCCGAACAGCTCACGGGCCGGCAGCAGCCCGAAATGAACCCCAACCCATGATTGTGCGAATCAAATCACGGGCTTTTAACAGGCCAAAATTGTCTCGGTCCTTGTTTGGCCCAATCAGATATCGGCTGCGAGCATGCTGGATGCAAACCGGGCCGTAGTTAGGCCCAACTATATGACAGGCTTTCAACACGCCGAAATTAATATAGGGCCGAATTGTTAAACAAGCCCTTAACATGCAAAAACTAATATCAGGCCGAATTACTAAGTGGGCCTTTAGCAAGTGGGCCCAAAAGCATAGTGTCCAGTTGACGGGCCGAATCTGATATGGGCCATAATTGAGCCCAAAGCCTCTTTAAGGGCCCGACCTGATCTAGGCCGTAATTTGGCCCAGAACGTGGTAGGCTTTTAACGGGCCGGATCTCATATGGGCCACTATTAGGCCCGGAGCGTGGCAGGCCATTAATGGACCGGATCGAATATGGACTGGCATTTGGCCCAAAACATGGCAGCCAGTTAATGGGCCAGCCTACTAGGGTCCTCAACTTGTGGGCCTACAGCTGGGCCGACCCATTAATGTCGGCGAAATCTCGTGGGCCTTTAGCTGGGCCTGCCCATTATGATCCACAAGAATCTTGCGGGCCTTTACCTGGGCCGGCCCATTATGGCACACAAAAATCTTGTGGGCCTTTACCTGGGCTGGCCCATTATGGCCCGCAAAATCTTGTGGGCCTTTAGCTGGGCTATCCCATTATGCTCCGCAAAATCTCATGGGCCTTTAGCTAGGCCGGCCCATTATGGTCCGCAAAATCTTGTGGGCCTTCAGTTGGGTCGGCCAATTTAAACTTGATGGGCCGGTCCACGTGTCAACATATCATAGGCGCGTCTCGCCCATTGGATGAGTGACACCTGTGCCAACACGGACCTGACACGTGTCTCCTCCAGCCAATGATGATTTTACACGTGGAAAATCCCCATTAGTCGGGGCTGTTAACGGGTTATCGTATCCAAAACCCAGCCCGATAGCTTAACGGTGTTCAGTTACGATGGATGCCACGTGTCGGTCACCCTTGACGAAATCACTTGTGTGACGCGTGATTTATCATCATGGAAGTGGACACTTCTGTGATGATAATTTTGGTAATGTCATGGAACACTTCTACGACATCACACGTATGACTATCTTGATTCTGTCATAATTTTGTCATGGATGTACATGCATGACAAAAAACGCGACCTACTGTGACAAACACGTATCATCACGGAAGTGTATTTTTTTTGTAGTGAACGGTGGTGAAAAGAACCGTCAAAAAAGGTGCAAAACGTTAGCGATGGCGGAGCCATCAAACACGGTTCATATGTTAGTTGCGTGTGCGATCCAGGGCATACGGTTCAGTCCAATGAACTATTTGTGATGAGGTGGAACAAAAGAAACGAGTGATAACCCACAAGTATAGGGGATCGCAACAGCTTTCGAGGGTAGAGTATTCAACCCAAATTTATTGATTCGACACAAGGGGAGCCAAAGAATATTCTCAAGTATTAGCAGCTAAGTTGTCAATTCAACCACACCTGGAAACTTAGTATCTGCAGCAAAGTGTTTAGTAGCAAAGTAATATGATAGTAATGGTAACGGTAACAAAAGAGTAATAAAAGCAAAGTAATGTTTTTGGTATTTTGTAGTGATTGTAACAATAGCAACGGGAAAGTAAATGAGCGTAAACCAGTATATGGAAATCTCGTAGGCATTGGATCAATGATGGATAATTATGCCGGATGTGGTTCATCATGTAACAGTCATAACATAGGGTGACACAGAACTAGCTCCAATTCGTCAATGTAATGTAGGCATGTATTCCGAATATAGTCATACATGCTTATGGAAAAGAACTTGCATGACATCTTTTGTCTTGCCCTCCCGTAGCAGCGGGGTCCTTACAGAAACAAAGGGATATTAAGGCCTCCTTTTAATAGAGAACCGGAACAAAGCATTAACACATAGTGAATACATGAACTCCTCAAACTACGGTCATCACCGATAAGTATCCCGATTATTGTCACTTCGGGGTTAACGGATCATAACCCATAATAGGTGACTATAGACTTGCAAGATAGGATCTAGAACTCTCATATATTGATGAAAACATAATAGGTTCAGATCTGAAATCATGGCACTCGGGCCCTAGTGACAAGCATTAAGCATAGCAATCTCAGAACATAGTGGATACTAGGGATCAAACCCTAACAAAACTAACTCGATTACATGGTGAATCTCATCCAACCCATCACCTTCCAGCAAGCCTACGATGGAATTACTCATGCACGGCGGTGAGCATCATGAAATTGGTGATGGACGTTGGTTGATGATGACGACGGCGACGAATCCCCCTCTCCGGAGCCCCGAACAGGCTCTAGATCAGCCCTCCCGAGAGGTTTTAGGGCTTGGCAGCGGCTCCGTATCGTAAAACACGATGAATTCTTCTCCTCTATTTTTTTCTCCCCGAAAGCAGTTATATAGAGTTGGAGTTGGAGTCGGGGGATCTCTAGGGGGCCCACGAGGTAGCGGCGCGCCCCCCACCCTCGTGAGATGGGTGTGGTCCCCCTGATCTTCATTTGGCGAGGATTTTTTTATTATTTGTTATAAGATATTCCGTGGAGTTTTAGTTCATTCCGAGAACTTTTGTTTTCTGCACATAAAACAACATCATGGCAATTCTGCTAAAAATAGCGTCAGTCCAGGGCAAAAGTGTTTGGAAAAGTAGATACGTTGGAGACGTATCAACTCCCCCAATCTTAAACCCTTGCTTGTCCTCAAGCAATTCAGTTGACAAACTGAAAGAAATAAAGAAAAACTTTTACAAACTCTGTTTGCTCTTGTGGTTGTAAATATGTCAAGCTAGCATTCAAGTTTTCAGCAAAGATTATAACTAACCACATTTGCAATAATTCTCAGGTCTCATGTTTACTTATATCAATAGCATAATCAACTAGCAAGCCATAATAATAAAACCGGGATGCCAACACTTTCTAAAAACAATCATAATATGATATAACAAGATGGTATCTCGCTAGCCCTTTCTGAGACCGCAAAACATAAATGCAGAGCACCTTTAAAGATCAAGGACTGACTAGACATTGTAATTCATGGTAAAAGAGATCCAATCATAGTCACACCCAATATAAATTAACAGTAACGAATGCAAATGACAGTGGTGCTCTCCAAATGGTGCTTTTTAATAAGAGGGTGATGACTCAACATAAAAGTAAATGGATAGGCCCTTCGCAGAGGGAAGCAGGGATTTGTAGAGGTGCCAGAGCTCAGTTTTTCGTGTTTGGGGGAGGAAGATGAAGTGTGTGGCTGAAAGAATAAGTGGAGGAGGGCCACCATGGGCCCACGAGGTAGGGGGCGCACCCTAGGGGGGTGGGCACGCACTCCACCCTCGTGGCAAGGTGGTTGGCCCCCTGGTGTGTATTTTGTTCCATAAATCCTCAAATATTCTATAAAAAATCATATTTAATTTTCAGGGCATTTTGAGAACTTTTATTTTCAAGGTATTTTTATATTGCACAAATAATCAGATAACAGACATAAAATTATTTATTTTTACTTTATTTTAGCTAAATAACAGAAAGTATAGAGAGGGTACTAACAAGGTTGTGCTTCTAGTTTCTTCCATCTCATGCTCATCAAAAGGAATCCACTAACAAGGTTGATCAAATCTTGTTAACAAACTCATTCCGATTAACATGAAACCGGAGAAATTTCGAATAACACTAGGTTACCTCAACGGGGATATGCACATCCCCAATAATAATTATATCATATTTCTTCTTGACAGTAGGAAGAGGAAATTCAAAACCTCCAAATATAATCGATGAAAATTTTCTGATAGAATTAATACTATGAACTTGAGGTTGTTTCCTCGGAAAGTGTACCATATGCTCATTACCATTAACATGAAAAGTGACATTGCCTTTGTTGCAATCAATAACAGCCCCTTCAGTATTAAGAAAAGGTATTCCAAGAATAATAGACATACTATCGTCCTCAATAATATTAAGAATAACAAAGTCCATTAAAATAGTAACATTTACAACCACAACAGGCACATCCTCACAAATACCGACAGGTATAGCAGTTGATTTATCAGCCATTTGTAAAGATATTTCAGTAGGTGTCAACTTATTCAAATCAAGTATACGATATAAAGAGAGGCATAACACTAACACCGGCTCCAAGATCACATAAAGCAGTTTTAACATAGTTTCTTTTAATGGAGCATGGTATAGTAGGTACTCCCGGATCTCCAAGTTTCTTTGGTATTCCACCCTTAAAAGTATAATTAGCAAGCATGGTGGAAATTTCAGCTTCCGGTATCTTTCTTTTATTTGTAATAATATCTTTCATGTACTTAGCATAAGGATTGGTTTTGAGTATATCAGTTAATCGCATATGCAAGAAGATAGGTCTAATCATTTCAGCAAAGCGCTCAAAATCCTCATCATCCTTTTTCTTGGATGGTTTGGGAGGAAAAGGCATGGGTTTCTGAACCCAAGGCTCTCTTTCTTTACCATGTTTCCTAGCAACAAAGTCTTTCTTATCATAACGTTGATTCTTTGATTGTGGGTTATCAAGATCAACATCAGGTTCAATTTCTACATCATTATCATTAATAGGTTGAGCATCATTATGAACATCATTATTAACATTTTCATTAGGTTCATGTTCATTACCAGATTGTGTTTCAGCATTAGACATAGAGATATCATTTGGATTATCAGGTGGTTCAGCAATAGGTTCACTAGAAGTTTGCATAGTTCTATCATTTTTTCTTTTTCTTCCTTTTAGAAGAACTAGGTGCATCAATTTTATTTCTCTGAGAATCTTGCTCAATTCTCTTAGGGTGGCCTTCAGGATACAAAGGTTCCTTAGTCATTCTACCAGTTCTAGTAGCCACTTTAATAGCATAACTATTTTTCTTACTATTCATCTCATTAAGCAATTCTTTTTGAGCTTTAAGTACTTGTTCTACTTGAGTGGTAACCATAGAAGCATGTTTGCTAACAAGTTTAAGTTCACCTCTAATATTAGCCATATAATCACCCAAGTATTTAATCATATCAGCATCTTGTTTTAATTGTCTACCAAAATAAGCATTGAAGTCTTCTTGCTTAAACATAAAATTATCAAACTCATCCAAGCATTGGCTAGCAATTTTTGTAGGAGGGCTTTCAGCTTTATCATATCTATAGAGAGAATTTACCTTTACTACTTGTGTCGGGTTATCGGGGTCTGGAGGTTCTTCAATAAATAAAGGATTAAGATCATATGTTTGTTCAACAGGCGGTAAATTAAGACCATGTATTTCTTCAATAGGAGGTAAATTCTTAACATCTTCAGCTTTAATACCTTTTTCTTTCATTGATTTCTTTGCCTCTTGCATATCTTCAGGACTGAGAAATAGAATACCTCTCTTCTTCGGAGTTGGTTTAGGAATAGCATCATTAATTGGAGCAGGAGCTGGCTCAGGAGCTGGCTGAGGAGGTGCCCAATTATTTTCATTTGTCATCATATTATTCAATAAGATTTGAGCTTCATCCGATGTTCTTTCCCTGAAAAGAGAACCAGCACAACTATCCAGGTAATCTCTGGAAGCATCGGTTAGTCCATTATAAAAGATATCAAGTATTTCATTTTTCTTAAGAGGATGATCAGGCAAAGCATTAAGTAACTTGAGAAGCCTCCCCCAAGCTTGTGGGAGACTCTCTTGTTTAATTTGCACAAAGTTGTATATTTCCTTTAAAGCAGCTTGTTTCTTATGAGCAGGGAAATATTTAGCAGAAAAGTAGTAAATCATATCCTGGGGACTACGCACACAACCAGGATCAAGAGAATTAAACCATATCTTAGCATCACCCTTTAATGAGAACGGAAATATTTTAAGGATATAAAAGTAGCGAGATCTCTCATCATTAGTGAACAGGGTGGCTATATCATTAAATTTAGTAAGATGTGCCACAACAGTTTCAGATTCATAGCCATGAAAAGGATCAGATTCAATCAAAGTAATTACATCAGGATCAACAGAGAATTCATAATCCTTATCAGCAACACAGATAGGTGAAGTAGCAAAAGTAGGGTCAGGTCTCATCCTAGCATTTAGAGATTGCTTATTCCATTTAGCTAATAACCTTTTCAGTTCATATCTATCTTTGCAAGGTAAAATAGCTAAAGAAGCATCTTGATCAAATAAATAACCCTCAGGAATAACAAGTGATTCTTCATCATCACTTTCATCTTCATAATCAGATTCAATATTTTCAATTTCACTAAGTGGCATAGTAGTATCAGGCATAGAGGCAGTTTCATCATAAGTATCATGTATAGCAGAAGTAGCATCATCAATAACATGCGACATATCAGAACGAATAGCAGAAGCAGGTTTAGGTGTCGCAAGCTTACTCATAACAGAAGGTGAATCAAGTGCAGAGCTAGATGGCAGTTCCTTACCCCCCCCCCCTCATAGTTGAGGGATAGATCTTGGTTTTTGGATCTCTCAAGTTCTTCATAGTGTCCAGCAGATATAAATCCCAAGTGACTCAAAGAATAGAGCTATGCTCCCCGGCAATGGCACCGGAAATTATTCTTGATAACCCACAAGTATAGGGGATCGCAACAGCTTTCGAGGGTAGAGTATTCAACCCAAATTTATTGATTCGACACAAGGGGAGCCAAAGAATATTCTCAAGTATTAGCAGCTGAGTTGTCAATTCAACCACACCTGGAAACTTAGTATCTGCAGCAAAGTGTTTAGTAGCAAAGTAATATGATAGTAATGGTAATGGTAACAAAAGAGTAATGAAAGCAAAGTAATGTTTTTGGTATTTTGTAGTGATTGTAACAATAGCAACAGGAAAGTAAATAAGCGTAAACCAGTATATGGAAATCTCGTAGGCATTGGATCAATGATGGATAATTATGCCGGATGCGGTTCATCATGTAACAGTCATAACATAGGTTGACACAGAAGTAGCTCCAATTCGTCAATGTAATGTAGGCATGTATTCTGAATATAGTCATACGTGCTTATGGAAAAGAACTTGCATGACATCTTTTTTCCTACCCTGCCATGGCATCGGGGTCCTTATGGAAACTAAGGGATATTAAGGCCTCCTTTTAATAGTGAACCGGAACAAAGCATTAACACATAGTGAATACATGAACTCCTCAAACTACGGTCACCACCGGTAAGTATCCCGATTATTGTCTCTTCGGGGTTAACGGATCATAACACATAATAGGTGACTATAGACTTGCAAGATAGGATCTAGAACTCTCATATATTGATGAAAACATAATAGGTTTAGATATGAAATCATGGCACTCGGGCCCTAGTGACAAGCATTAAGCATAGCAATCTCAGAACATAGTGGATACTAGGGATCAAACCCTAACAAAACTAACTCGATTACATGGTGAATCTCATCACACCCATCACCGTCCAGCAAGCCTACGATGGAATTACTCACGCACGGCGGTGAGCATCATGAAATTGGTGATGGAGGTTGGTTCATGATGACGGCGGCGACGAATCCCCCTCTCTGGAGCCCCGAACGGACTCCATATCAGCCCTCCTGAGAGGTTTTAGGGCTTGGCGGCGGCTCCGTATCGTAAAACATGATGAATTCTTCTCCTCTAATTTTTCTCCCCGAAAGCAGTTATATAGAGTTGGAGTTGGAGTCGGGGGGTCTCCAGGGGGCCCACGAGATAGGGGGGCGCGCCCTAGGGGGGAGGGCGCGCCCCCGCCCTTGTGAGAAGGGTGTGGGCCCCCTGGTCTTCATCTTTGGCGAGGATTTTTTATTATTTATTGTAAGATATTCCCTGGAGTTTCAGGTCATTCCGAGAACTTTTGTTTTCTGCACATAAAACAACATCCTGGCAATTCTGCTGAAAACAACGTCAGTACGGGTTAGTTCCATTCAAATCATACAAGTTAGAGTCCAGAACAAGGGCAAAAGTGTTTGGAAAAGTAGATACGTTGGAGACGTATCAAGGAGTAGCCTGATGAAGGCGTGTGCGATATAGAGCATACGGTTCACTCGGATGAACTGTTTGTGATTAGGAAACACAAAAGAAACTGTCAGCCAGATCAATGTGTTTGTGATTGAGGGCATACGCTTCAGAAGGATTAACTGTTTGCGATTAGGCAACAGAAAGCTAGATCAATGTGTCTGCGATTAATTGCATACACTTCACATGGATGAACTGTTTGTGATTAGCCACAACAAACTGAAACAGTTAGATAGATCAACGTGTGTACGCTAGATGGGCACACACATTCTAATTAAAAGAAGTGTGTGCGATGGTAATAACGAGCGCGCACGGTTGTTGGAACAAAACATGTGCTGACATTGCCTATTGCGGTGCACCCTATGATGCAAAAGCCACGTACGAGGCTGAGAAGGCGTACGTGCCCACGTTACGCCTTCCGGGAATAGTGCCACACTTATAACCATTAGTAAATTTTGAGCATGTGTCCCGTCACATTGCAAATTGCAAACCCGTTCACACCGATCGAAACCTAAACGGTTTCCCACTTAGGAGCGTAATACTACTCGGTTATAAGATGACTGCACATTCCACCTCAACTCCTCATCCACATAAACAAACAAGTCATTCATCATCGTTCCCTTGCGTCTGCCATGGCCAGCGTGAGTTCTGGGTTGAGAGACTGCCACCAGGGAGAGGCAAGCCTGGAAGCAGAAGCACGAGAGATGTCCCGCCTCACCGCGAAAGCAGCCAACATGTCCCGTCGCACGGCCGTAGTAGCAGAGAGGTCCCGCCGCGCCTCCGAAGCATCACGGAGGTCCCTCCGCACCATCGATGCAGCAGAACGGTTCGGCCGCACCGCGGAAGCAAAAGAGATATCCCGCCACACCTCGAATGTAGCAGAGATGTCCTCCCGCGCTGCGGCAGCCTGGGAAAATGTCTCGCGGGCAGGCGAGGACTCTTACAGGCGCATGTGTGCCCTCGTCCTTAGGCAGATGGATCAGATCTCCAGGTGGGCGAGGTTGTAGGATGACCTAAATGCCTCGTTTGAACAGTCTACCGGCGTCATCCGGCAACTTAATGAGAGCAAAGCGAAGCTCCAGGCCGAGCGCGACCTACTGAGGGCAAAGATCGTCGGAAGTGCAGAGCAGCAGGAGCAGACCACTGCCTTGTTGAAGAGGACCGGCGTCATCGTCGATGAACTTATGGACGAGAATGCCTTGCTGCGCATGGACTGTAGAAGGCTGGTGGAGGAACCCATGGTTGCTCTCAAGCAGCATCTTGAGGACAAGAAAGAGCTCATCGCCGCTCGCCACGGAGACTAGTTCCCGCGGCCTGCAGCAATGAATCATCAAAGTAGAGATCAGCGAGCCAGATCGTTATCTTCCTTCTTCTTTTGCCCTTGTGTCTTTCGGGCGTTGCCGCATGTGGCTTTTTTAAATTATGTTCCTAAATATGTAAGAAAATTATTATACACTGTCATCATGCTTATATTCATCATTGTCAGCGTCCTAGGAATGGGGGTACCTAGACTTGCCTCCCTGCGACCCAGGGCGTGGCTCAGCCGGCGGCCTGGTACGGCCCATCTTCATCAACAACCATTCAAGACCCTCACGAGGGGCCAAGCCTCGCGAGGTGGATGATGACAAGACCTCCGGGGGCGGCCTCACTAGGCTGGCTCCCGAGGAGCGGAAATATCTATGCAAGGGGCACCTCGCGAGGTTCACGTGAGCCATGACGACCAAGGCCAGGCGGGCGCCAGCGGACGTAGAGTACTCGTTTCCTCTTTGGTGTTAAAGGGGCAAGCATATGCGAGGATTCCCAAATCATCAGTCAAAGGTTTCCATATCGGTGCAACAAGACGAAGACCAGCAGGACGGCAGGACGGAGGTCACCGCGGAGCCCATGGTGGCGTCACCACCAGAGCCTTTGGCAGGCGAAGACCACCTATTGTCAGGATAGCTTGTACTAGTTGTCCCCCTTCAAACTTGGCCATTGTGGGATCCCTTCCCGCTTAAACATTTGGGAAGAGGACTAGGGCCTCTATAAATAGGACTAGCCACCACCTTAGCAAGGGACGGATCATTTTGATCACCCTCACACATACAAGCTCACCGAGCTCAAGAACAACTCTCCTCAGGAGGCTGTTCATCGCTTGTAGTAGTTCATCCTCAGCCTACAAGGCAATCCACAAAACCACACTGGAGTAGGGTATTACACCACAACGGTGGCCCGAACCAGTATAAACTCGCATGTCTCTTGTTCTTTGGGTTCGTCGGGCTAGGCATTGAGATCGTTGCGAGAGCGAGCTAGGGAGAGAGAGAACTTCATGCGCACCCAAGTGTTCGAACCTCAAGGGCTTGCTAGAACCCATAATCCGACATTTGGCGCACCAGGTCGGGGTGCGCTGAAGCCTTTCTCCCATCAGCCGACCCATCAACACCCCGGGGCTCCAATGTCTGGTGACCCAAGGACCAATGCCGACCATTGGGTTGCTTGGCCCATCAGGGTGGCGCCGTCCGCCCAGGGAGACCTCAACTCCACACTCTAGGCAGCCTGCGCACCGCCGAACGCCACGGGATGCGGACGGTGCGGATCGATGCCTTCTAACCTCACACTGCGCCGCGCGCGGGCCGCCGCAAGATCCTCAAGCTATGCAGCGGCGACGGCGCCACAAACACGACGGGAATAAGTGAATGCGTCGCCAAGCTGTTGGATGCTGCATCCAAGGGCACGCCGCCTTTCTGCTCCCTACTTTCATCTCAAGTTGTGGCCAGATCGCACGGCGGGCCTCGTCGCGCCCGCATGCTCCCAGGTGCACCAGGAGGGCTTATCAGTGCCAACACGACCAATGGTGCCGAACATCCGGCCGCGCCTACGCTTCCCCTAGGTGGCGTGTGTACGGGCATTGCTCCTTGCAGTCCCAATGGGGCGCCGCCCTACAGCCACCAGGGGGGCGCACTGGGCTCGGCGTCGTGGGCCGCAGGGCGTCTCGGCGGGGGTTCCGGAGCGGCGGCTCTGGAAGCCTATGTGCCCCGCATGGTGGATAAAGAGTACATGCCAGAGGATCACCCCTGCTCGTTCCTCGACCAGGGGTGGGAATAAGAGATGCTAGAAGTTGAGGAATTCCATGAACCACCCAGGAGCCTCGCCGACCACGCCAATGACAACCACTGCAGGGTACCACTGATATCTCAGGAGTAGGCTTACGCTAACCATGGGTCGCAGGTGGACCAGGCCGTAGCGGCGGTCGCCGACCCAAGCGCAGCAGCCCCGTTCCAACCGGTGGTAGCGCGCTGGGGGCTGCACGGGAGAGGTCTGGAGCAAGGCCCTCCCCCGTGTTGCACGGAGCAAGGCATCGCCCGGAGGTAGGTCCTCTGTCGGGGAGGCGCCGGCGAGCCCTCCCCCTGGCAGAGGGCCTGTGGTCGCTGAGGGCACCACTAGCGTCCCCTTTGCCCCTTGGCATCGTCCTGGTTTTCGGACGCTCCAACGGTGGTCGAGGGTGGCGCAGGGCGGGCCCCTAGTCGGTGTCAAAACTGGCGGATCTCGGGTAGGGGGTCCCGAACTGTGCGTCTAAGGCCGATGGTAATAGGAGACAGGGGGCATGATGTTTACCCAGGTTCGGGCCCTCTCTATGGAGGTAATACCCTACTTCCTGCTTGATTGATCTTGATGGATATGAGTATTATAAGACTTGATCTACCCCGAGGTCGTAATGGCTAAACCCTAGAAGTCTAGCCTGTATGACTATGGTAATGAGTATTCGGCCTATCTACGGACCTAGCCCTCTGGATTATATAGACATGGGAGGGATCTAGGGTTACACAAGGTCGTTTACAAAGAAAGGAATCTACATAATTGGCCGCCAAGCTTGCCTTCCACGCCAAGGAAAGTCCCATCTGGACACGAGTGCAGTCTTCGGTCTTCGTATCTTCACAGCCCATCAGTACGTCCCATGGATAACAGGTCGGACGCCCGAGGACCCCTTAGTCCAGGACTCCCTTAGTAGCCCCTGAACCAGTCTTCAATGAGGTGGTGTTCGGCACATAGATTATCTTCGGCGTTGCAAGGCGGGTTCCTCCACCGATGACTTCCGAGTAGTGTGCTCGACCTTCCATTTAATGTTGTACCCCTCGGCTTCTGTGCATCAGCAACTTCAGTTTCCACGTGTCGGGCGAATGCAAGCGTTTGGGGTATTTATTGCATATACCACCCCGGTCGTACCACCAAGGTGCTTATTTAAAGAGAATAGATCTCAGATCCATTCCACACCTCGCGAAAAATCCTTAGAGCTTGCTAAGAAAAAACCACTCCAACATGGCTAGCGCTCCCAGCTCTTCCTCTCGTCCCCACGACTCCAAAGAGGGCGATTGGGGGAGATGTTCCGTATCCCACAGTCAGCTGGCGAAGCTGCAAACACATGGATTTCTTCTCCCCGTGGACTTGGTCCCTGTACAAGCAGGGACGACATCCTTCAAGGGCGGGGCTCAAACGGAGAACTTCCCCAATCCGTCTAGGGGAGAACAAGTATGCTTCGTCCCCTTCTTGTTAAGAGGTGTCGGTTTTCCGATCCATACCTTCTTCCGAGGCCTGGTGGAGTATTACGGCCTCCAACTGCACAGTCTCACTCCCGCCTCTATCCTTCATATTGCGGGTTATGTCGCTCTATGCAAGCTATTCCTCGATGCAAGGCCCATTTCGATTTATGGAGAAGATTGTTCTGCCTCGTCCCTCGCAATCAAGGTGGGTCAATTTTTAAAGTGGGAGGAGCCGAAGTGTGGCACATCGCCGGGACCGGATACCTGTCCGGCATGCTGAAGAAAGCTCCCGAAGAGTGGCCTTCTAAATGGTTCTACATCGACGACGTCGCTCTACCCGACACCGTCCCCATGGGCCTCCCCGAGTTTTCAAATGCTCCGCTGAAGAAACGCCATAGCTGGCGTCCTTGGAGGCTCGAGGAAGAGGATAGTGCAGAGATCAGCCTGCTGCTGGGCAAGATTAAGACGCTTGACCAGTCCGGATTGTCAATAGTCGAGGTAATGGCGATCTCTATAACGCGGGGGGTCCAGCCACTCCAATACAAAGGGCTGCCCATGTGGCATTATAACGGGGAAGACGATTCCTCACTCTATGGTCGGAAGGGCCCGAAGACCCCCGCCGCCCTGGCCAAAATACTGGCCGAGCTATATAAAGGGGAGAAGGATGAGTTCACCCGTCTCCAATATCGAGACGGATTTTCCATGTATAATCCTCCCAGCTAGGTAAGCTTCAGCTCCACTATTTTACTCCTGTCCCTGAATCATTCTTTACAGGCAGTATCTTATCCGCTTATAACAGGAATGGCGAAAGGCTGTCGAGTGGATCCATGACCCTGCACCTCAGCCGGAGAATCGCAACCGGGATCTTGACCCCGGATATGAGGAAGCGGACATATTTGTAGAGCTCGAGCATGGAATATTCTATCAGATGAGCTATGACGGTATAGATGTACCCATCATCGCCGATTACCTCGGCCTCCTTCCTGCTTCCCATGTAAGGGAGCCGGAGATACCTTGGCCAAGAGAGTTTTCTCATTCCTCCTTACCCACAGCATTGTCCTGTGCTCAAAAGGGGAGGCGTTCGGCGCGCCATGCTGCCCAGGGGGCATCTCCGAAGAGAGCGTCCCCCACACCAGACAAGCCTTCGAAGAGGAAGGCAAACGAAGATACTGCCGAGCCTTCATCAAAGAGGTATGAATTTGCAAATATGCACCTTGGCAGCCACATCCAACTATGACCTTTCCGTTTACCCTGTATCAGGAAAAAGGTGTGCCGGACTATATCCGGAAGTCCGGTCGGTCATACTTCCCGCAGCCAGGATCCAGATATTGCCGTGAAGACGGGGGCTGATGCGGGGGTGACGCCGGACTGTCCTCCAGCCAATGATTCGGATGATGTATCCGTCACCAACTCGGAAGTGGAGAGCGCCATGAATCATCGGCGCCGCAGGGCCGTTTTACAAGACCCTGGCTTTTCAGAATAGGCATTTAACGCCTTCAGTTCGGTTGATGCATATATCCGAGCTGCTCGAGATGGGCTTAAAAGAGCCACAAAGCAGCATTTAAAAGATGTGCAGGTAAGTTTACTTTGTCTGACTATGATAACCAAATGCTAGTAGCCCCCAATACTTAAAGTAGTTGGGACAACTGATTTGAGGATCACTGCATGACCAGGTTCTGTCGGAGAAGAACGACGTGCTAGCCCAAGAGCTAGAAAAGTGCTGGACGCAGTTAAATGCAGTGACCGCTGAACTAGAAAAATCCAAAGCGGCGTCTTCCGGTGATATTTCCCTCCATTGAGAAACAGTTATTGCATAGTTCTTGTGTTAACGCTGGGGCTTTATCTCATAACAGGATCATCGGATCAATTGGAGTTAAAAGAGTTAAAAAGACTGCATTCCGCAGGCGAGCGGGTTTTGACCTGTGTCAGACAGGAGAAAAACAAACTCCAAGATGCAAACCCCCAGCTGGGAGAAGAGCTGAAGGATGTGCGGGCCCAGCTAGCCGACTCCGTGAAGGAGAACAAAAACTGTGAGGCGGCATGTTCAGTATGTGGCCGTATTTACCTTATAACATTTTGGAAGTAAAAGTAGCAGATATAGTTGTGATTGCAGGTATATTGACGGGCCGACCCGAAGAGGAGGTGTCCGGATCAGCAAGTGATCTTCTGCAAGGGTTGTCGTAGTTGCACGAGCTAGCTCGGCAGGCAATGCGGGGTGTAGCCAAGGCCTTATGGCTATCCACCTCCCCTCCAGGGAGTATGAAGAAGCTTGTAGAGCTGTTCAAGGGAGTGCGGCGGTGTATCCGACTGTGGAAGATATCGGCTTGCCGAGAGGGTGCGCGAGAGGCCCGGGCCATGGTAAAAACACAGTATACCAAGCTGGATCCGAATCACATGTCCCGGGTCAGACCGCTACGGTCAAATGGGGATGAAATTCCCGTTATTTTAGTATATGACCAAGTGGAGGTGGCCACTAGATATTCCTATAGGATTGTAAGTTAGACCGCCTGTTGGACGGTATAGAGGAGGAACTCTTTAAGTCATAAGTGACTATGTACTTCCCTTATAGCTGGATAATAAAAAAAATTGTCATGGCCGACCTTTTCGCTTCGACCTCTGGACCCGAAGGTGCGGAGTGTTTCCGAATACCCTAATGATAGAATATACCAGGGTATGCATGGGAACCAGGCGTAGGGGTCATATTTGCTTGAAAAGACAATGTGTATCCGGCTAGTTATGTTATATTACATTATGTAAGAAACATCTTCGAAAGAGAATAGTTCCTTTAAGGGTTCCTTTCCCTGGGTGAGCATGCATTTGATGTGCATGTCCGCATGGGTGATTGAAAAAATCGTAGAGTAAGTAACTTCTAGGGTTTCACAATGGAGTGAATGCGGAAACGTCTTTAATTCGCCGACCGAATATTCCCTTAAGAACGCTAGCTTTCTGCCTCACCCAGTCTGAGGTACACATCCGGATGACCCGGCAGTAACAATTGCAGAGGTGCTCCCTTTATGCCCTAGCCGAACTAACGGGGACGTAGGGCATAAGCACATGAGCCAAGCAACCACTTGGCCAAAACTTAAGTCATATCGATGCAAATATAATGGCGAAGAAAAGGTACATATGGAAAAACGCATATGTGGTGAGCTTGATGCTCGAAGAATAATAGCAAGCTTCGGTACGAGAAGCCCCCAGGTATAATGAACATACATATGCGGAGATGTACGCATCAAGGGAGGGCGGTCTAGCCGTACTAAAGCCGTAGGGCTAAAGAGCAAAACGAAAAAAAGATAAAAACGAAAAGAGAGAAAAAATAACGTTAATAACAGGAGGAAGGAGACGAACACAAAGTTCGGCGCTAGGCATAAAATCGTCGGAGTCTGGCCGCATTCCAGGGGTTCGGCTCCAGGTGATTGTTGGACGCATCACGCAGGCGGTATGCCCTTCCGGTGAGAACTTCGTCAATGATGAAGGGACCCTCCCACTTGGGCCTGAGTTTGTCCTTTTTCTTCTCTGACAGGCGTAGAACGAGTTCACCACCGTTATAAGTCTTGGCCCGCACTTCTCTTCTTTGATACCTGCCAGCCTGCTATTGATTAAATGCGGAACGGGCTTTTGCGATGTCGTGCTCCTCCTCCAGGGCATCTAAGCTGTCCTGCCAATCGAGCTCGGCTTCTCTCTCTTCGTACATGCACACTCAAGGTGAGTCATGAATAATATCACAGGGTAACACTGCTTCTGCACCGCACACCATGAAGAAAGGTGTATATCTAGTAGTGCGGTTGGGCGTGGTCCGCAGCCCCCAGAGTACGGAGTCAAGTTCCTCCACCCAGTGCTTGTGTGATTCTTTAAAATACCGCACTAGTCTAGGTTTGATGCCGCTCATAATAAGACCATTAGCCCCTTCGACTTGACCATTTGTCTGCGGGTGATAGATAGAGGCGTAATCGAGCTTAATACCCAAATTAGCACACCGGTTTTCACTTCATCGGCTGTGAAATTAGAGCCATTATCGGTGATTATGCTATGTGGGACACCATAACGGTGTACCACACCAGATATGAAATCTATTACCAGCCCCGCTTCGGGCGTGTTGTAACACCCCGGATGTAACTTTCCCAATTTGTAATCCAACTCTTGCCGTTTCTGGCGTTAAGTTATTTTATTTTCTGGGGTTTGGGTCTTTGTCTCTGTGTGTTGTTGTCGTTGTCATGCATCTCATATCATGTCATCATGTGCATTGCATTTGCATACGTGTTCATCTCTTGCATTCGAGCATTTTCCCCGTTGTTCGTTTTGCATTCCGGTACTTCGTTCTCCTCCGGTGGTCATTTCTAGCTTTTTTTCGTGTGTGGGGATTAAACATTTCCGGATTGTACCGAGACTTGCCAAGCGGCCTTGGTTTACTACCGGTAGACCGCCTGTCAAGTTTCGTATCATTTGGACTTCGTTTGATACTTCAACGGTTAACCGAGGGACCGAAAAGGCCTCATGTGTGTAGCATCCCAACACCCTTCCAATTTGGCCCAAAACCCACCAAAAACCTATCCATCATCTAGAGCATTCGATCACGATCGCGTGGCCGAAAACCGCACCTCATTTGGACTCTCCTAGCTCCCTCTATGCCTATTTAAAGAACCCCTCCAAATCCGGATCTCCCTCTTCCCCGAAACCCTAATTTTTCCCCTCCGCGCCGCCAGACACGTCCGGGCGACACCGGATAAATCCCGCCGCTGCTCCCAGCCTCTCCCATCGCGCCACGTGGCCACAACCGCCATCCCCGCTGCCAGGCCCGCCGGGCCCGTGGACGGCCCGCTCGCGCCGCGCCCGG
>NC_041390.1:426730518-426780961 GCF_002162155.2 Triticum dicoccoides
CTCGCCTCCCCTCACCCAGAGCCGAGCTCCACCATGGCCACCTCGCCATCCGGCGAGCTCCGGCTTCCCCTACTCCGGCCGGCGACCTTCGGTGAACAGTGCTCCGGCCATCCTCGGCTTCCACGCTAGATCCAGATCTAGACCTCGTCCGGTTGACTTTTCCCTCAGAAACCCTAATTATTTTCGCGATTTTGACCTGTCGTAACTTTTCATCCATAGCTCCAATTCATGCATATAGCATATCAAAATGTTTATCTCAGAGAGTACATCATTTCATTCCATTGCATCATTTTCATTTGAATTCATCTTGATGCCCGAAATGCTGTTAGAAGGAGGCTACTTGAGATAATTGTCAGATCTGCTACTCCATTTAGGTTTTTATCATTTTTGCCATGATTATTGTGTGCATGATATGCCCTGATGCTCTACATATGTTTTGTTAAGGGTTTTGTCATCTTTCCAGAGGTGCAACCCATGTATTTTGTGATGTTTGTGGTGACTAGCACAAGCTTGCCAAGTGGTGCACTTGGTAATTCTGTTTTCAGGGACTTAGCATTTCCACCAAGTCCTTGAGCTGTTTATCTCATATGGCCATATGTTCATGTTGTTTCCTAGTGATCTGTGCCTCTTTTGAGGATGATCAGTAAGGATGTTTTGTTAATCTTGTAGTGCTCTATCCATCCATGTCTTTGTTTGCATTTATGGAGCACCCTAGCTTGAGTCAATCGAGCTCTACTTTCGCCACTTTGTGAATCTGGGCAGATTGTCAACTTGTTTGCAATTTTGCCGATGATGTTGTAGTTGATCCGTGCATGCTATGCTATTGTTCTTGTCATGTCTAGGTTTTATTTTGTGTATTCTTGATGGGTGTATGCTTAGTTTGTCATGACTTGCACCGTAGTGAGTGCATCGAGCTCGTAAACATGCCTACTTGAGTCATGCCTACTTGAGTTATGTTTCAGAATGTGCCAGTTCTCACTAAGTCTGAAAACTGATTATGTTTTTGCTATGTTCACATGCTTGCAATTGTATTTTTCTGATCCCTTTTGGCTCAAGGTCACTAAGGGACTTTTGTTAAGCTCTTTGAGTAGCTCTATGCCATGCTTTACTTTGCCATGTTCAGGTCCTGTAGCATGTAGTTTTGTTGCTCCGAAGAGTGCTACCTGATCTGAAATTCCAAACAAGTGTTAATTTCACTAAGTCTGAGATCTGTTTGCCATATGCATTTTTGTCATGCTTGTTTGAACCTGTTAATGTATGAATTGGCCGTAGCTCAGTGCTAGACTTTTGTTAAGATTCTTGAATGCATCCCTACCATGCATTTTGTTTTCATGTTTGGGTGCTGTAGCATGTTCATCTCATTGCATTTAGATGGCTACTTGCTGTAAATCGTAGACCGGTGTCATATTTGAATCGCTTGCCATGTCCAAACCGTAACTCCGATTCCGGCGTTCTTTATATCGTTTTCAAGCGATTTCATCTCATATTTCCAGTGGCACACTTGTTTTTCCAAATGGAGGCCAGGTTCATGCATTTCTTGTCACATATTGCATATTCATCCCGCATCGCATCCCGCATAGGATATCATCTTTGCATCATTTTGTTCGAGCTTGCACGTGGTTGATTCTGTCCTTGTTGCTTGTTTGTCTTGTTTGGGTAGAGCCAGGAGATGAGTTTGCTAATGAGGAGCCCGTTGAGTTTGCTTTCGAGGATCCAGTAAACTCTGACAACTGTGCAGGCAAGATGATCATACCCTCGAAATCACTACTATCTTTGCTATGCTAGATTGCTCGCTCTTTTGCTATGCCAATGCTACGATGCCTACCACTTGCTTTCAAGCCTCCCAAATTTCCATGTCAAACCTCTAACCCACCATGTCCTAGCAAACTATTGATTGGCTATGTTACCGCTTTGCTCAGCCCCTCTTATAGCGTTGCTAGTTGCAGGTGAAGATTGGAGACCGTTCCTTGTTGGAATATTTATTTACTTGTCGGGATATCATTATATTATCTTGTTATCTTAATGCATCTATATACTTGGTAAAGGGTGGAAGGCTCGGCCTCTCACCTAGTGTTTTGTTCCACTCTTGCCACCCTAGTTTCCGTCATATCGGTGTTATGTTCCCGGATTTTGCGTTCCTTACGCGGTTGGGTTATAATGGGAACCCCTTGATAGTTCGCCTTGATTAAAGCTTTTCCAGCAATGCCCAACCTTGGTTTTACCATTTGCCACCTAGCCTCTTTTCCCTTGGGTTTCCGGAGCCCGAGGGTCATCTTATTTAACCCCCCCACCCGGGCTAGTGCTCCTTTGAGTGTTGGTCCAAATAGAGCCACTTGCAGCGCCACCTCGGGGTAACTTGAGGGTTCGTTTTAGTTGTATGTAGTGTCCATCTAAGTGTGCCCTGAGAAAGAGATATGTGCAGCTCCTATCGGGATTTGTCGGCACATTCGGGCGGTGTTGCTGGATTTGTTTTAACCTGTCGAAGTGTCTTGAAGAACTGAGATACCGAGTCTGATCAGAACGTCTTGGGAGGAGGTCTATTCCTTCGTTGACCATGAGAGCTTGTCATGGGCTAAGTTGGGACTCCCCTGCAGGGATTTGAACTTTCGAAAGCCGTGCCCGCGGTTATGGGCAGATGGGAATTTGTTAATGTCCGGTTGTAGATAACTTGAACCTTAACTTAATTAAAATGAATCAACTGAGTGTGTTACCGTGATGGCCTCTTCTCGGCGGAGTCCGGGAAGTGGACACGGTGTTGGAGTAATGTTTGCGCAGGTTGCTCTCTAGTTTCTCGCTCGCGCTTTGCCTCCTCTTCTCGCTCTCTTTTGTGAACAGGTTAGCCACCATATTTTGCTAGTCGCTTGCTGTAGCTCCACTTATACTTACGTTGCCTTACCTATAAGCTTAAATAGTCTTGATCGCGAGGGTGCGAGATTGCTGAGTCCCTGTGGCTCACAGATTACTATTACAGCAGATGCAGGGCCTGATGATTCCGCTCCAGGAGACGCGATCGAGCTCAAGTGGGAGTTCGACAAGGACTCTCAACGTTACTATGTTTCCTTTCCTGATGATCAGTAGTGGTGCCCAGTTGGGGGTGATCGGGACCGTGTTGCTTGTTGGGTTATCTTTTATTTTGGCGCCGTTGTCGGTCCATGAGTGTTTGGATGATGTAATGTTATTTATGTACTTGATTGACGTGGCGAGTGTAAGCCAACTATGTTATTTCTCCCCTTTATGATTTATATTACATGGGATGTTGTGAAGATTGCCTAACTTGCGACATATGCCTTCAATGCGATTATGCCTCTAAGTCGTGCCTCGACACGTGGGAGATATAGTCGCATTGAGGGTGTTACAAGTTGGTATCAAAGCCTTCCCCGACCTTAGGAGCCCCATTGCTTGATCGTTATTAGCGGCCGAGCTGTGTCTAGAAAAATGTTTTGAGTCTTTTAGGAATTATATATCGGAGAGTTTAGGAATTCTTTTTACTTCCTTGTCTCCTCATCGCTCTGGTAAGGCATCCTGACGTAGAGTTTTGACTCTTCTCTTCTCAAATTTCACAAAAAAAAATTAGGATCACGCGGGTATCTTGGAATCGTTCCGATGGTATTATGATGAGAACATTGTCTTGGTGCCTCCTGTCAGGGGTTTTGTGGGAGTGTCCCGGGGAGTTGAGCTCTGAGGTGTTGTCGTTATAATTTTATCGTTGCAATTTTGGAATACCTGAGTCTAGTACGCCGACATCGAAAATCTCTTTTATGCAGTTCGTTGGTGAGATAACCTCGACGCCACCCAGTACTGCGGCGGGAGTTCGGGAGTATCGCCATAACTTGTATAACGGATGCTTTTCGAAGGTTGAGGTAGATGGTTTCCGAAGTTTTTCTCGGTTATGTGTTGAAGGATGGATATAGCTGGATGTAGGATTTGCTAGATTTGGGTGAGATATTATGCTTCCCTTGTATCCCCAACACCTGATTGCATAACCGGAAAGGTTCGGGAGTTTCATAGGTGGGAATTCTTGTAGCTCTAGTTCTTCTTCCATGGATATTGGTTTGAGATTGGGATTTCTTACCGATTATTCGTTCTTGATCCGTACCTTGTTGATTTATTTCTCTACCTTAATTCTACATGGTTTCTCAATTTATGGAGATGTGACCATTTAAAGAGGAATGCATTCGTTCATTTTGTTCAGATGTGAAGACTATATGTTGCAATTTTCATTCCGTTGGATTCAGCTTCAATATTTATCTATCAATGTGCTAATGGTGGTCAACCTCTTCAGGATGGCTCCTCCAACGCGCACGACTCCGAATCCTAATCCGCCACCACCTCCACCTCCTCCGGAGGCATGGCAAGCTGTGATGGCCGCAACCAATGCAAACACATAGTTGATCATGCAAATTCTCCAAGAGCGCAATCAAGGCAACCAAGGGAACCAAGGCAACAATCAGAATCACTTTGCTACACTCAACCAGTTCCTTGCTAACGGGCCAAAGACTTTCAGCCATTGTGTTGAGGCAACCGATGCTGACGATTGGCTTGTGGATCTGTGCAAGCATTTCGAGTGCAGCAACGTCAGGCCTGAGGACTTTGTCAAGTTCGCTTCCTTCCAACTCAAAGATCAAGCTGCAGAATGGTTCCAGCAGTACAAGGATTCCAGAGGTGGACGTGTGATTACTTGGGATGATTCCGTCGAGATTTCCGAGCTCATCATATTCCCCAGAGCGTGGTTGAAAGCAAGCGTGAGGAATTCCGCAACCTGACGCAAGGCTCTTTGTCTGTCTATGACTACAACAAGTTGTTGCAGAAGCTCGCCCGCTTTGCTAACCAGGACGTCCCTGATGAGAAGAGCATGATATACCAGTTCAGGGGTGGTCTCAGAGAAGAAATTTAGCTAGCTCTTGTTCTCTTTGAGCCCTTGAGGTTTGATGATTTCTACAACATGGCGTTGAAGCAAGAGGCTGCTCAGTTGAGGTGGATGCTTCCAAGAAGCGAGTCAGAGATGTTACTCCTTCTTCCTCTACTCAAGTGGCCAAGCAGCAGAAGTATTGGCTTCCTCCTCCTCCGTTCCGTCAGCCGTATCAGCAGAAGAGCAAAGGTGGCAGTGGTTCTTCCCACCCACCCAACCCTGGCTTTCAGAACAAGACTTCGTCTCAAGCTCCAAGATCGAGTGCTCCGTATCACTGTCCGCTTTCAGAGGTCACGTGCAACAAGTGCCAACAGAAGGGTCACTATGCCAACAAGTGTTTCAACCAGAGGCATCTTCCTCCTCCTCCTCCTGTCAGATCAGCAAGTACAGCTGTGGTCAAGCATAACCCCAAGCACACCAAGGTCAATTTGCTGAATGCAGCTCAGGCAGAGGACTCGCCAGATGTGATTATGGGTAACCTTCCTGTTAACGATGTTCCTGCAAAAGTTCTTTTTGACACTGGTGCATCGCTTTCTTTTATTTCAACACCATTTGTTGCCAAGCATGATTTTGTGACCGTAAGGATTCATGTTCCGTTGAAGATTGTGTCTCCGGGCAAGCAAATGACTTCTAACAATTGCGTCCCGGATGTCTCTATCACGTTGGGCGATTACAAGTTTCTCTCTTCTCCGGTGGTTCTTGGCAACTGGGATATTGATCTTATTCTCGGAATGGATTGGCTTACTAAGCACAAGGCACATCTTGATTGTGCAGCCAGGCAGATTCAATTGACTCATTCGTCTGAGGATGTAATTGTCTTTGCCGCTCGTGATGATACCATCTGTCTGTTTTCTCTCAATGAGAAGGGTGAACTCGATGCCATCTCGCAAATTCCAGTCGTTTGCGAATATCAAGACGTCTTTCCGGAAGAGCTTCCAGGAATGCCTCCGCACCGGCCAGTTGAATTCGTTATTGATCTTGAGCCTGGCACGGAACCTGTGTGCAAGTGTCCTTACAAGCTCGGACCTGAAGAGTTGAAGGAGCTGAAGAAGCAACTCGATATTCAAGAGAAAATGGGTCTCATCCGGCCTAGTTCTTCTCCGTGGGGTTGTGGTGTTCTTTTTGTGAAGAAGAAGGATGGAACGGACCGACTTTGTGTTGATTACCATCCATTGAACAAGAAGACCATCAAGAACAAATACCCACTTCCCAACATCAACTAGCTGTTCGAACAACTCAAAGGTGCCCAAGTATTCTCCAAGCTTGACCTCCATATGGGTTATCATCAGATACGAATCCGTGAGCAAGATATTCCCAAGACGGCTTTCAGGACAAGCTTTGATTCTTATGAATACACTGTCATGTCTTTTGGCCTCGTCAACGCTCCTCCGACGTTCTCTCGCATGATGAACTTCATCTTCAACGCCTACACCAATGACTTTGTTTTGGTCTATCTCGACGACATTCTGGTTTTCTCGAAGAACAAGGAAGATCATGCCAAGCACTTGCGTTTGGTTCTTGATAAGCTCAGGGAACATCAGTTCTACGCCAAGTTCTCCAAGTGTGAATTTTGGCTCGATGAGGTTCTTTATCTTGGTCATATCATCTCTGCCAAGGGCATTGCCATTAATCCCGAGAAGGTGTCTGCAATTGTGAATCGGGAACCTCCTTAGAATGTGAAGCAACTCCATAGCTTCCTCGGTCTCGCAAGCTATTGCCGAAGATTCGTTGAAAACTTTTCTAAGATCGCGAAGCCTCTCTCTAATCTTCTCCATAAGCACGTCAAGTACGTTTGGTCTTCGGAGTGTGACATTGCTTTCAACACTTTGAAAGAGAAATTGATCACTGCTCCAGTTCTGACTCCGCCTGATGAATCCAAGCCGTACGAGGTCTTTTGTGATGCCTCTCTCCAAGGTCTTGGCACAGTATTGATGCAAGAGAAGAAAGTTGTTGCTTATACCTCTCGCCAGTTGAAGCCTAATGTGAAGAACTACCCCACTCATGATCTCGAGTTGGCGGCAGTTGTGCATGCTCTTTTGACTCGGAGACATCTCTTATTGGGAAGAAAAGTGGACATTTTCACTCATCACAAGAGTCTCAAGTACATCTTCACTCAGCCTAATCTCAACCTCAGGCAAACTCGATGGGTCGAAATGATTCAAGAGTATAATCCGAGTATCGAGTATACTCCAGGCAAGGCCAATGTGATTGCTGATGCATTGAGCAGAAAGGCTTATTGCAATAGTCTGATTCTCAAGCCTTATCAACCCGAGCTTTGTGAAGCTTTCCGCAAACTTAATCTGCAAGTTGTTCCTCAAGGTTTCCTCGCCAACCTTCAAGTCTCTCCTACCTTGGAAGACCAGATTCGCCAAGCCCAGCTTCTTGATGCTATGGTGAAAAAGGTGAAGATTGGGATTGCCAAGAGTCAACCCAAGTACAAGTGCTACCGCCTTGATGACAAGGACACTCTCTTCTTCGAGGATCGAATTGTTCTACCCAAAGGTGAACTTCGTAAAGTGATCATGAACAAGGCTCACAATTCTCTCCTCTCCATCCACCCTGGGAGTACGAAGATGTATCAGGACCTTAAGCAGGCTTATTGGTGGACTCAAATGAAGCACGAGATTGCTCAATTCGTGAATGAATGTGATGTCTGCAGAAGAGTGAAGGCAGAACACCAAAGGCCAGCTGGTCTCCTCCAACCTCTTGCCATTCCAGAATGGAAGTTTGACCACATTGAGATGGACTTCGTGACTGGGTTTCCAAAGTCCAAGCGTGGCAATGATGCTATATTCGTTGTCAATCAACAAACTCACCGAAGTGACTCACTTTCTGCCTATCAAAGAGTCGACCACTGCAGCTCAATTGGCGGAACTCTATACCTCTCAAATTGTCTCTCTGCACGGTATTCCACAAGTGATCTCTTCAGACCGTGGCAGCACTTTTACCTCCAAGTTTTGGGATTCTTTCCAGAAGGCCATGGGCACCAACATCCACTTCAGCACAGCTTTCCATCCTCAAACTAGCGGTCAAGTTGAGCATGTCAACCAGATTCTTGAAGATATGCTTAGGGCTTGTGTGATCACCTTCGGCATGAAGTGGGAGGATTGTCTTCCTTATGCTGAATTCTCCTACAAAAACAGTTTTCAAGCAAGTTCGGGCAAGGCCCCATTTGAAATTCTGTATGGCAGGAAGTGACGTACCCCTCTCAACTGGTCTGAAACCAGTGAACGTCAGCTTTTGGGTAATGACTTAATCACAAAGGAAGAGGAAATGTGCAAAGTCATTCGAGATAACCTCAAAGCAGCCCAATCCCGCCAGAAGAGCTACTATGCTAGTAAGCACCGTGATTTGGCTTTCAAGATCGGAGATCATGTTTACCTCCGCGTCTCTCCTATGAAAGGTACTCGTCGCTTCAGTATCAAAGGGAAGCTTGCCCCCAGATACGTGGGACCTTTCAAGATTGTCAGCAAGAGAGGCGACCTCGCCTATCAACTCGAGCTTCCTTCAAACTTTGCAAATG
The DNA here is from genome assembly GCF_002162155.2 of Triticum dicoccoides. Lineage (NCBI taxonomy): Eukaryota > Viridiplantae > Streptophyta > Magnoliopsida > Poales > Poaceae > Triticum > Triticum dicoccoides. The sequence continues at coordinate 426,738,951 of NC_041390.1, forward strand.
TTCATGACGTGTTCCATGTCTCTCAGCTCCGAAAGTGCTTCAAGACTCCTGACCGCACCGTCAACTTCGAGGACATTGAGCTCCAAGAAGATCTCTCTTATCGTGAGCACCCAGTTGCTATTCTTTGAAGAGACTGAACACAAGACTCGCAACAAGTCAATCAAATTTCTCAAAGTCAAGTGGTCACACCATTCCGACCATGAAGCTAACTGGGAACACGAGGATCACCTCCGTTCTGAGTACCCGTCGTTCTTTCAGTCCTAGATCTCGGGATGAGATCCTTTCGTAGTGGTGGAGTGTTGTAACACCCTGGATGTAACTTTCCCAATTTGTACTCCAACTCTTGCCGTTTCCGGCGTTAAGTTATTTTATTTTCTCGAGTTCGGGTCTTTGTCTCCGTGTGTTGTTGTTGTTGTCATGCATCTCATATCATGTCATCATGTGCATTGCATTTGCATACGTGTTCATCTCTTGCATTCGAGCATTTTCCCCGTTGTCCGTTTTGCATTCCGACGCTTCGTTCTCCTCCATTGGTCATTTCTAGCTTTTTTTCGTGTGTGGGGATTAAACATTTCCGGATTGGACCGAGACTTGCCAAGCGGCCTTGGTTTACTACCGGTAGACCGCCTGTTAAGTTTCGTATCATTTGGACTTCGTTTGATACTTCAACGGTTAACCGAGGGACCGAAAAGGCCTCGTGTGTGTTGCAGCCCAACACCCTTCCAATTTGGCCCAAAACCCACCAAAAACCTCTCCATCATCTAGAGCGTTCGATCACGATCGCGTGGCCGAAAACCGCACCTCATTTGGACTCTCCTAGCTCCCTCTATGCCTATTTAAAGAACCCCTCGGAATCCGGATCTCCCTCTTCCCCGAAACCCTAATTTTTCCCCTCCGCGCCGCCGGACAAGTCCGGGCGACGCCGGACAAATCCCGCCGCCACTCCCAGCCTCTCCCGTCGCGCCACGTGGCCACAGCCACCATCCCTGCCGCCAGGCCCACCGGGCCCGTGGCCGGCCCGCTCGCGCCGCGCCCGGGCCAGAGGCGCCCCGCGCCGCGCTGCCTCGCCCCTCGTCGGCGACGACCGCGGTCGGGCCGCCCCGCGCCTCCCAGCCCACTCCGCTGCCTCGGCCTCGCCTCCCCTCGCCCGGAGCCGAGCTCCACCGCAGCCACCTCACCGTCCGGCGAGCTCCGGCTTCCCCAACTCCGGCCGGCGACCTTCGGTGAACAGTGCTCCGGCCATCCTCGGCTTCCGCGCCAGATCCAGATCTGGACCTCGTCCGGTTGACTTTTCCCTCAGAAACCCTAATTATTTTTGCCATCTTTGACCTGCCGTAACTTTGCGTCCGTAGCTCTGATTCATGCATATAGCATATCAAAATGTTCATCTCAGAGAGTACATCATTTCATTCCATTGCATCATTTTCATTTGAATTCATCTTGATGCCCGAAATGCTGTTAGAAGGAGGCTACTTGAGATAATTGTCAGATCTGCTACTCCATTTAGGTTTTTATCATTTTTGCCATGATTATTGTGTGCATGATATTCCCTGATGCTCTACATATGTTTTGTTAAGGGTTTTGTCATCTTTCCAGAGGTGCAACCCATGTATTTTTGTGATGTGTGTGGTGACTAGCACAAGCTTGCCAAGTGATGCACTTGGTAATTCTCTTTTCAGGCACTTAGCATTTCCACCAAGTCCTTGAGCTGTTTATCTCATATGGCCATATGTTCATGTTGTTTCCTAGTGACCCGTGCCTCTTTTGAGGATGATCATTAAGGATGTTTTGTTAATCTTGTAGTTCTCTATCCATCCACGTCTTTGTTTGCATTTATGGAGAACCCTAGCTTGATTCAATCGAGCTCTACTTTCGCTACTTTGTGAATCTGGGCAGATTGTCAACTTGTTTGCAATTTTGCCGATGATGTTGTAGTTGATCCGTGCATGCTATGCTATTGTTCTTGCCATGTCTAGCTTGTATTTTGTGTATTCTTGATGGGTGTATGCTTAGTTTGTCATTACTTGCACCGTAGTGAGTGCATCGAGCTCGTAAACATGCCTACTTGAGTTATGTTTCTGCATGTGCCAGTTTTCACAAAGTCTGAAAACTGATTATGTTTTTGCTATGTTCACATGCTTGCAATTGTATTTTTATGATCCCTTTTTGCTCAAGGTCACTAAGGGACTTTTGTTATGCTCTTTGAGTACCTCCATGCCATGCTTTACTTTGCCATGTTCAGGTCCTGTAGCATGTAGTTTTGTTGCTCCGAAGAGTGCTACCTGATCTGAAATTCCAGACAAGTGTTAATTTCACTAAGTCTGAGATCTGTTTGCCATATGCATTTTCGCCATGCTTGTTTGAACCTGTTAATGTATGAATTGGCCATAGCTCAGTGCTAGACTTTTGTTAAGCTTCTTGAATGCATCCCTGCCATGCATTTTTTTGTCATGTTTTGGTGCTGTAGCATGTTCATCTCATTGCATTTAGATGTGAAATTCCAGACAAGTGTAAATCGCAGACCGGTGTCATATTTGAATCGCTTGCCATTTCCAAACCGTAACTCCGATTCCGGTGTTCTTTATATCGTTTTCAAGCGATTTCATCTCATCTTTCCAGTGGAACACTTGTTTTTCCAAGTGGAGGCCAGTTTCATGCATTTCTTGTCACATCTTGCATATTCATCCCGCATCGCATCCCGCATAGCATATCATCTTTGCATCATTTTGTTCGAGCTTGCACATGGTTGATTGTGTCCTTGTTTCTTGTTTGTCTTGTTTGGGTAGAGCCGGGAGACGAGTTCACTAACGAGGAGCCCATTGAGTTTGCTTTTGAGGATCCAGTAAACTCTGAAAACTGTGCAGGCAAGATGATCATACCCTCGAAATCACTACTATCTTTGCTATGCTAGATTGCTCGCTCTTTTGCTATGCCAATGCTATGATGCCTACCACTTTCTTTCAAGCCTCCCAAATTGCCATGTCAAACCTCTAACCCACCATGTCCTAGCAAACCGTTGATTGGCTATGTTACCGCTTTGCTCAGCCCCTCTTATAGCGTTGCTAGTTGCAGGTGAAGATTGGAGACCGTTCCTTGTTGTAACCTTTATTTACTTGTTGGGATATCATTATATTATCTTGTTATCTTAATGCATCTATATACTTGGTAAAGGGTGGAAGGCTCGGCCTCTCGCCTAGTGTTTTGTTCCACTCTTGCCGCCCTAGTTTCCGTCATATCGGTGTTATGTTCCCGGATTTTGCGTTCCTTACGCAGTTGGGTTATAATGGGAACCCCTTGATAGTTCGCCTTGATTAAAGCTTTTCCAGCAATGCCCAACCTTGGTTTTACCATTTTCCACCTAGCCTCTTTTCCCTTGGGTTTCCGGAGCCCGAGGGTCATCTTATTTAACCCCGCCGGGCCAGTGCTCCTCTGAGTGTTGGTCCAAATAGAGCCACTTGCAGCGCCACCTCGGGGAAACTTGAGGGTTGATTTTAGTTGTACGTAGTGTTCATCTGAGTGTGCCCTGAGAAAGAGATATGTGCAGCTCCTATCGGGATTTGTCGGCACATTCGGGCGGTGTTGCTGGATTTGTTTTAACCTGTCGACATGTCTTGAAGAACCGAGATACCGAGTCTGATCGGAACATTTTGGGAGGAGGTCTATTCCTTCGTTGACCGTGAGAGCTTGTCATGGGCTAAGTTGGGACTCCCCTGTAGGTATTTGAACTTTCGAAAGCCGTGCCCGCGGTTATGGGAAGATGGGAATTTGTTAATGTCCGGTTGTAGATAACTTGAACCTTAACTTAATTAAAATGAATCAACTGAGTGTGTTACCGTGATGGCCTCTTCTCGGCGGAGTCCGGGAAGTGGACACGGTGTTGGAGTAATGTTTGCGCATGTTGCTCTCTAGTTTCTCGCTCGCGCTTTGCCTCCTCTTCTCGCTCTCTTTTGCGAACAGGTTAGCCACCATATTTTGCTAGTCGCTTGCTGCAGCTCCACTTATACTTACCTTGCCTTACCTATAAGCTTAAATAGTCTTGATCGCGAGGGTGCGAGATTGCTGAGTCCCTGTGGCTCATAGATTACTATTACACCAGATGCAGGGCCTGATGATTCCGCTCCAGGAGACGCGCTCGAGCTCAAGTGGGAGTTCGACAAGGACTCTCAACGTTACTATGTTTCCTTTCCTGATGATCAGTAGTGGTGCCCAGTTGGGGGTGATCGGGACCGTGTCGCGTGTTTGGTTATCTTTTATTTTGGTGCCGTAGTCGGGCCATGAGTGTTTGGATGATGTAATGTTATTTATGTACTTGATTGACGTAGTGAGTGTAAGCCAACAATGTTATTTCTCCCCTTTATGATTTATATTACATGGGATGTTGTGAAGATTGCCTAACTTGTGACATATGCCTTCAATGCGATTATGCCTCTAAGTCGTGCCTCGACATGTGGGAGATATAGTCGCATCGAGGGTGTTACACGTTTTGACTGGTTTGGCCTCTATCCACTTAGTGAATTTATCCACAATGACCAGCAGATACTTTCTCTTATGGCTTCCTCCTTTAAGGGGTCCGACCATATCGAGTCCCCAGACCGCAAAAGGCCAAGTGATGGGGATTGTTTGTAAGGCAGTGGGAGGCATATGGCTTTGGTTGGCAAAGAGTTGGCATCCAACGCAACGTTGGACAAGGTCCTGTGCATCTGCTCGGGCCGTCGCCCAATAAAACCCTATACGGAAGGCCTTGCTAAGAAGGGCCCGAGCTGTGGCGTGGTCTGTATGTAATGTCAAATTGAAGGAGCTCAATGGCCCATTTGGCAATCCGGCCCGTGGCATCACATTTTTTTATAATGTCATTGAGTGGTACTTAGGAAGCCACCGTGGTCGAACACTCCTGGAGGTAGTGATGGAGCTTTCGGGATGCCATGAAGACTGCGTATGCTATCTTTTGATAATGGGGGTACCGGGATTTGCATGGTGTAAGGACAGTGGATATGTAGTATACTGGCTTCTGAAGCGGGAATTTGTGTCCGTCATGTTCTCGTTCAACGATGAGCACGGCGCTCACCACCTGATGTGTTGCCGATATGTATAATAACATCGGTTCACCGATGTTTGGCATGGCCAAGATTGGGTTGCTCGCAAGAAGGGTTCTTATTTCCTCCAGTCCGGCTATTGTCGTGTCCGTCCACTCAAAGTGATCGGTTCGCCGTAGAAGGCGATAGAGTGGCAGCGCCTTTTTTCCCAATCTGGAGATAAAGCGGCTTAGAGCTGCCACGCAACCCGTGAGCTTTTGGACTTGTTTAAGGTCTGTTGGCATAGCCAATTGTGATAGAGCTCGGATTTTGGCTGGATTTACTTCAATTCCTCTGTTGGAAACGATGAAGCCCAGCAGTTTTCTAGCAGGGACGCCGAAAATAGACTTTTTCAGGTTGAGCTTAATGTCATGCGTGTGGAGGTTATGAAATGTGAGACGTAAATCGTCTATTAGTGTTTCGACACGCCCAGTTTTGATGATGACGTTGTCCACATAAGCTTCAACTGTCTTGCCAATCTGTTGGGGATATTACTGCTGGACGTAAATCGGCCAGGAGTAGCCGGATTAACTCCAAGAAGATCAGAAGCCCAAGAAGACGTAAGGATGGTGGCGCTTCACGAAGGCCCAAAGTCCCAAAGGCGAATTAAGGCTTGTAGATGTAAACCGACTTTCTCATGTAACTTACATTGTAAGATAGGAAGGAAAGAGACCGAGCTGGACACGTTTATGATCCGGCCTCGGGACTCTGTAAACCGGCGGGCGTCAACCTGTGTATATAAAGGGACGACCTGGCAGCAGTTTAAGGACAACAGACAACAACTCGAGAGCTAGGCAAAGCAGATTCGCTCCCTGGTCATCGAAACCCTAGCAATACCAACACAACTAGATGTAGGCTTTTACCTTCATCGAAGGGGACGAACTAGTATAAAAACCCCTCGTGTCCCTTGTCCGGTTTAACCCCTTTACGCTAACCCATAGCGATGGCTCCACGACTAAGTCCTTTCACGAGGACATCTACCGTGACAAACCCATGACAGTTGGTGCCCACCGTGGGGCTATCGCACGATGGTTTCGAGTTCTTGAAGGGCAACTTCGAAGGACTCAAGGGATACACTATGGGCCGGATGACGAAAAGTCGTTGCAACAAGCTCTACATCGACGATGCAGGATGGGGTCCTGATGCCGGCTCAATCAAATACGGGTACCGGGTCCCCTTTGGTGGGATTCACGTCTTCATCGGCAAGATCGGCAAACCGGGCCCTGAGTCGGACCCCTGCACCGACATCATCGAGACAGCTTAGCGTGCAAGCCCTTCCCCGGTTTAGCCCGCAGCAAGGCATGTTTTCGTAGGTGTCATCCATGGAGCGGAATATGAGGATGACCGACATCTGATGGAGAAACCATTGTCTGTTTTGATGACGAGTCTTCAACCGGAGAGACCGAGTCACTGTATCAGTTGCGGGACGGCCGGATTAGCGGAGGTTATGATGCCAATGGTATTCCGGACCCCCTCGATCTGCCAAACCGGGTCGCTGTCTTCATGGCCGGTACACAACCAGCGCAACACTCTTCTACCGCCGCGGCAATGCTCTCCGGTTTAGCAACAGCAACGCCAGCGGGTGCAGGGGGCTCTGCACCGCCTCCGGCTCAAGTTTTGTCTGATTTGTTCGACGCTTTGGCAACATTAATGGCGATAGAAGTGGACGCCGCAGCCCGAGATCAGCACAATGTGGAGATTGCAAAGGTGAAAGATCAGATAACTCAGGCTAAAGCGGACCTGGCAGCAGAGAACGCCAGGATGGCTACAGAACGGGCCGAGTTGGAAGCTCAGGCCTACCGGCTTAGGCTGGATCAGAGTGCCTTAGATGATGTCATGAGAAGGAGATACCGGTCGCACCTCCCGCCGGGTTATGAGCCAAGAAATCTCTTCAACATGCCAGGAGCAGGAACCAGTAACCAGCCGGTCGGAAACCGGACTGAGGCACCGGGAACAGGAGCGCAATTTCAGCCGCGCATGATGGACCCCCTCGTTAGAACAACATTGTACCACAGTACGTTCCGACGCCTCTGGGGCATTACTCCAACCCGTTGGATAACATTGTGGCCGCCGCTTCACGATTGGCAGCCCTCCCGATGGACGGCGAATCACCAGTGGCAATTGAGACACGACGGGCCAGAGAGCTCCTCCAGACAACTTTGAACCAGCAACAGGCTTATTCGCATAGTCGTGAGAGGATTCACTCCACCCCCACCCGAGTTGGAGCTATAGCAGGAACGTTGAGGACGAACCGGTCGTATCAAGCAGTGCACGACACCGTAACTCGCCGCGAGGGCATAACCCGGCCGATGGCGGTGCTAAAGCACATGATGTGGTGGATCATGGTCGTGCATGTCGAGAAGCCGAGTTATCAGCTCTGCATGCAGCTCGTCAACCTACTCCGGTTCGCCGTACCGCTTCAGTGGAGCCAGGCGTGGTCTTCAGTTATTTAGGGGTGCCGTGTCTTACCCCCGCTTTACATAATGTACGACTGCCCAAGGATTTTAAAGGCCCTCGTAAGGTGCCCAATTACATCGCCGATTTGCAACCAGAGTCGTGGGTTGAAAGTTATGAGATGGCAATGGAGATGCTAGATGTGGATGAGGCGGTGTGTGCTAAATACTTCACCATGATGTTGGAGGGGACAGCTCGTACTTGGTTAAAGAGCTTACCAGCTAACTCTGTCGGATCATGGGCCGAGTTAAAACACCGGTTTATCTAGAATTTTAAAGATACTTGTAAGCATCCTATGTCGATTGTGGACCTGGCCTCTTGTGTTCAAGAGGATGGGGAGTCTACAACCCATTGGGTGAAGCGGGTCTCAGCTATTCTGCATTCATCGGATCGCATCAATGTGGATACAACAGTGTTAGTGTTGGAGGGCAATTGCCGGTTTCTACCGCTAAAACTGAAGTTAGGAAGGCTCAAACGTCACTGCAATGACATGTCAACACTTATGGCCGCTTTGGTTAAATATGCCGATTCAGATAGTACCAAGGACCCTAACTCAGAGGAGGAAAAACCGTGGAAAGGGAAGAAGAACGGCAACACCAAGGGACAACAGCATAACCCGGCAGGTCATGGGAATAATGGTAAGCACAAAGCAGACAATAGTTTGGACTTTGTGGCTAACAGCAATGCTCAGGATAACGGTCAGTGTCGTAAGGGAAAACAGCCCCAGAGGGGCGGAGGGTCAGGCCCCAATCTAGAGCGCTTGTTAAATCAACCTTGTCCAAAGCATGGATCGAAGGAGAGGCCAGCTTCACATCTTTGGAAGGATTGTTACATCATGCGAGAATTCAAGAACTCCGGTATGTTTCAATACGACAATGGCCCGCCCGGCGGTTCAGGAGGTTGGTTTCATGGGCCGGGTTATGGAGGCATCAACTCTGGTTCAAGATTTCAAGGCAATCAAACCGGACATATCAATCAAGGGAACCAGGGCAATCAGGGAGGTTATAACCATCAGGGGAATCAGCAGCAGCAGCAGTCGGGTTATCAGAGCAATCCGAAGCAGTTGAGTAGTGGGCAGTATCATGCCTTCACCACTAGCTTGTGCAAGCGTGATCAGAAGCTTCACAAGAGGGTCGTGAACTCTATTGAACCGGCAGTGCCTCAGTATTTGCGCTGGTCTGAGCATACAATTTTATGGAGTCGAGAGGATCACCCACCCCGAGTTGATAATCTGGGTCGTCTGGCCTTAGTGGTGGCACCTCAAGTTGGGGGGTATAAGTTCACCAAGGTGCTCATGGATGGTGGAAGCAGTATCAACATCCTTTATTATGATACCTTCCGCCGTATGGGATTGACAGATAAGAATCTTAAACTGTCGAACACCGTTTTTCACGGTGTGGTGCCTGGTAAGTCTGCGTATCCAGTGGGCAAGATATCCCTAGAGCTGGCTTTTGGAGAGGATCATGACTCAAGGTCAGAAACGTTGACTTTTGAGGTGGTGAAAATCAAGAGTCTGTATCACGCCCTGTTTGGACGATCGGCTTATGCCAAGTTCATGGCAAGGCCATGTTATGTTTATCTGCAGCTTAAGATGCCAGGTCATAAGGGGACCATCACAGTACATGGGAGAAGCAAGATTGCTTTGGAATGTGAGGAAGGTGATGTGGCTTACGCTGAGTCGGTTTGTGCCACAGAAGAGCTGAAGTTTTATAAAGACAAGGTTGATTCGACAGACATGACTTCTTTGAAAAAGCCAACTACGGAGCACGATCCGGCGTTGAAGTTTAAATCGGCCATAGACACTAAGATGGTTGATTTTGTTCCTCGCAATTCATCCAAGCAGTTCAGCATCAATGCTAACCTGGATCCCAAATAGGAAAGCACGCTCATCGAGTTCATCCGTGAGAACTGGAACATCTTTGCATGGAAGCCTTCTGACATGCCAGGTGTACCGAGGGAACTCGCTGAGCACACACTTAATATATATCCTATGTTTAAACTGGTCAGGCATTTTCTCGGTCGCTTCAACGAACAGAGGCGTAAGGCTATTGGTGAGGAGGTAGCTCGGCTGTTGGCCGCAGGGTTTATCGTGGAGGTTTTTCACCCTGAGTGGTTATCTAATCCGGTGCTGGTTCTTAAGAAAAACGGCACTTGGCGTATCTGTGTGGACTACACATATTTGAACAAAGCTTGTCCAGCAGATCCCTTTGCCCTCCGTCGCATTGATCAGATTATTGATGCTACAGTGGGTTGTGACGGTTTGTGTTTTCTGGATGCTTACTCTGGTTATTATCAGATCAAAATGGCAGTTAAGGACCAGGAGAAGACAACTTTTATAACTCCCTTTGGAGCCTTCTGTTATGTCTCCATGCCCTTTGGGCTCAAGAGTGCCCAAGCGACTTATCAACACTGTGTTCAGAATTGTCTTCATAAGCAGATTGGGCGCAATGTTCATGCATATGTGGATGATATTGTGGTGAAATCCAGGAAGGAGGAAACATTGATAGATGACTTAAGGGAGACTTTTGACAACCTCCGGGTTTATAAGATGATGCTTAATCCGGACAAATGTGTCTTTGGTGTTCCAGCAGGCAAGGTCCTGGGGTTTCTGGTGTCAAACATGGGCATTGAGGCTAATCCGTAAAAAAATTCAGCAATCACGTCCCTGGCTAAACCGGCGTGTATCAATGACGTTCATTGTTTAGCCGGCCGGATTGCGGCTTTGAGCTAGTTTATCAGTCATCTTGGGGAGAAAGCTATCCCTTTATATCAGATGCTAAAGAAAACGGATGACTTTGTCTAGAGTGATGTGGCTGATAAAGCGTTTGAGGATTTGAAGAGGCAGTTAGCTGAACTGCCTGTCCTTGCGGCTCCGGTCGATAAAGAGCCTTTACTGCTATATGTGGCTGCTAATGCCTGGGCTGTTAGTGTGGCTATTGTTGTGGAGTGCAAGGAGGCTGGAAAGGAGTATCCGGTTCAACGACTGGTTTTTTATATCAGTGAGGTGCTTATCGAATCAAAGCAGAGGTATCCGCATTGGCAGAAGCTGTTGTATGGGGTGTTTATGGCAAGCCGGAAGCTCAAGCATTATTTTCAGGGTCATCCTATCACAGTGGTCAGTTCAGCCCCTCTAGGAGATATCATTCAAAACAGAGAAGCAACTGGCCGGATTGCTAAGTGGGCTATTGAGTTGGAGCGGCGACTTAACGAAAAGACGCTCCAAGATATCCAACAATGGACAAAGTCTACACCTGTTAAACCGTTGTCCAAGAAGGCTCTCAGCTTGGCGAGTTAAGGTGCATACGGGGCTCGTTCCTGGTCACTTAGGCGTTGTGGAAGTGGATGAGTATTGGAAAGCCAGTGGGCCGGTAACCCGGAAGAGGATTTTCGTCTTCAGGGGAGATGTCTTTACAGTAGAACCAAGTTTGGTTCCACTCCTTGGGGTGACTATGCAACTTGGCCTGAGGAAAATCAACCTCTTATCTTTTTTGAATGGAGACGCCACCGAGTTCACTATTGGGTCCATCTACAAATTCGGTGCGCCAGTTCAGATGGAAGAAATCCCGGAACAACTCCACAGTTGGCTCTTCTTGGAGGTACGCTTCACAGAAAACTTGAAAGTTGCATATATTGGATAGCGAGTTGGGTCCAATATCTTGAGGGTGGAGTTGAAAGCTGGCAAACACATCCCGGAAAAACTTTGACCCGGGAGGTTTGAAACCACGGCCTATGTGATCAACAAACTCAACTACCTCACCCTGCTTAGGGCTGGGAGGATTTTCCGGCCCCGGAACTTGCCACCGGATCTCATTCTTCTTTGGAAAAGTTCTGATCTTGACCATTCCATTCAGTTGCTCCTCGGTAACCCGGGAGGAAGCCCAGTTGCAGGAATAAAACTATTTGGCCATTGCAAGTGGAAAGATAAAAATAAATACCGGTTTACAATTCATTCATGGTAGTGCATAAGGTGCAGCGGGATAAACAAATCTAAGTTTGAAAATTTCGTAAACCGGAGGCTGATACAATGATGAATGCCAAAGCGTTAAACGGAACAAAGGTATACTCATACTGCTAAACCGGAGTATGGCAATGGAGATAAAGGGATTGCCGGTTTACAAGGGGACTAATGGTATGTGATAGATTGCTTTCTACAAAGGTAAACCGCCTATGTGATAAAGAAGATACATATCTAAGGCAAGAACGACTAAATAAGGTAAAACAGGTTTCACAAGATTACATGGAAATTTTGGATCTACTATAAGACAAGAAAAGCAAAAATATTTATACCTAAAAATGTTGGTCTCGAAGCGGTTCACAAAGGTCCAGATCAGTTTTTATGTGCATAAGGGTTTGTTGTGATTGCAGAAGATAAGGAATGTTGTAACTATTACACGGAATACATCAAGCTGGAGGTTTTTATCCATGGACTAAGGAGGAACAGGGAAGAACAATGCTGGAGCTTCGATGAACTTCGATGAACAGTGAAACCCTAGATAGATCTACAGAGGAGGAAAGTGAAATACTTACAGTGGTTGTTGAAGCAGCGAAGGTACACCGTGGCTCTCTGGTGCAACCAGGTCGATGCAGCAGCCAATGGAGAGGCGGAAGCGAAGGTCGATGTTGGTGGCGGTGCTCGGGTGCAGAGGCGTCGTGAGGAGGAAGAAGAAGCGAAGAGATGGAGGAGAAAAAAGGAAATGACCCGTGGCCCTATTTATAAGGTAAAGGGGGGGGGGTAACAGGCGCGAGAATCAAGGGGTCAGAATATTGGATACCTAACAGGAGCGGTCGCCTCGATTGTCGGAGGCTCATTAACTAAAGGTGAGATGTACCATTTTTAAATAACAAGATGACGTCATGGCAATTTAACATCATCCTGGAGTATGACGTCATGGCGGTTTACAAGATCAAGGTGAAGGTCCAAGGGAAGAATTTTTTTAAGTGCTGGAGATTGACATGAACAAGTTCAAATCAATCTGGGGCCTAATGTTAGGGATATTACTGCTGGACGTAAACCGGCCAGGAGTAGCCGGATTAACTCCAAGAAGATCAGAAGCCCATGAAGACGTAAGGATGGTGGCGCTTTACAAGGCCCAAAGGCCCAAAGGCAAATTAAGGCCTGTAGATGTAAACCGACTTTCTCATGTAACTTACATTGTAAGATAGGAAGGAAAGAGACTGAGCCGGACACGTTTATGATCCAGCCTCGGGACTCTATAAACCGGTGGGCGTCAACCTGTGTATATAAAGGGAACCTGATAGCGGTTTAAGGACAACAGGCAACAACTCGAGAGCCAGGCAAAGTGGATTCGCTCCCTGGTCATCGAAACCCTAGCAAAACCGACACAAATAGATGTAGGCTTTTACCTTCATCGAAGGGGCCGAACTAGTATAAAAACCCCTCGTGTCCCTTGTCCGGTTTAACCCCTTTAAGCTAACCCGTAGCGATGGCTCCACGACTAAGTCCTTTGGCAAGGACATCTGTCGTGACAAACCCACGACACAATCTCTTTCTCCAGGCATGTTTAAATCATGCGTTGGTATGTGGCACCGGCGTTCTTGAGCCCGAAGGGCATGGTGTTGAAGCAGAATGGCCCATATGGGGTAATGAATGTTGTTGCAGCTTGATCGAACTCCTTCATTTTGATTTGATGGTATCCGGAATATGCATCAAGGAAGCACATTGAGTCGTGTCCTGCGGTAGCATAGTCGATTTGATCAATGCGGGGGAGGGGGAAGGGATCCTTAGGGCAAGCCTTATTGAGGTCTTTAAAATCAACGCACAACCGCCAGGATTTGTCCTTCTTTGGTACCATCACTAGGTTTGCCAGCCATTTATTGCTCTGATGAATTCGACCTCGATTAGCTTGGCCAGCTCCTCCCCCATAGTTTGGCGTTTGGGCTCCAAAAAGCGTCTCAGTGCTTGTTTGATTGGTTTGTATCCCTTTAAGATATTAAGGCTATGTTCGGCCAGCTCACGTGGGATTCCAGGCATGTCAGAAGGGTGCCAGGCGAATATATCCCAGTTTTTGCGAAGGAAATCTCTTAGTGCGGCGTCGACCATTGGGTCTAGTTGTGCTACAATAGATGTTGTCTTCTTGGGGTCCGTTGGGTGGACATGGAATTTGACTATTTCTTCTGCCGGTTTGAAGGAGGTGGATTTGGGTTGTTTGTCTAAGATCACATCATCCCTATCCACTGTGGAGCGCAGTGCCGTTAATTCTTCGTCGTGAGGGCTTCAGATAATGCCTCAAGGGCCAGGGATGTGGTTTTGTTTTCGGTGCGGAGTGCTATGTCCGGATCACTGACAAGAGTGATTATGTTGTTTGGTCCGGGCATTTTGAGCTTCATATACCCGTAATGAGGTATAGCTTGGAAGCGTGTAAAAGCATCCCGCCCCAACAGGAAAGGAGCCACTTGGAAGGTGATTTCTTCAGACCGATAATTCTCTGGCGTGCCGAATACCACGTCAAGTGTGATTTTTCCCACACACCGCGCCTCCTGACTGGGAATGATTCCTCGGAAGGTCGTGCTGCTTTGCTTGACGCAGCTCCTGTCCATTTCCTTTTTGTGGAGTGTATCCTCATGGATGAGGTTTTGTCCGCTGCCACCGTCCATGTGGACCTTGGTGAGTCGAAAGCCGTCCACAATGGGACTGAGGACTAAAGCGGCTGGTGCTCGGACTGTCCTGTATTTTGGTTCGTCGCCGACATTAAAAGTTATAGCCGTGTCGTTCCAAGGGTTTACTGTGGCAATTTGACAGACTTCGGCGATGCCGCGAAGTGCCCTTTTGCGATTGTTGTTTGAAGAGAATGTCTCAAAGACCATCAGTACTCTTGGGTCGTCGTCTTCTGGAGGGTGTTGCTCTGGGGTGTTTTTGGTAAGGATGTCCTCCCCGCTTTTGGCTACCCGCCAGAGTATCCAACATGCTCTAAGGCTGTGGGTTGGTATGATATCCGGTGTTGTGTGTATTTTGCATGGGCCATCGAGCCATCCCTCCAGAACGGTTCCGCGCAGCGTAATGGGTTTGTATTTCTTGGCTATTGGACTGGGCGCGTCATGGGGATGCGCCCTTTTCGCCTGGACCAGTGGTTGAGTTGGAACAGATGGCTGCCAACAAGCTGCCTGATCCCTCCAAGCGCTTTCCATTGCACTGTACTTTTGTACGATAGTTGCCAAGTCAGCGAAGTGTAGTATGCGGTGGCGATTAATGGCGTTGAGGATTCCTTCGTTCGTGCAATTGTTGCGGAACACTGATATCGTGTCCTCATCGCGGCAATCTTTGATCTTGTTTTTGACAAGGAGGAATCCGGCCCAAAAGTGGTGGACTGCTTCCTCAGATCGCAGCTGCGTGCTCAAGTGAGTGCTTATGTCTGGGTTGGCGGGTGGAATTAAATCCACACCCTGACCCAATTTTGGGTCCGGAATCCGAAGATCTTCCAGACTTAGTGGTTCGAGCTCCGGGATATCAACTGATTTTTGAAGCTTATCGTCCGATTCTATGTTCGGAGGACAAGGCGTGTCTTTCTGCCGGTAAGTGTCCGGCTGCTCGAGGTCGGAGATCTGAACATAGTTCGTCCTCAATATAGAGGAAGCATTATCTTGCTCCTCGACTACCGCTATCTGGTGGGTGATTGGTGGAGATTTAATTTCTCTCTGGTCAGGTTTATGCCCAATCGATCATAGTTTGTAGCGACCCCCAAGGCGGCAATGCGATCTAGGAGTTCGTTTAAAGACAATAACTCTGTCGGATCCATCTGTTTGGCGAATTTAGAATGAACACAGAGGTGATTTTCGATGACTCGAGAGGTCATCATCGTCGGCTCGAGGGCCGACCGGGCGGTCATGATAAAACCGCCCAGCCGAAGGATTTGGCCTGAGGCCAGTGCTCCTCTGGAGGTGATATTTTCCTAGACGATAAGACGAGCCATCAACCCTTCCGACGACGACACAGTGGAACTCTCAATGAAAGCACCAATGTCGGTGTCAAAACCGGCGGACCTCGGGTAGGGTGTCCCGAACTGTGCGTCTAAGGCCGCTGGTAACAGGAGACAGGGGATACGATGTTTACCCAGGTTCGGGCCCTCTCTATGAAGGTAATACCCTACTTCCTGCTTGATTGATCTTGATGGATATGAGTATTAGAAGAGTTCATATACCACGATATCGTAATGGCCCTAGCCCTCTGGTTTATATAGACACGGGAGGGATCTAGGGTTACACAAGGTCGGTTACAGAGAAAGGAATCTAGATAGTTGGCCGCCAAGCTTGCCTTCCACGCCAAGGAAAGTCCCATCCGGACACGAGTGCAGTCTTCGGTCTTCGTATCTTCACAGCCCCTCAGTCTGGCTCATGGTTAACAGGCCGGACGCCCGAGGACCCCTTAGTCCAGGACTCCCTCTACCCTCGTTTGGCGATATGAAGTATGGCTCGCGCCTGTGAAGGTCTCCGACTGTGACACTCTCACGTAATAATGAGTGGGGCTGTACACGCCCTGGAGTCTCCGGAGTGCTGCCCTCGGGCCTCGAGGGCTCCCGCCCACATCCTAGTGGAAGCACCATGCTCCGCGCTGGCCGTCGACACTGTCCCCCAATGACTATACTCACAGCCAGTGAAAGCACTTAGCTCCGCGCTGGTGGGAAGACACGAAGACTAGCCAGGTGCCAGATGCAGCCATTTGCTTTCAACCCCTTTTCTGTAGCTCGATTTTCCACCTTTTGGATTTGAACTTGAAGTCGCATTTTGTTGGCAAGTATATATGGGGGCATCTTTCCTTGTTCGTGTTGATTTGTTGAGTTTTCTGGATCTGTGCCTTGTTTCGAGGCTCGCGCCTGCTACCCCTCCCTTACGAGCACCTCACGAGCGGGGGCTGGGCGTGGTATGCGCGCTTCTCGCGAGGCCCTCTCGGGCGGACTAGCAGGCTCCTCAGAAGCCCAGAACCTCGCGAGCCCATGAAGGACTCCACTAGGGAGAAATACACATCGAAAACTACAAGACCGGTCCAAGGCCTACTTGGACTGAGGTAAGTTACAGCAGCAAGCCTGTGGAAGAGCTTGTGGGCTCGCAAAGGCACATTCCAAATTTGGCTTAAGGAATAAAATAGTAGTCTGATCACATGAGGGGCTCCCCTCCCCAAAATGCTCTTACACCTTGAGGGGTCGTGCCCAATCTTTTGCGTGCAGGTTCAAAGCAAAGGAACATAGCCTCAATCGGACATGTCGCTCGCTGCATCTTACGGATCACTCCCGGACACGCTGCTGGTGTTGTCGCCAGCGTCGTCTTCACTGTCATCAACCGTGCCGCCTTCATCCGCCGCCACCACCACGCTGTCGTCCTCGGAAGCGAAAGCCCTGACCAGAGCATCTACATTATCGTCCACCCAGCGCGCCAAGTTGTCCCGGATGGCTCCAGGCACTTGGGCGATGGCGGCGTCGAAGTTGAAGTGGGGATCGATGCTCTGAAGATGACTGAAGACACAGGAAAACGCGCGCCCAAGGAGGCCTCGGCTCTTTTTGTCCATAAGCTCGTGAGTCCCATCGGCCCGGTCCTCCAGGCGCGTCACGACATCGGTGAAGAAGCGGAGATGGCTGGCATAGTCTTGTGCGTGGGGGTGAGGGGCGTGTTCATCCCAGATGGTACCCAGCTCCTGGTTGGCCCTCACCCTAAGAGCCCGAAGCATGGGAGAGTGCTCGCGTAGTAACGTCTGCCAGTGGAGCCCTTCCTCCCTGCTGGAGCGGGAGCAATTCAACGCGAGATCAGGGCTGCCGCAGCGGCCTTCTCGCGCTGCTCCGCTTCATCCAACCTTGACCTGAGGGCGGTGGTCCTGCCCTCATCTTTGGCTTCCACGAGCTTTAGCTTCAGGTCGTATCTGCTGGCAAGAACTGCTCGAGCCTCCACCACCCTACGGTTGATCTCCTCCTGGATCCCAGCCTCATGCGTGCTGGCGGTGTCCTTCGCCTGGGCAACCTAGTGCTCCCTCATCTCCAACCGTTCAAACTCGAGGTTGCGCTCTGTGGCCTCCAGCATTAGCGCCTCCTCGCGCTTCAAGATCTCCTCCTCTTCGGAAAGTGCCCCTTCATCGACGCTAAGGCGGCCCTGCGCGCCTCGACCTGCTGCTCCAAGAGGCGTTTAGAGCCCAGAGCTCCCCTTCGCGTTTCTCTATGGCCTCGCGGCAGTGGTCAGCCTCCTTGGCCTCCTCCAAGGTTCGGGCGCTGGCCTCATCCGAGGTTGCAAGGGATGCCTCGGCCTTCGCAATATCGTGCTCGCACTGGAGATGCCCGAAGTCGATGGCCACCTTCAGCTGATGCCATTAGTCCGCCAGCCGAAGGCCTTCGGTTTCAAGGCGGGCGTCGATGTCCACAAGCTCTTCCCCTAGCCGGCTTAGCGCGCCCATCGCCTCCCAGACGAGCTCATGGCGGACTACACCATGCTCGCGTGCAAGCTCGAACGCGCGGCCGGGTCCATCCTCCGCGGCAAGATTTGTTGGAGAAGTTCGAAGTGGCTCTCCCACTCCCGGTAGGGGGCTGGAGGCCGGTGCCTTTCCGGACGCCCTCCGGACCTTGGCGAAGGCCCGGTGGGGCGGGGACTCGTTGACGAAGGTGAGGCCAGGGCCGAGGTCGCCCATCCGCGTGCAAGGACCATTGGTGGGGCCCTCGGCACACTCTCCGCACCCCAGGCCGGACCACGAAGGAGGGACAACAGGAGCGTAGGGTCAAGATGCCAGGATGGCACATCTGCCTTCCCGGCAGGCCTCGCGCCGCGCGTGGCAGGTCGACATGAGGCGCTCAGGGTCAGTAGAGAGCCCGAAGCAGGCGAGGGTTAATTCCCAAGAGACTTCAACGCCCTTGCGGAAGGGACCCTAAGGAATTGTGGTCAGGAGGAGAAGCGGCGGTCAAGAAATTAACACGATAAGGTACTCACTCGTCAATAGCAATGTACTTCCTCTGCTTCGATGGCCAGAAGGCATCACTGCTGCAGCTTGGAGATACCTTCCTCTTGCGGAGTGCTTCGAAGTTTGGTCGGAGCCGGCCGAAGCGCTGGGTGTCGTCACCAATGCCGGGCGCGGCTGGTGTGGCTCCTGATGAGGTGACCTCTGGGGTGCTGGACCGCATGGAGGCCTAGGTCCCAGCCTCGTGGTGACTCGTCGGGGCCTCGGGGGCTTCAGCCTCAAGAGCATCGATCTACGTTGTCCCCCCAGCCGCTTCCTCAGGACGGCTATCTCGGGCCCCGGAGGACGACACTTCAGGAGCCCCGAGCGGCGCTGGTTCCTCGGCAGCCGCGTCGCCAGCTGTCGACACTGATCGCCCCCTACATCCACCTCCGAGAAGATCACCGCACTGGTGGCAGGCAAGGCAGCCACGAAGATAGGGCTCTCACGAGGCCCTTGAAGGCCAGCCGGGCGCATGCCCCATTCATCGAAGGGGGGCTTCTGCTTCGCAAACTCCACCTTGTTCCAGCAGCAGTACAGAAGGCAGCCTTCCTCCGGCAGGCTGGCTGGCATTGGGTCGCCCATCAGGAGCTCGAGCACCGTGCGCCACGCCTCAGGAGCAACAGCTAGCACCTGAAGCCTCATGACGTCCCCGTAGCGGGAGAAGGTCCACATCGGTTGGGAGTGGCGCTGAAGCGGAGCAATGCGACACCGGATGAACTCCTTCACCACCATAGGCGCCGTCACCCCGAGGTCCTTTAGCCCGGCCAGCCGGTGCCAGACATGGGCGAGCCACCGGTCGGTGAGCTTCGCGTGCCCCCAGCAGGAGCTTGGGACAGCCGAAACCTGCGGGAGCAGCAGTAGGGGGCTGCACACACCAATAGCCACTGCTTTCGAAAGCCTCAGACGACCTGTAAGAGCTCGAAATCGATCCCCAAGCCGGCCGTCGCCGCGACAGCCTGAAGGGATACACACCCCGAGTGCTGGAGGGCATCGGTCAGATGCAGCGAGAAGAAATGGCGAAGTAAGGCCACAAAAGGAGCAATACCCACCATGGCTTCGCAGACAAAGGCGAAAACAACAAGGAGGATGATGGATTGGGGATCGAGGTACAGCGCATTGATTTGGTAATGCAAGAGCACCGCATTGAAGAAGTCGGAAAAGGGAGGGATCAGGCCGGCCTAGAGGGCGTGAAGATGGATGGGGACCTCAGTTGCCGTCCTGTCAATTGTAGCGCGGGAAGCAGGCTAGCCCACAATTTCACCCACTCATTGGAATCCGTGGCGAGCGTCGAGCGCACCTTATCCATCGCTTCCCAGTTGAGCACCATTGACCGCTCGGTGGCGGGCTCGAAGACTGGCGGCATGGGGGCCAAGGTACGGGACTCCTTCTTCCCCTTCTTCTTCCGGCTTGGTGCCATGGCGGCGGGGAGAGTTGGTGTCAGATCAGACCGGGGGAAGGAATCCACTGTCTTCCAGAAGATGAGGGAGCTACGGTGTGCACTGCCTGTAATGGAGGCGGAGCTATGCAGACGACAGTGGTTGCCTAGCCAGGAGGAAATCGAGACTGCGTGGGGAAGTGGAGGCGCCCACGCCCCGTCAGTCGCCACACGTAAATCAAGTCCATAGGCTAGTGGAGCCTACGGCACTCCGCACTTTCCCTTTGGCTCGCCTCAAAGCCATGTCTGAGTGTGCCTTGGGCCCAGGGGCTACTATCGGCGTCCTGGGAATGGGGCTACCCAGACTTGCCTGCCTGCGGCCGAGGGAGTGGCTCAACCGGCGGCCTGCTACGGCCCATCTTCATCAGCAACCACTCAAGACCCTCGCGAGGTCCAAGCCTCGCGAGGCAGATGACGCCAAGACCTCCTGGGGGGCGGCCTCACTAGGCTGGCTCCCGAGGAGTGGAGATATCTATGCAAGGTGCACCTCGCGAGGTTCACGTGACGTGATCCATGACGACCAAGGCCAGGCGGGCGCCAGCGGGCACAGAGTACTCGTTTCCTCTTTGGTGGTAAAGGGGCAAGCGCAGGCGAGGAGTCCCGAGGCATCATGCAAAGGTTTCCATATCGGTGCAACGAGACCAAGACCAGCAGGACGGCTGGATGGAGGTCACCGCGGAGCCCACGACGGCATCACCACCAGATCCTTTAGCAGACGAAGACCACCTTTTGTCATGATAGCTTGTACTAGTTGTCCCCCTTCAAACTTGGCTGATGTGGGATCACTTCCCACCTAAATATTTGGGAAGAGGACCAGGGCCTCTATAAATAGGACTAGCCACCACCTTAGCAAGGGACGAATCATTCAGATCACCCTCACACATGCAAGCTCACCGAGCTCAAGAACACCTCTCCTCAGGAGGCTGTTCATCTCTTTTACTAGTTCATCCTCAGCCTACAAGGCAATCCACCACACCACACTGGAGTAGGGTATTACACAACAATGGTGGCCTGAACCAGTATAAACTCTCGTGTCTCTTGTTCTTTGGGTTCATCGGGCTAGGCCTTGAGATCATTGCGAGAGCGAGCTAGGGAGAGAGAGATCTTCGTGCGCACCCCAGTGTTCGAAACTCAAGGGTTTTCCAGTACTCGTAATCCGACAATCATGCTTCCTATAAGTCGTAGTCGATGCTATATAGGTCTATCGGATCTTATATCAAGATCCGTGCAAAACTTTCTTTTCAGATTTTCATTTTTCTCTCTTAAATCTCAGTCCAGTGAGACATATAGACACGCCGTAGAACAGGTGCTCGGGCACCATTAATGGGGACGTTGGGAGGGAGGTGCATGGTGGGTAGCGGTCAAAGGGCTCTCCTCCCGATGAACACGCGCATGGGTCTGATCGCACGCCTCCCATACTCAAATAGCTACCCCGCACGACACCTACTAGCTAATAAAAAAATGACGCGTGGCAGCACGTAATTGGTAAGTAGAACACCCACGGTTTCAATAATACTTGTGTTTCCGATTTGTAATGTGACAGCACTTGTTCCAAAATGAATTTGTTGATTGTTAACGTGTGCGCCTTGGCAAATCGAACAGAAAAATTACCACAGCATGTTGGTGCCATGTCATGACACCATGCCAAGTTTAATGATTTTCAGGCATGTTGTGGGTTTACAGGAATTAAAAAACCAAGTTTCTCAATTTTTTCGGCTGAGCCATGATGCCCAGATGTTTGAATTTCATTGCGATCTCTTTCATAGGACCTAGAAATTCACCCAAGGACACACATGTGGTTTTTCAAACAACTTTCAAACACGGTTTGCGATGACGAATGCATCAAAGATTGTTCAGATTTTAGTTGTATGTGCGATTCAGGGCATACAGTTCAGTTCAATTTACCATTTTCAATGAGGATGAACAAAAGAAATGGGCAGCCAGATGAAGGTGTGTGCGATGTACATCATACGGTTCACTCGGATGAATTGTTTGTGATTAGGCAACACAAAAGAAACGATCAGCCAGATCAAGGTGTGTGCGATGTACAACATACAATTCACTCGGATGAACTGTTTGTGATTAGGCAACACAAAAGAAACGACCAGTCAGATCAAGGTGTGTGCGATGTACGACATGCGGTTCATCCGGATGAACTATTTGCGTTGAGACAAGAGAGCGGAAACGGTTCAATATAACAAATACCATGAATATTACAAGGTTCAAATTCAAAGATTACAACGCCCAAATTCAAACATTGCAAGCTGCGTCATTTCTGAAAAGGGATCAGCTGCTGACAAGTCATGTATGGGTTTGACACAATAACTTCCAATTGCTTTGCCATATGCTCTCCGAATATGAAGTTTGGCATTTCTGGAGGCACTTCCATTCCACAGTACCATCTAGCTCTGATAATCATACCATAGATCTTTCCTAATTAAATGCGTGTTCAACCTCAATACCCTCAACACCTTTGCTCTGGCAAGAAAGAACCTGGCGAGTGTAATCTCTGGTGGGGTCCCTTTGTAGGAGTTGAAAGTAATATTTGAGAGATGTAGATCCAGGCATTCAATGTGATTGTCGTTATAAACATCATCCACCTCCGGGCCTAATATGCACTGCAAAAGAAGAGAACGTGTTAGTGCCTACATGTAGTTTTGAACACTGTACACGCCCATTTGGTTTGTAGGATTTGTAAAATGCACCAATGTGCCATGTTCGATCTGGCATGATTAACATGGGCATTTGATTACAATCCAGAAATAGGTAGCCTTCTTCACAAGAGGTTGGATTGGATGAAAAATTCCCTAAGAAAACTAGTACAGATGAATCCAAAGGAGAAATGAATCCAAAGGAGAAATGCTTATGGACGATTGTAACCATATGAATGAAGCAACCAATATGGTGTGGGGTGTATGTCCTAAAATCCTCCAAAATTCCTTTAGAAATTGTAGTACATTGTCATTGTAAACTTGGGAAAAGGTGCAAAAAATTGAAATCCCTTATGGTTAACATTTAACAGGAAAGGAACATCACCTCGATATACAGCTTCTTCAGGCACGGAAAGCATCTCAAGCAACTGATAACTTGGTCCAGGTTGGGGCCGACAGATTCTAGTGCCAATATCTTCACTGTGCCCAGAGTCTAGGTGAAGCTTCGTTGGATGATAGACGAACATACATCTTCAAAACTAGAAATAAAGTTGATATCAAGAAGCAGAGGTATATAAGGCGACTATTGTACCTGAAAGTTGTAGTATTTGACAGACGAGTAGCCCATCACTTTCAATTTCGGCACAAAAATGACATTGATTCTTGTTGGACCTTGTTGATCAATGACAAGTAATCTCTCAAGTGAAGGTGTGTCCCGGATGACCATATTGTGGTCCACCTTTTGTGATCTCTCATTGCAACACCAGCAACACACATAAATAGTCTGGGGAGTCCTGGAGGTGATGTGCAAGGTACTCGACCAATTCATCGCCTGAAGACGAAGGAACTCGAGTGTAGTACAGCCGCAGAGCAGGCGCTCCATGTCATCCTTTGGTATGCGGACGGCGACGAGCTCGAGGTGCTTCAGTCGTGGTAGAAAAAGAGCGGGCGCGTCATTAAGGGGGATGGCAGTTCATGAACTTGGCGAGGCGCAACATGGGCGCGAAGCGGAGCACGGACGTTGGCAGCAATCGCCTATGCCAATCATTATAACTTAGCTTCTCAAGTTGATCTATGGCTAGGGATCGGAAGCACTCGTCAAGCTTGGCTCGCTCCTTTCCATTGGAATGGAACTTGCCCATGATAAGTCATTTGATTAGGCCATCGTGACTGTCGAGGATCTGGGAGAACACATCCAAGCTTTGGCGATAGCCATGGCAGAGCTTGTGGGCGTCGAGGGGGTGACACGGGTGCAGAGCCATAGGGTGCGCCGCCGTCGGGAAAGGGCGGTTGTCCTCATCTGATATTTGATTGGGAGGAGGGATATGATGACTATCAACATATCATTGGGGAGGTTGTTGATGAATTCTAGGCCTGCTAGAGTCGCTTGCGGTCTTTCTCGACCCGCCTCCGCTTGTTGGCAGTCTCGTTCTCCACCTCGTCGGCAGGGACGGAAACCTCTGTCTCTATATTCATGCGGTGCTCCAGTGCTCTAGCAGCCCCGGTGTCGCCACTTCCTCCGATGGGGCGGAGGGAGAGGAATTGTGTGTGTGGCGAGGATGGGGAGTGCGGTCGCTCAGCGGCTCCATTAATATAGACCAGTGGGAGCGACGCGGGCGGTGGTCCAAGGCTGTCTCGCTTCCCGGTAAGAACGACTGCTTAATCTCTAGTATGAATGAAATCTATGCTTAATTACCGAATTTTAGTTGGAAAAAATAGATAGTGCTATTGATTTTTAGCTGTATATTTTGACAAATCGTAGTGTCTCTTGGCTTAGCGCCGAAGTATGGCTTTAATTTGCATACCATAATCTGAACCGTTTGCATTGAAGAGATGCACAGATCCTGCGTTGAACAGCGTGTACGCTTCCCACTGAACTTGGGCATCGGACTACACTCGCACGCCTCCCATTCAGTTAAGTAGCAGTCCACATGCACCTCCTATAGCCATTAAAACCAAGACACATGGCGTCACGTGAATGGTTATCCGAATGCACACGGTTTGAATTATACAATCGTTTGAGATATTAAAGTGGCAGCTATTTTTTTCAAAATGCCTTCATTGGCTATCATTATTCAAGTGCGCCTTCTCTCAAAATGTACACGAAAAATACCACAGCATGTCAGGTGCCCTACCACGATAGCATGCCAAGTTTCATGAATTTCAGACGAGTTTTAAATTTACTAGAATTTAAAAACAAAGTATCTCAATGTTTTGCCGGCAATCAATGGTGCCCTGGTGTTTGAAATTCATTCCCATTTCTTGCATGCACCCAAGGACATAGATTTGATTTTTCAACCAATTTATATGTACTGGAGCATGTGCATGTAGTTCAAATTTGAATTATGCACATAAATGCATTGAAAACTTAGTTAATGCATAATAATGTCCAAACGAAACCCGAAAAATCACAAAAATTGACACAACACTCCTGTTGTTCTATGTGGACACGAGAAAAAAATTGAAAGCGATAAGAGGCAATGGATATCGTTTCGTCCCCAAAGGTGGGATGTTCCCTATAGAAACCATCATGCTTGTTGTGAGAAGCTCTGGTTTGCGAGAAGCATATAATCAAACCTGCCCCAAGTGGGACAAAAAATTTACCATGGCATGTTGATGCCGCTCCATGATAGCATGCCAAGTTTCATGAATTTCAGATGAGTTTTGGATTTACTAGAATTTAAAAACCGGGCATCTCAATGTTTTGCCGGCAATCAACGGTGCCCTAGTGTTTGAAATTCATTCCACTTTCTTGCATGGGACCTAAGCATGCACCCAAGGACACATATTTGATTTTTCAACCAATTTATATGAACTTGAGCATGTGCATGTAGTTCAAATTTGAATTATGCACATGAATGCATTGAAAACTCACTTAATGCATAAAAATGTCCAAACGAACCCCAAAAGATCACAAAAAATAACACAACACTCCTGTTGTTCTATGTTGACACGAGAAAAACTCTGAAAGCAATAAGAGGCAATGGATATCGTTTCGTCCCCAAAGGTGGGGCGTTCCCTACCGAAACCATCATGCTTGTTGTGAGAAGCTCTGGTTTGTGAGAAGCATATACCCAAACCTGCCCCAAATGGGACAAAAACTTTACCATGGCATGTTGATACCGCTCCATGATAGCATGCCAAGTTTCATAAATTTCAGATGAGTTTTGGATTTACTAGAATTTAAAAACCGGGCATCTCAATGTTTTGCCGACAATCAACGATGCCCTGGTGTTTCAAATTCATTCCCATTTCTTGCATGGGACCTAAGCATGCACCCAAGGACACATATTTCATTTTTCAACAAATTTATATGCACTGGAGTATGTGCATGTAGTTCAAATTTGAATTGTGCACATAAATGCATTGAAAACTGAGTTAATGCATAAAAATGTCCAAACGAACCCCGAAAAATCACAAAAAATAACACAACACTCCTGTTGTTCTATGTTGACACGAGAAATTTTTTGAAAGCAATAAGAGGCAATGGATATCGTTTCGTCCCCAAAGGTGGGGCCTTCCCTACCGAAACCATCATGCTTGTTTTGAGAAACTCTGGTTTGTGAGAAGAATATAACCAAAGCTGCCCCAAATGGGACAAAAAATTTACCATGGCATGTTGATGCCGCTCCATGGTAGCAAGCCAAGTTTCGTGAATTTCAGACGAGCTTTGGATTTACTAGAATTTAAAAACCAGGCATCTCAATATTTTGGCGGCAATCAAAACGGTGCCCTGGTGTTTGAAATTCATTCCCATTTCTTGCATGGGACCTAAGCATGCACCCAAGGGTAAAGATTTGATTTTTTTCAACCAATTTATATGCACTGGAGCATCTGCATGTAGTTCAAATTTGAATTGTGCACATAAATGCATTGAAAACTCACCTAATGCATAAAAATGTCCAAACGAACCTTGAATAATTCCAATTCTTTTATGACACACATATAGTTGCATGATCACTACAGATAAAAGGCCTAGCAGTTCAAACACCGTCCCTGGCCGGTGTGACCCCATTATGTAATTAAAATCAAGACGAAAAATCAAGTAGATCCCACATAGTTTATTGTAACTAACCGTGTGACATGCAGCACAAAATATCTTGGAGCACCGTCGGAGTATAGTACGCATACGGCTTACGCTAGAAGGTGTGACGGCTACAGTCCACAGCCCACTCTGAATAAGGGAACGTGTCTGATGAGACTTTGCGTGCCAATTTTTTTGGTGAAGCGATTCCAAATTTTCGGCTTCCACGGAAATATCTACCTCCCCGACCCTCCCCCTTACCAAAAGTCACATTTACCCTATTTCCGCCTTCCTTTCCAAGTTGAAACCTTCACTCCTTGCTTGTACCGCCACCGCCTCCTCGTCGGCGACCCTCCTTCACGCTGCTCGGCCTCGCCTATCTAGGCAGGTAATCCACACCCGACCCCCATCCCCCTCCTTCCACATCCCACATGCCCCGACCGCCAGCGCGAGTGCGACACCTTCCACCCAAATAAGTGCCGGCCTAAGCCATGTTGCACGCAATATAGCCAAGACCTCAAGGAGCATTTGGCAGCGGAGAAGCAAATCGCGACCGCACGCGTGGATGAGGTCGCGATGGCTGCCATTCGTGTCGACCCCCAGATCTTGGAGGAGCACCACACCATTGAGGCCATCGTTGATGCCTCGCGCACCGACTCCGCGGCACGGTTGGCTGCTTTAAGCGACAATTCGTGGCGTTTTCTCGAGGCCACCGTCGATTCCTTCGATGAAGACTATGAGGTGTTTTCTCAGCATGCATGTGCTTACCTCATCTCGAGAGCCAGCAGGTTGGTGCCCGGAGCGGCTCAGGCAACTCACCACTACAATGAGGGCACCCACGATGCGGAGTCCTCGCCATCTTCCATGTCCAAGGAGCCAATGGTCATCGATATCTTCGACAATGAGGAGTAGCTTGTCTTATTAGCTCACTATAAGGACCCATGTTCAGTTTGCTAGCTACTACCTTCCATTAACAAATTCTAGTGAATTGTGCTATCTACTTTTACCATGTAATCTTCTGCTATAGTGTATATGTTCTATATGTCATGCAATGTGGTGTTCAATTAACTGCTTCATTCAATTCTGCAAATGTGATGTTCAATTCTTCAGGGTGCAATATTTCCAAGTTGTTAAGCATGCTTGGTTTGGTTAACTGTCTGATCTTCTATTAGGAGTATGTTATATTGGTCAATTGGTGTTTAGTTAACTGCTTGGTTCATTTGTCGTGGCTTGGTTCACTTGCTGTGGTGTTTAGTTAACTGCTTGGTTCAACTCTGCAATGTGATGTTCAATTGGTGTGGCTACATTCTATTATTGTATACCATGTGAGTAATAAATCAAATTTGGCCATACTAAATACATGAGAGATAAATACAATTGCTATATTTCCAAGTTGTTAAGCATGCTTGGTTTGGTTAACTGTATGATCTTCTATTGGGAGTATGTTATATTGTGCAATGTGGTGCTCAGTTAACATTTGGTTCATTTGTTGTGGTGTTTAGTTAACTGCTTGGTTCAATTCTGCAATGTGATGTTCAATTGATGTGGCTGCATTCTGTTATTGTAAACCATGTGAGGAATAAATCAAATTTGGCTGCAGTTAATACATGATGCAAGTGCTATATTTCCTAGTTCTTGATCATGCTTGGTTTGGATAAATGGGTTTTCCATGTGGCTTGAATTAATCTGATGAATCTGCAATGTGCTTATTTATCGTCAACAAATTTTACTGATTGCATGCGAACCGTTACTTAACCTGATGACTAACTATCTTATATGTGTTGCAGGCAAACAATGGGAAGCACTGAGGTTTACAAGATGGTATTAACTATTATACCTTGCCTTTTTTATTCCTTTGCCCCATTTCCAATATAGAGAAGATATTTATGCACATCCTTGTTTTCAGGCTTCACTGATGATTACCTCTCAAACCACCTCTATGGTCAGGAGGCGAGTAAAGTTTTCATACAACACCCATGGTTCAATATTCAAGTGTTCCTGAAGAGGTCGAAGGATGGATGGTCAATCATCCACAGGCACTGGCCTAATGTTGCAAAGACATTCAACATGAATGAAGGCTCAATATTCGCCTTCCGCTTCAGTAGTTTTCTAGATGAGATGCATCTCTCTATGTACAGTCTATGATGCTGATTTCAAAAGGTTCTAGATGTTGCATGTGAAACTTGCTACTGGTGCAGTTGTGTAATGGGCTAGCTGATTGCTGAAGCTATACCATGTTGTACTCCGATGTATTTCAATTATGAAATCCTGCTTCCTTAATATGGAAATGGAATATAATATGTGCTTAATATGAATGTCAATTAGATTTGTAAATGGATTATTAATAATAGGTCCATTAGCCTGCTAATTGGCCAATTTCCAAACGGTTAATGAGAAAACACCATGGGCGATGACCTCAGGCAACGCACATAGTTTCTACGAATAAACCGTGTTGGATCAATGAACAATCACACACGACATTCTCTTCAAAACTGTTTGCTTTACGCCACCGCGCAAACGTTTTCCTTGTAGTGGCTGTGTGGGATGTATATACGAACGGAAACGTTTAGTGGTGACTGACTGTGTGGGATGTATTTACGATCGGAAATGATTTCGCCTGTATAATTGTATTTTTTAGCACTACTATACGTATTTCTGTATTTGAGTGCTCTTCGGTCGCACACGACCTCATTTTGCCGAGCGTGTGTGCCAGGAGGGCATATCCGCAACGGTTTCTGGGTGGTGTGGGAAGGCCCCCCTATCGCCCACACTCACTTGGCGACAGTTCCGAATGCCGTCGCGGAAAGGGGTTAAAGCAAGTTTGTTTAGGAATGATGTGTACTAGTGTTTAGTGCACTAGAGCATGTGCTTGTAGTTCAAAATTGAATTATGCACATTAAATGCGCAAAAACTCAAGTAATGTATAAAAAGGCCAAACGAACTCGGAATAATTCCAAAATTTAGCACAATGCTTCTATTTGGTCTAATCTTCTTGTATAAAATTTAAGGCGGGAGAAGGCAGTGTACGTATGTCATTTCGCACACGGAGGTGGCACGTTCCCTCTCGGAACCACGATTCTTCTTGATGGAAGCTCCCATTTGCAAGAAGCTTACACCAAAGCTTGTCCCAATTTGGCCGAATAATTACCGCAACATGTTGGTGCCATGTCATGACACCATGCCAAGTTTCATGATTTTCAGGCATGTTTTGGATTTATAGGATTTAAAGAACCAAGTTTCTCAATCTTTTCGGTCGAGCCACTATGCCCAGATGTTTGAATTTCATTCCCATCTCTTGCATAGGACCTAGAAATTCACCCAAAGACACACATGTGGTTTTTCAAACAATTTTGGTGCACTAGAGCCTGTGCTTCTAGTTCAAATTTGAATTATGCACATTAAATGCGCAGAAACTCAATTAATGTATAAAAATGCCAAACAAACCCAGAATAATTCCAAAATTTAGCACGATACTTCTATTTGGACTAATATGCCTGTGTAAAAAATTAATGCGGGAGAAGGCGGTGTATGTATGTCGTTTCGCACACGCAGGTGGCACGTTCCCTCTCAGAACCACGAGCCTTCTTGACGGAAGCTCCGGTTTGTGAGAATCTTACACCAAAGCTTGTCCCAATTCATCCAAAAAAATTACCTCAGCATGTTGGTGCCATGTCATGACACCATGCCAAGTTTCATTATTTTCAAGCATGTTTCGGATTTACAGGAATTAAAAAACCAAGTTTCTCAATCTTTCCGGCCGAGCCACGACGCCCAGATGTTTGAATTTCATTCCCATCTCTTGCATAGGACCTAGAAATTCACCCAGGGAGACACATGTGGTTTTTCAAACAACCCTTGGTGCACTGGAGCCTGTGCTTGTAGTTCAAATTTGAATTTTGCACATTAAATGCGCAAAAACTCAATTAATGTATAAAAAAGGCCAAATGAACCGGGAATAATTCCAAAATTTAGCACGATACTTCTATTTGGTCTAATCTGCCTCTATACGAAAATTAAGGCGGGAGTAGGCAGTGTACGTATGTCGTTTCATACACGGAGGTGGCACGTTCCCTCTCGGAACAACGAGCCTTCTTGACGGAAGCTCCGGTTTGTAAGAAGCTAACACAAAAGTTTGTCCCAATTCGACCAAAAAAATTAAAGCAGCATGTTGGTGCCATGTCATGGCACCATGCCAAGTTTCATGATTTTTAGGCGTGTTTTGGATTTACAAGAATTAAAAAACCAAGTTTCTCAATCTTTCCGGCCGAGCCACGACGCTCAGATGTTGGAATTTCACTCCCATCTCTTGCATGGGACCTAGAAATTCACCCAAGGACACACATGTGATTTTTAAAACAACTTTGGTGCACTAGAGCCTATGTTTGTAATTCAAATCTTAATTATGCACATTAAATGTGCAGAAACTCAATTAATGTATAAAAAAGGCCAAATGAACCCGAAATAATTCCAAAACTAAGCACGGTACTTCTATTTGGTCTAATCTGCCTGTGTAAAAAATTAAGGCGGGAGAAGGCAGTATACGTATCTCGTTTCGCACACGGAGGTGATACGTTCCCTCTCGAAACCATGAGCATTCTTGAGGGAACCTCCAGTTTGCAAGAAGCTTACACCAAAGCTTGTCCCAATTTGGCCAAAAAAATTTACCGAAGCATGTTGGTGCCATGTCATGACACCATGCCAAGTTTCATGATTTTCAGGCGTGTTTTGGATTTACAGGAATTAAAAAACCAAGTTTCTCAATCTTTCCGGGCAAGCCACGACGCCCAGATGTTTCAATTTCATTCCCATCTCTTGCATGCGACCTACAAATTAACCCAAAGACACACAGTTGATTTTTCAACCAACTTTGGTGCACTGGAGCATGTGCTTGTAGTTCAAATTTGAATTATGCACATTAAATGCCCAGAAACTGAATTAATGTACAAAAGAGGCCAAACGAACCCGAAATAATTCCAAAATTTAGTACGATACTTCTATTTGGTCTAATCTGCCAGTGTAAAAAAATTAAGGTGAGAGAAGGCAGTGTACGTACGTCGTTTCGCACACGGAGGTGACACATTCCCTCTCGGAACCAAGAGCCCTTCTTGAGAGAAGCTCCGGTTTGCAAGAAGCTTACACCAAAGCTTGTCCCAATATATCCAAAAAATTTACTCAAACATGTTGGTGCCATGTCATGACACCATGCCAAGTTTCTTGATTTCCAGCCGTGTTTTGGGTTTACAGGAATTAAAAAACCAAGTTTCTCAATCATTCCAGCCGAGCCGCGACGCCCAGATGTTTTAATTTCATTCCCATTTCTTGCATGAGACCTATAAATTCACCCAAAGACATAGATGTGATTCTTCAACAAAGTTTGGTGCATTGGAGCATGTGCTTGTAGTTCAAATTTGAATTATGCACATTAAATGCCTAGAAACTCAATTAATGCATAAAAAGGCCAAACGAGCCCGGAATAATTCCAAATTTAAACACGACACTCATGTACTACTTGCACGTTCACTGTATGTAAATGTTCTAGCAATTTAAACACCATCCTTTCCCTCCGTAACACAATTTTGTCTTTCAAAACATAATGAAAAAATCAAGTATACCACAAATAGTTACTAGAAAGAATCGTGTGGGATGTGATATAAAATATCTTGGCGCACCGTCTTTTCTTGCTTACGAAGGAAACTTTGTCGTCTACAGTCCACCGCCCCCGCTTGAACCACACTTGCGCGCCAGTTTCTTGCGGCACCGAGCGAAATTTTTTTGCCACCTCGGAAATATCTATCTCCCTACCCCTCCCTCCTACCAAAAGCCACATTTCCACTGTTCCTCCTTGTTTTCCAAGTTCATACCTTCACTGCTGCTTACTGGCAGCTCAGCCTCCTCGCCGGCAACCCTTCTTCTTGCAGCGCTGCCTCCTCGCCGGCTACCCTTCATCTTGCAGCGCCGCCTCCTCGCCGGCGACCCTTCTTCTTGCAGCGCCCCCCTCCTTGCCGGTGACCCATCTTTTTGCGGCACGGCCTCCTCACCGCCGACCCTTCTTCTTGCTATGCGGCCTCGTTGATATGGTCATGTAATCCACACCCCACCCACACCATCCTCCTCCTTTCCCGTCCCACTTGCCCCGACCGACGGAGCGGCACCTTCCATCGAAATCACTACCACCTCCTCCAATTAAGCACCTCCCACAGCCATTTTGCATGCAGTATAACATGGATCTCAATAGCATGCAGCCGCACACGCGCACGAGGTCGCTATGGATGCCATGCATGTCAACCGCCAAATCTTCGAGGAGCACCTCATCTTCAAGGCCCCGGTCGACACAGCCACGCGGTTGTCTACTTTAAAATAAAATTCGTGTTGTTTTCTCGAGGCCACCGCCAGTGCCTTCTAATGATTTGTCCTCTGTAATGTTAATATGCAATCTGATGTTCAGTTAACGGTTTGGTCCTCTGAAATGTAGTGTTCAATTAACACTTTGGTCCAACAATTGCTACATTTTGTAGTACTATTCTCAAGCATTCTTTGTTTTGTTAACTGTCTTATCTTCTAGTACATGTTTCTATTCTTCAATGTCATGCTCAGTTAACTATTTTGGTTTATTTGGTCCGCTGTCCATTTAACTGTTTGGTTCAGTTCTGCAATTTGATTTTCATTTGCTCTGGGTACAAATTTGTATTGTTATGGATGTGACACCAATTGAATTTGGCTGTTCTCAATACATATTCTATTGATAGTATGGCAACTCTAAGTTAACCTGATCAAGATCTTCCTTCTGTGTGTTGCAGGGAAACAATGGGGGACACTGTGGTTTACCATCGAGGTTTGTTCAAGCAGGGTCCTTTGGCTAATAGCACATTATTGTGCAGTTGCAGGAATCATTCTAATATTTAGGTTTCTTACAATTTGGTCTTGCACATGTAGGTCCTGCTGTCAAAGGCTTAGACCCACTGTTCGACCCATTTTGCATATGGGGAAATGAGATGTCCATGAATATCAGTCAAGTCAAGAAACTCAGAAAGATTGTTAGGATGAAGAAACTTGCGACGAATAACAACAAGATCTTTGTTTGCACAATGAAGAAGACATCAGTCAACTATAGGATGGTACCAACTCTTTTACCTTGTTTTGACCCATTGCGCCATTTCAAAATTTACAACACCGATTTATGCATAGCTTTGTTTTCAGTACTTTTCAAAGCAGTTCACCGATGATTATCTCTCAAACCACCTGCATGGTCAAGAGGCGAGGAAGGTATTCATTCAGCACCCACAGTACAATATTGAATTCTTGCTGAAGAGGATGAAGGTTGGGCGGGCAATTATCCATAGCCACTGGCCTTAAATTGCAAGGACATTCAACATCACTGGAGCCTCAATATTTGCCTTCCGCTTCTGCAGTTTCCCAGATGAGATTCATCTGTCTATTTACCCTGTATGATGCTACTTTCCAAAGGTTTTTGATGCTGCATGTGAAACTTGGTGCTGTTGTGTAATGGCATAACTGAGTGCCGAAGCTATCTGATGTAAGTCGATTATGAAATCTTGGTTGCTTTTATACGAATATGAAATATCTGGCGTGTTTTATAAGAAATACCGGTTTGATTAGTACATGGATTATCAATAATAGGCTAATTACCCTGCTTATTGAGGTTTTCTATTGCAAACGGTTACTCAGACAACACCGTGGGCGATGAACTCAAACAACCCGCACGTTTTCTAGAAAGTAGGTGTGTTCGATCAACTAACAATCACACACGACTTCCAGCAGTGAACTGTTTGCGTTAGGCCACCTTGCACAAACGTTTCCAAACAAAGAACTGTGTGTTATATGCATACCTACGGAAATGTTTTTCTAGGATTCACCATGTGGGATGTACATACCTACGGAAATGATTTTCTGTGATTTACCGTGTGGGATGTACATACCTACGGAAATGATTTTCTGGGATTCACCGTGTGGGATGTACAAACCGAAGGAAATGATATTCTGGGATTCACCGTGTGGGATGTACATACCTACGTAAATGATTGGGTTTCGATGCCTCGCCTGATCGCACACGGCGCCAGCATGGGTCCAAGGAGGTCCTATCCCCGACGATTTCTGGGTCGTGTGGGAAGGACCCCTCTATCGCCCACAGTCACATGGTGACGGTTCAAAATGTCGTCGCAGAAAGGGGTTAAAAACCATTTGTTTAGCACGTCGCTCTACCAGTGACTCACCGAGTACACATGAGCAAAATATTTCAACCGGACACACAGAAAGACAGGGGCTTATAGTTTTTCCTCCCAGCATATTCACCTTAAGGGTGATGCCAACAATAATAACTCATGATATCGATATTCAACTGGACACATGTGCCTAGATCTTTCCTCACCACATGATGATTGCCAAAGGAGAAAAATAAAAAGGAATAGAAGGAAAACTTTGATTCTTTGCATAAAAGTAAAATATAGGCCCTTCGCAGATGGAAGCAGAGGTTGCCATGCGCTTATTTGTTTGTATGCTCAACCCCTTAGTGCAAAAGAACGTCTTGTTGCATTGCCCCTTGTGATAGCAACCTTTATTATGCACTTTGTCACTTTTATTCTTCACCATCACAAGTTCGTGCAACGCTCAATTTTCTCTAACACTAAATGATATCACACCTTTAGAAGCAATTTTTATTGCCGCTTTGCACCGATGACAACTTACTTGAGGGATCTTGCTCAATCCCTAGGTAGGTATGGTGGCCACTTGAAAATAAGATTTGGGTTTAAGGGTTTTTGGATGCACAAGTAGTATCTCTACTTAGCGCAGAATTTTTGGCTAGCAAAGATAGGGGGCAAGCACCACATGTTAAAGGATCTAAGACAATATGGCTTCTATGTGAATATAAACAAACATAAACCATTAAGTTGTTGTCGGTGTACTAGAATAGGGGTACCCTAGTACCCCGAACTTGTGCACGGGCAGTTGCAGCACCCCGCGGCAAAGGCTTGCCGGGCGAACGCCAAGATCCCCCAAGGATCCCTTGGAGCCATCCAAGAACAAAGTATTTAAGCTAAGGAGACAAGACCCCGGCAAGAGGAGCTTGCCGGGAAGGCCAACCAAGGCGCTCCAAGGAACTTACCGCGACGCGCCACGCGCTCCGGCAAGGCAACAAGGCCCCGGCAAGAGGAGCTTGCCGGGAAGACTAAATAAGGTACCCCGAGGACCGGTGAGCGACGAGCTTCTGGACCCGGCGAGATAACAACAGCGGCAAGGCGCTTGCCACGGCAGGCGGCCACTCTGCGCCCACGCTCCAGCGCATCCACAAACGTGTCGCTCTGGGGGCTTCTCCGGGCGCGCGTGGCGGGAGGCTGTGCAGCCAGCGGTGCGCAGTGGCATGCGAAGCTGACAAGATCGCCATCGTGGCGAACAGTGGCGCCCCTAACGGTCCTTTTCTGCACTGTTCGGGCGACTCAGACGGGCATTTAATGCCCTTGTCCCCTGCCGTCAGGGTTAGGTAGGGTGCACTGTACAAGCAACTGTATCACCTACCTCACTTTTTACGTTTTTACCCTCCTCTGCGTTGCCACCTGTCGGTGACCCCTTTAGCGTATAAAAGGAGGCCCATGCGCAACGTAGAGGGGGTTGGAGGGTTCGGTTTCGGAGTTTCGGACAGTTTGCTTCGATTCGTTCGTAGCCCAGAAAACATCACACTCTCTCGCTCGAGAGCAAGAACACCAGATAATACAACCAGACAAGCAGCAGTAGGAGTGTTATCTCTTAGGAGAGCTCCGAAGCTGGGTAAACTACTCGTGTGCCTCGCCTCGATCTGCTCTTCGTGCGACCTCCGCCCCTCGCCGAACCGAAAGGGGCCCGGTCCGCCGGCCCCATAGGTGTTCGTGGATCAGTTTCCCCGACATCTTTGGCGCGCCAGGTAGGGGGTGTCGAGATTGTGTGAACCAGATCCGGCGTTCACACGAGCTAGATCTTTATTCCCTTCATCAACATGCCACCGGAGAAGAAGACTTCGGCGGCGGCCACTCCATCCACGTCACTTCCGCCACCGTTGGAGCAAACGAGTGGTGGGATTGACGCCGGCGGAAGAAAGGACGTCGACGAGGATGCTCATGATGCCGCCAGGTCCAAGAACAAGGCTGCACAAACCTCGGCGACTGTACATGTTCCGCGCCACTCTCAGGAGGCGCAAGATCAACAGCGTCATGGCACTAGCAGTGCCATATGCATGATAGCCCAAGACCAAGCTGGTGGATCTCGGGGCGCTCAAGACCAGCATGCACGCCAGCATGCTGGCACGAGCGGGGCACGGTCGCTTGGACGGGATACTGCTCCTTCTAACATAGTTAGAAGTTCGAGCACGTCCCGCTCCTCGCGCCGTCCGCCACTGCTACCCACCACTCCAGCAGAAGCTTTGGCACGATCTCAACTTCTCCTAGATTACCCTCCGACGTCGAACAAGATCGACGAATGGAGAGCCACCATTCAGAGTCTCATCGGCTACGCAAACGGCGACACTCCACGGCGGCCGAGCGCGCCGCCGCTGCGGTAGGACCGCCAGGCGCGAGCCGGTGGCGACGAAACGGGCGGAGGTGCAACTACCATGCAATCACCGCCCCGAAGGCCAAGATCGCCGACTCGCCGGATCCACCTCGACAGCGACTCCACTGCATCATCGGATCCACGAGCTCGTCGCGATCAGCGCCAAGTTCTTCATGATCGACAACAAGAAGACGCTCGAACCCGCATCGAGCGCCGAAGAGAAGCGCGACGTCAATCCGACAAGCGCGCTGGGCCCTCTGTTGACATGCATGCGCCAGGGGAACCAGGCGATCTGCCGTATGCGGTAGGTTGTCCTGCATTCACTCGTGAGCTGCGGCAAGTCCAGTGGCCCAGTACAAAGAACTTCAAGCCAGACGTACCGGAGAAGTACGACGGCAAGACGCATCCATCAGAGTTCCTCAGCATCTACACCATTGCGGTGCAAGCTGCCGGGGGACGAGATGACAAGATCCTTGCCAACTACATCCCGCTGGTGCTCAAGCCCAATGTCAGATCCTGGCTCATGCACTTGTCGGACAACTCCATATCCTCTTGGGCTGATCTGTGCCATTAGTTTGTCGGCGCCTTTACAGGCGGACACAAGCCTCATGGCCAGGAGAGTGATCTTCATCTGCTCGCTCAGAAGGAAGGAGAGCCCCTGCGCAAGTACATTCAGAGATTCAGTAGTGTGCAGCACAACATCCCAGACGTCCACCCTGCTGCGGTGATCAGCGCGTTCCATCAGAAACTCCAGATCACTGACAGCGAGCTCGAAGAGACTGGCACATTTCAAGGAATCAACCCGGGAAGGAGCAAGCCAAAGGGAAAGATCACGTTGCCGGTAACATTTGGCAGCGAGCTGAACTTCAGGACCGAGAGGGTCACGTCTGACGTTGCCTTACAATGGAATCCTTGGCCGACCGGCACTCGCCAAGTTCATGGCAGCCTCTCACTATGCGTACAACGTACTGAAAATGCCAAATGGCAGCCTCTCACTATGCGTACAACGTTCCACCGGCAAGTGTAAGAAGGCAATGGCAGCTCCACCTAAGACCAAGAAGGTGTCCGCCAAGGAGGATGGCACTGGTGGTACCTTCACCATCAGCGCCACTCTTGACCCTAAATAGGAAAGCGCGCTCGTTGCTTTCCTGCGGGCGAATGTCGACGTGTTTGCGTGGCAACCGTCTGATATCCCTGGTGTTCCCAGGAAAGTAATTGAGCACCACCTTGCCGTCTGTCCTCATGCGCGGCCCGTCAAGCAGAGAGTCAGCAAGCAGGCAGTAGAGCGCCAAGAATTCATCACAGAAGAAATTAAGAAGCTGGAAGCAGCAGGCCTTGTCAGAGGAGTACTCCATCCCACGTGGTTGGCCAATCCTGTTGTTGTGCGCAAGGCTAACGGGAAATGGAGACTTTGTATTGACTTCACTGATGTTAATCAAGCTTGTCCCAAAGACCCATTTCCCTTGCCGCGTATTGACCAGATTGTTGACTCCACAGCCGGATGTGATTTGCTTTCATTTCTTAATGCATACTCAGGATACCATCAGATCTTCATGGCAGAAGAAGATGAAGAGAAAACCGCATTTATCACCCCGTGTGGCACGTACTGCTTCGTACGGATGCCTTTCGGTTTGAAGAATGCTGGTTCAACATTCGCAAGGGTAGTCCACCATGCTTTTGAGACGCAAATACACAGAAATGTGGAAGCTTACATGGATGACATATTGGTCAAGAGCAAGAACAAAGCAACCTTGATTCAAGATTTAGACGAAACATTTGCAAACCCGCGCAAGATCAACCTCAAGCTTAACCCCGAGAAGTGCGCGTTTGGAGTCCCTTCTGGCAAGCTTATCGGGTTCTTCGTGTCTCAGCGGGGAATTGAAGCCAATCCCGACAAGATCAAAGCCATTGAACAGATCGATGCACCAAAGCGCGTCAAGGATGTACGAAGGCTTGCCGGTTGCGTGGCTGCTCTCAGCAGGTTTATCTCTAGATCTGCTGAGCGCGCCCTGCCATTTTTCAAAATTTTGAAAAAGGCAGGTCCAATGAAATGGACTCCGGAAGCGGAGGCTGCACTGCAGGACTTGAAGAGATACTTGTCCTCCACTCCAACGCTTGTCGCACCTAAGCCGCAAGAGAAGTTGCTGTTGTATATAGCGGCAACCAATCAAGTGGTTAGTGTTGTGTTAGTGGCGTAGAGGGAGGCGGATGATGAGCCAGCAACCACGGCAGACCCATCCAGCGACAAGCAGGGGGCTTCTCCGACAAGCTCTGGTCCCGACAAACATGGGTTTGCGCAGGAACATGATAAGATGCCAAGGAGAATGGTGCAGCGCCCAGTTTACTTTGTCAGTTCTGTTCTGCAGGGGGCTAGATCAAGGTACTCTGGTGTGCAGAAGTTGCTTTTAGGCCTCCTTATGGCCTCAAGAAAGCTGCGCCATTACTTCCAAGCACATGAGATCACAGTCGTCACTCGCTTTCCGCTGAAGAGGATACTGCAAAATCCAGAAGCAACGGGCAGGATTGTCGAGTGGGCGCTGGAACTGTCAAGCTTTGGCCTCAAGTTTGAGAGCACTTCAACTATCCAAAGCAGAGCATTGACAGAGTTCATACCAAAGTGGACGCCAACCCCAGATGAAGAAATTTCAGAAACAAGCATCCCCGTCAAAGAGGCAAGGAAAGAGTGGCTGATGTACTTTGATGGTGCCTTCTCGCTGCAAGGCGCCGGTGCAGGCGTGCTGCTTGTCGCACCCACCGGAGAGCACCTCAAGTACGTAGTCCAGATGCACTTTCCCAAAGAGCAAGCAACCAACAATACTGCAGAGTATGAACGATTGCTTGCCGGTCTCAGAATCGCAGCAGACCTTGGGATCAAGAAGCTCATTGTCAGGGGTGACTCACAGCTTGTCGTCCGACAAGTGAACAAGAACTACCAGAGTCCGTTGATGGAAGCGTATGTTGATGAAGTGAGGAAGCTAGAAGAGCACTTTGACGGCCTACAAATGGAGCATATCCCAAGAGCTCAGAATGATATTGCTGATGGCCTGTCAAAGTGCGCCGCACTAAAGTTACCTGTGGAACCAGGGATCTTTGTGCTTAACTTGACTCAACAATCCGTAACGCCCTCAACTGGACAAAGCAAGAAGAGGAAGTTGGTTTCCGGCGACTACTTTCCGGCAGAGCTCCCCGAAGCAGCCGCCAAGAAAGTCCCCAAGATCAACACCAAGGATGCTGAGGGGCAGTCTGCTCCGGCAAGCCTTATGGTTTGTTCCGTTGAAGCAGACGCTCCCGACAAGTTTTGCTCCGGCAAGCTTGCCGGGGAACATCAAGCTCCGGCAGGGCCGCAAGCCCTTGCCATAGAAGCGGATGTTCCCGCAGCAGCAAATGTGCCTTTAGTCCTTGTTGTTGAGCCACAAGCTCCAGCATGGGCACAACAGATTGTCCACTTCCTTCAGACAGGAGAACTTCCCGAAGAGCAAGAAGAAGCGGAAAGAGTAGCCCGGCAGTCAAGTATGTACCAGTTTGTCGATAGCATGCTGTACAGAAGAAGACTCACGCTGTGAAATTGAAGTGTATTCACCGGGAAGATGGACAAAAGCTGTTGGCGGAGATACATGGAGGCATATGTGGCCACCACATAGGCGCAAGAGCACTTGCCGGCAAAGCTTTCCGGCAAGGTTTCTTTTGGCCGACAGCCCTCCAGGATGCAACTGCACAAGTAACCAAGTGTGAAGCGTGCTAGTTCCACTCCAAACAGATACACCAGCCAACTCAAGCTCTCCAGACGATCCCTTTATCCTGTCCATTTTCGGTCTGGGGGCTCGATATCCTCGGCCCTTTCCCCTGAGCTGTCGGGGGCTTTGAGTACTTGTACGTCGCAATTGACAAGTTCACAAAGTGGCCGGAAGTGCAGCCAGTGAGGAAGGTGACAGCACAGTCAGCAGTCAAGTTCTTCAGGTTAATTGTTTGCCGTTTCGGGGTCCCTAACAGGATCATCACCGACAACGGCACGCAATTTACGAGCCGCACCTTCATGCAGTACGTCCAAGACCTTGGCGCCAAGGTCTGCTTCGCTTCTGTTGCTCATCTGAGAAGCAACGGTCAAGCAGAGAGGGCAAATGCTGAAGTGCTGCGCGGGCTCAAGACCAGAACTTTCGACAGGTTGCGCAAGTGCGGAAGAAACTGGATTGAGGAGCTGCCGGTGGTTCTTTGGTCGATCAGAACGATGCCAAATCGAGCCACTGGCCAGACACCTTTCGCTCTAGTCTATGGAGCAGAGGCAGTTCTCCCCACGGAACTCGTATACGGATCACCTCGAGTGCTCGCTTATGATGAGCTTGAGCAAGAACAGCTGCGGCAAGACGACGCGCTGCTCCTTGAGGAAGATCATCTTCAGGCTGCTGTACGAGCTGCTCGATACCAGCAAGCTTTGCGCCGCTATCATAGCCACAAAGTAAAAGCCAGAAGCTTCGAGGAAGGCGACCTTGTTCTTCGGCGCGTTCAGTCCGCCAAGAATTCCAACAAGTTGACGCCGAAGTGGGAAGTCCCTTATCGGGTGAGACGAGTCACAAGGCCTGGCGTTGTCCGCCTTGAGACCGAAGATGGCATTCCGGTGAGCAACTCCTGGAGCATAGAACATCTTCGTAAGTTTTTCCCATAAGGTGCGGTTGCCGGAACCCGTTCCGGCAACCACCTTTTGTAGAAGTCTTGCCGCTGTTGCATGTAATCCTTTGTACAAAGCCGGGCGCAGATCCCGTGCATAAGTAAAACCCCATGTGCTCCGCACAACTTGTCCATTTCATGCGTTAGTTCCTTTCTTGCATGCGATTATCTGACACTTTGTGCAGCACCTACATCCGGTAAGCAATAACGAGCCGAAGAGCTCCATATTATTATTTTCTCTTCTTTCTTT
>NC_041390.1:426781377-426813853 GCF_002162155.2 Triticum dicoccoides
CCGGACGTCGTTCAAGCAAAGACTTGCCTTACCGGGAAGCAAATGACAGAAAAGCTAAGTTGCCAAAGTTTGAGCAATCACTTTTTAAATTTTTGAGTTATCTTCCTCGAACGACCCTGCTTTGTA
This sequence comes from Triticum dicoccoides, assembly GCF_002162155.2. Taxonomy (NCBI): domain Eukaryota; kingdom Viridiplantae; phylum Streptophyta; class Magnoliopsida; order Poales; family Poaceae; genus Triticum; species Triticum dicoccoides. Next base: position 426,781,504 of record NC_041390.1, read on the forward strand.
TGGAAAACCTGTGCGCGGAGGAACCAACTCGTGGCTAGTTGCGCCCTTACATTGTTTCGAGTCCGCTCAACAGCTTAAGCGTGCTGCATCTAGTCGCGACAAGGTTTCTTGTCGGAAGCAGCGCCGCCAGCAGGCTGCTGAAGTTCCGCACTCAGCGCTCGCGGCTCGGGCACCTGCGCCGACAAGTTCCCTAGAAGCGTAGGGTAAAAACATACAAAGGAAGGAATCTAGTAGAGGAAATAACATAGCAATTGATAACAGAAATAAAGTTATATTACAAGATAACTTGTCACAGCTCTAACAGACTGTCTTCATAACATGATTAGCAGCGACAAGGGAGAAGAAGAAATGGGCGGCCTAATCTACGCGTCCGCCCTCGACTCTCTTGATCTCGCTCACCTTGTCCACAATGGGTGCGACAAGGGCCTTGAGTGCATCCAGATCAGCGTCAGGCGGCAAGGACCTGAGGACGTTGGTGAAGCTAAGGCCTGGATTGCGGAAGGCTACCTTCATCAGCACCTTCTGGAGAACCCCGGCGCAGATTTTGCGCGACTCGTCGGCCAGCTGCTTTGGGATCCTCTCTCGGAGCCGCTGGAGTGCCGTCGCCATGCCCTTGAAGAATAGGCTGAGCTTGGCGCTGGGTTGAAGACTCTCGTCGGAAGGATACCCAAAGTCCTCCATCCCCAGCTGCGCCAGCTCCTCGTTGATGACTGCGGCAATGTTCACCAGACCCTCGGTCCAGTGCTCCACTGTGTCTCTGAACGAGTTCTGGGTAACTGCAATGCTCTCCAGCAGCGCCGCGTCAGCCTTGACCTTCTCCGACAAGGTCTTCTCCCGCTCCTTGGCGGCCTCCAGCGTCGGCGTCAGGGTGGCCAGCTTCAGCTCCAGGTCTGCTTTGGAATCCTTGGCGGCGCTGAGCTCCTTGCCCCTCTCAGCGAGCAGGCCTTGCAGCTCACCGTGGGCGGCAGCATCCTTCTCACGCTCATGCTTGAGCGCGGCAAGCTCCTCGCCGCTCTTCCCAATATCGGCCTCCAGCTGCGCCACCTTCTCCTCTAGCTCTTTCTTGGCAGCCTCTGCAGTTGCCGCGGCGTCCTTTGCCTCCTTGAGCGCCCCGCCAAGTGCTCGCTCGCGCTCGGCGAGCTCTTCCTCGTAGCTGTCGAGGTGGGCCTTCCGCTGCACTAGTTCACCTTCCCGTGTGGACTGCTTCTCGGCGGCCAGCCTTTGTTCCTCCTCAGCCTCGGCCTTCTCGAGAAGAAAGACCGTGTGCTCCTCGTCGACTCACTCCCGCTCCTGCGCTAGGGACCGGAGAGCTTCTTGATTTTGGCCCCGGAGCTCCTCCGCGCGCTTTTCCATGTCAACTCCCGCCTTCGCGACAAGCGCTTCCCGGGAAGCCATCTTGGCTTGCCGGGTGTGGTAGAGTGACAGCAGCTTCCGCAGCAGCTGCTCCTCCTTAGGCTCGCCGCTGCAGCTGCCGGGCGCGTCAACCAATGACAGTCCAGCAGAGGCGAGCACCTCCCCGTCAAAAGTCTCCCCCTCGACCAGCGCCCTGGAGCTCGACGCCCAGGGTAGCTTGATGAAGATATTGTCACCGGCCTTCAAGTAGGCGCCGGGCTGGGGCTCCTCGGAGCCCGGCTCCGCAGAAGCGGCAGAGGGTTCGGCGGTCGGCGCAGCGCCCCGCGCTCCTGCGGCCTCAGGGTCGTCAGTGCGATCGCCCGACCCCTCGCCGGCTTCCGTAGCAGCAGCCCCGGCTGCCTCCTCGCCGGCGGTCTCATCAGCACCGGCACCTTCCTCGTCGGCGCCCTCTGTCTCCATTGGCTCAGCCGTAGATGGGTCTGAAGAACGAGGAAGGGAGGAAAATCAATCAAAAATTCAAGAAAGGAAAAATGGAAGAAGCAGAATCCAAGGGAAAGTTTCTGGGCAAGTGGATTACCTGCGCCAAGATCTTCAGTTGCGGCCTCGGTCGCCGCAGGATCAGCAGTTCCGTCCCTTGCTGGAGAGTCCCCCCTTGCCGGAGAGCGCTCCCTTGCCGGGGACTCCTCCCTTGGCGCCGCAGTCGAAGCAGGTGGCACTTCGGGACCGGCCTCCGGGCGCTCCTGATGAGGCTGCTCTGCTCCTGCACAAGTCAACAAGCAAGATATCAACAAAGGAAAAAGCACTCAAGCGCGCCCGACAGCAGAAGGCTAAACTATAAACTTACGCTGGGGGCTGCGCTGAGGGCTGCTCTGAGGGGTAATTGTCGGGTCTGTCAAGGTGGTCTCGGGCCCACCTCCTGCTGACACGATGGGGTCATCCTCGATGACGATCACCGCGGCCTTGGCCCTCTTCGCCGCTCTCTGGGCCAGCGTCCTGAAAAGAAAGGAGTCCAGATTGGAGCAAGTCAGATACAAGATATAAACAGCAAGATTGGAGAACTACAAGAGCAACAAAGAAACTCACTCTTCTTCCTCCTCGTCGGAGCTGAGCGCGGAAAGATCGAAGTCCGGCCCTCCTCCGGTGCGGCGAGGTGGAGGAGTAGGATCCCTTGCCCGCTTGGCGGGGGCAGTGGCAGTGGCCCGGGAAGATCCCGCTCCAGTTGCCGTTGTGGCGTGAGGCGCTCCCGCGGCAACATTGCTTGCCGCGGTAGAGCGCGTCGCGCGGCTCGGTGGCTGTGGAGCCGGCTGCCCCCCCGCTGCGTCCCCGGCCCTGTGAGGGCGCCTCCTTGGCGGGGCCGGGGGCTCCGCCTGCGGCAAGTTCTTTGAAGGCTCAGCCTCCTCCTCGCCGGCCTCGCTCGGCTCGGCTTCGGAACCGGTAGGCTCCTCCTCGCCCATGAACTCTGCGCGTTCGGCAAGGTTTGCCGCCTCTGCAGCCTCCGCCTCCTCCACAGTAAACCCAAACACACCCGCAGCAGCTGCGACCGCAGCCTCTTCCGCCCTAGTAGCGATGAGCTGCAGCTCCTCGTCGGTGGTGTCACGGGTGAGGCTCTTCTGCTCGTCAGCACGGACCGGTACTTCCTCCAAGGTGTCGAAGAACGCTTGCACAACGTCATCCGCAGGCTCTTGCCAAGTTGGGACGATGCCGTGTGAATCGCACAACGGCATCATGGCGCGGATCCGGTCAAGCGAAGAGTTATTGCACAAAGGAACTACGCCCCTCGGCAGTGTGAATGGGTGCTGGGGGTCGCGTTTGACTAATTCCAAGAGCATTGTGTCCAACTCCAAGACGGTGAAGTTGTAGTTGAGGCCCGGCCGCAGCCTCTTGATGTCCGCCGAATTCTTGAATTCCCAGGCGGGCCTCCCCCTCTCCTGCAGGGGGGCAATGCGGCGGCGGAGGAAATCTGCCCCGACAGCACCTACGGTGAGACCGGCAAGCCTGAGGCGAAGAATCCTAGTGATGGCGATCTTCAGCCTCTCGTCTTCCGGGGCCACGTTGCTCCAGTCATTGCCGCGCACTATTGGAGTTTGGCGCACGGCGGTGAAGGGCTGCGGATTCTCCTCAACGATCCAGCACCACTCCGCTCTCCACTCCTCCCACTTGCTGCGAAGCTCACCCTCCAAGTACGCCTCTTTCTTGCCGACTCTCGAGACCCAGGCAATCCCTCCGGCAAGCGGCTCTCCTCTCTCTACCCGAGGTATGAAGAAGTGGCGAAAAAGGGCAACACTAGGGTGGACTCCGACAAAGTTTTGCACAAGTGTGCGAAAACTGCCAGGGGTGAAGTCAAGGAGGCGGAAGCCATATGTGTTCATAATGTCACAAAAGAACTCCGAGAAGGGCGGGCAGAGCCCGCAATAGAAGAATAGCGGGAAGAACGGGTACCCATTTGGAGCCAACTCCGAGGCAGCGGCCGGGAGTACCCTCGTGCGCGGATGCGCACGCGTCTCCGTCGCCCAAAAGAGGTAGAAGTACTCCCTCAGCTCCTTCACGCCGAGCTGGGGGGTGAAGATCGCTCGCTCCTTCCGCAGCGCCGCGAGCCGCTGCGCCTCGGCCGACTTCACACCCTTTCCCTTGTCGGCTTTCGGGGCCATGGCGGAGGTGGTGGGGAAGGTCGTCGGCGTGGTGATGCTGGTAGCAATGGGGGGCGGAGCGCTGCTCTCTCGGCTTCGAGAAGAAGGGGGGAGCGACGGAGTTTGTGAAGAAGAAGTAGCAGCAACCAGCGAGGGGGAGCGAACTGCCTTTGTTTCCTCTGCTTATAAAGAGGGACGGGGCGGACATTTCGGCCTTCCAAATAAATGACCACCCACGATCTCTCCCATGATGCCGCATTCAACGCGTGCCATTATGGGAGAGCGCGGTGGATACGGAGCAAGATTTGGCGTGGCCCAGCCCGCGTGTGCCCGTGCCCTGTCTTGAGCCTGGCCCAACAGCGCTCGGCACCGTGTCTGGCCCAGGCCCGGGGGCTCCTGTCGGTGTACTAGAATAGGGGTACCCTAGTACCCCGAACTTGTGCACGGGCAGTTGCAGCACCCCGCGGCAAAGGCTTGCCGGGCGAACGCCAAGATCCCCCAAGGATCCCTTGGAGCCATCCAAGAACAAAGTATTTAAGCTAAGGAGACAAGACCCCGGCAAGAGGAGCTTGCCGGGAAGGCCAACCAAGGCGCTCCAAGGAACTTACCGCGACGCGCCACGCGCTCCGGCAAGGCAACAAGGCCCCGGCAAGAGGAGCTTGCCGAGAAGACTAAATAAGGTACCCCGAGGCCCGGTGAGCGACGAGCTTCTGGACCCGGCGAGATAACAACAGCGGCAAGGCGCTTGCCGCGGCAGGCGGCCACTCTGCACCCACGCTCCAGCGCATCCACCAACATGTCGCTCTGGGGGCTTCTCCGGGCGCGCGTGGCGGGAGGCTGTGCAGCCAGCGGTGCGCAGTGGCATGCGAAGGTGACAAGATCGCCATCATGGCGAACGGTGGCACCCCTAACGGTCCTTTTCTGCACTGTTCGGGCGACTCAGACGGGCATTTAATGCCCTTGTCCCCTGCCGTCAGGGTTAGGTAGGGTGCACTATACAAGCAACTGTATCACCTACCTCGCTTTTTATGTTTTTACCCTCCTCTGCGTTGCCACCTGTCGGTGACCCCTTTAGCGTATAAAAGGAGGCCCATGCGCAACGTAGAGGGGGTTGGAGGGTTCGGTTTCGGAGTTTCGGACAATTTGCTTCGATTCGTTCGTAGCCCAGAAAACATCACACTCTCTCGCTCGAGAGCAAGAACACCAGATAATACAACCAAACAAGCAGCAGTAGGAGTGTTATCTCTATGGAGAGCTCCGAAGCTGGGTAAACTGCTCGTGTGCCTCGCCTCGATCTGCTCTTCGTGTGACCTCCGCCCCTCGCCGAACCGAAAGGGGCCCGGTCCGCCGACCCCATAGGTGTTCGTGGATCAGTTTCCCCGACAGTTGTCTTCCTTGTCCAACATCAACAATTTTGGCATCTAATATTTTGATGAGGGCTCACAATCACAAAAGATTTCTAGGATAGTATATTTATATGTGAATCTTCTCTTCCCTTATTAATTCTTTCATGAGTTGCATCATTGACTAATGCTATGTTTGTCAATCTCTAATAAAATTTTCTACTTATACTTTTCCTTATGTGGTGTTGTAAGTGCATCTAGTGCCACCCCTAGTTGGTTTTGGAGTATTGACGACAAACCTAGTTGAGGGACTAATGTGTTTGTGAGAATTGCAGGATAACACAGGTAGAAGCCCCTCATTGATTCGGTTTTCCTACCAGAGATGACTCCTAAAAATGTATGAAGACATTGATGTCAAAGGTGGTATATGAAGATATTCACATTGAATACTATGACAAGAGAAGACATCGCATGAAGCCTATGGAGCTCGAAGACTTAGATCTTTCGTGGTTCTTTTTCTTCTTTATTGAGTCATAGGAACCACCGTACTGTTAAGTGGGGTCCAAGAGAACCAGTCAGAATGACTGAAGTGATGCTTAACCAAAACCTATGTCTTCAAGTGAAGACTATGAGAGCGAATCTTGTCCAGAGTCGGACAAGTCAGCTTTGCTTGTAGCCCAAGTAAAGTTGCCGTGTGAGTTTGAAATCTGACCGTTGGAACACGTGTCAGTTCCTTAGTGACCCAGGGTCATTTCGGACAAATCAGGTCGGGTTGCCTAGTGGCTATAAATAGCCCACCCCCTACAACCATAAATGGTTGGCTGCTCAGAGTTAGTGTACGACTTTTGTCGTTTGAGAGCAACCCACCTCGAAGCCTTTGAGAGAGAATTCCTTGCGAGGATAAAGCCCTAACCACCCATAGCCAAAGAGAATTAGGCATCACTTAAGTCTTCTTGTCTGTGTGATCTGAAGACTTATTACACTTGAGGACTGTGAATCCTCCATCCGGTTAGGCGTCGCGTTCTGAGCATCCAAGAGACATTGTGGATCGTTGGTGAACGAAGTCTGTGAAGGTTTGGGAGTCTACCTTGAAGACTTACCAAAGTGATTGGGCAAGGTCTGTGTGACCTTAGCTCAAGGGGAATACGGTGAGGACTGGGTGTCCTGAGCTGCGTGTTCAGGACTGGGAGTCCGGGACTGTGTGTCCTCAGGTTTAAATACCTAGCCGCCCTAACCAGACGTACAATTGTCACAGCAACTGGAACTGGTCCAACAAATCATTGTCTTCAACGTGTCACTGGTTTCATCCTTTCCTTCCCTTTACTTACTGTTGGTCCTTGTGAAGTCATTGTATGATTGCACTATCTTTTATCTTCACTGAGTGACTACGTGTTCTGTTTCGCTTCATAATATCTTCCTACCTGATCCTTACTACATTGCTGCTATTAGTCATTGTGCTTTCACTGCATTGAATACTTGACTATGGTTTGCCTAGTGTAGTCTACCTTCCGCTGCATGGTAATAGGTTTATTTCTATCGTTTGTCTTCATAACTTCCACGTTTTGAAGACTTTCATAAAAATCGCCTATTCACCCCCCCCTCTAGTCGATATAACCCACTTTCAATTGGTATCAGAGCAAGGTACTCCCTTGTTCTGTGTGATTCGGTTTAACCACCTGGAGTTTTAGCTATGTCGACTGCAGGGATAATTAAAGTCTCCGCTGTGTGCCCCATCTTCGATGGGACTGAATATCCCTACTGGAAGAATAAGATGCGCATGTATCTCGAAGCCATCGACGTCGACCTATGGTATGTCATCAAGAACGGCGTTCCCAAGGCTGGAGAAGGTGTCACTGCTGCTGACGTCAAGAAGTTCATTCAACTGGACTCTACTGCCAAGAATATCATCTGTGGTCATCTGACCAAAGGACAGTATGGCTTCGTGAGTGCTTTGGAAACATCTAAGCTAGTCTGGGACTGGCTCTCCAAGGTCAACGAAGGCGTCTCAACCCAGAGAGATCAGAGAATCAGTGTCCTTCGCAACCTCTTCAACCGATTCAAGAGAAATGACAATGAGAATGTCCAGCTCACATTTGATCGACTCACTGACATCACGAATGAGCTTCAAGCCCTTGGCGCTACTGAGATCACCAAGCATGAAGTCGTCAAGACACTACTGAGATCACTTGACAGTTCGTTTGACACCCTAGCCCTAATGATTCAAGAACGTCCTGATTTCAAGACACTCGATCCGTATGACATACTTGAGAGGCTCAACACACATGAGTTTCAGCTTTCTGAGAAAAGAGATATCTACGATCCTAACTATGGGCGAACTCGTGCCTTGAAGGCAAAAGCTGTCTCCTCATCTGAAGAAGAATCTGACAGCAGTTCTGATGATCCTGAAGACATTGGAAGGGAACTTGCTATGCCTGTGAAGAAGTTCCAAAAATTCACCAAGAAGAAAGGTTTCATAAAGTCTTCACGATCATGCTCAAGGAATGACAAAGCTTCTGTTCAAGACTACAAGAAGAAAACATGCCACAAGTGCAAGAAACCTAGCCACTTCATCTCTGAGTGTCCTCAGTGGGACGATGAGAACAAAAAGAAGAAGAAGAGCAAGGAATATGACTCTGATGACAAGAAGAAGAAGAAATACTCAAAGTCTTCTTCCAAGTCTTCTTCAAAGTCTTCATCACACAAGAAGAGCTCATCTGCCAAGGCACGTGTGTTTGTTGGCAAGGAAATGGATTCAGAGGAGGAGTCCTCTTCTGAGGATGCGGAGGTGGAGTCTGAGGAGGAGTCCGATTCTGGCGTCGCAAGTCTGGCTACAGCATACGTTGCCAAGTCCATCTTCAACACTAAAGACAATGACCTCATCACCGACACCGATGCAAACCTACCTACTGCTTCATGGCATGCGGTGCCAAGGTAAACACACACACTACTCACTATCAAACATCCAGTGACAATGACTCTGATTGTGGTTCAAAACCCAGCTACAAAACACTTCCTAAAATTGCAACTGAACAACAGAAAGCCATGGAACATATTCAAAAACTGTTAGACAAAAGCGATGATCTGTTAGGCGCTGAAATGACTCGATCTGAGTCCTTAATTGAAGACATAAAAAATCTTCACATTAAGTATGAGGAACTTGAAAGTCGTGATGAAACGCTCTCAACAACTCATGAAAAGCTTTCCTATGATTATCTTCAAAGGAAGCAAGATCTTGAGAAATTGAGAGCGGCTCATGAAGATCTTCAAAAGGAAAACGAGTCACTTCGCGCCAAACAGATCAGCTCCGATCAGGAAGGATTTGAACCACCGTGTCTTAAGTGCATTGAGCGTGATAATGCTACTACTGTTGCTGAATGTTCTACTGCTGCTATTGTTGCAATATCTTCAACTGTTGATGTGGGAACTAACCCCTCTGCTGAGGATTCCACTGCTATTGCTGATGAGAATGCTAGGTTGAAGACATTCCTTGAAACAGGGATGTACAAAAGTCTTAAAGGGCATCAGACACTATGTGATGTCCTCAAAAAGTAGATCTTGAACCGAAACCCGAGGAAAGAGGGTGTTGGGTTCGTAAGGAAAATGAATGCTGATGGCTCTTACTGGAAACCTGAGCAGTACCCCAAAACCACATGGGTTGCTGCAAAGGAATCTTTAGCAGATCTATCCAATCTATCAGGCTTCTCTTGTGCAAACCCCATTGTCATTGATGAATCCTTTGATGCAAACTATAAGCTGTTTAAGAATCAGTATGGTGAAGTGTTTGCCAGGTACATTGGTACTAATTGCAGGAATGGACCGCCTATGAAGAAGATCTGGGTTCCAAAAAAGTGTCTGGAGAATCTTCCTGTGAATGTCATCATGAGACCACACGTGAAGAAGACAAACCTCAGACCACAGGCTTCATACAGTCCAAAGGCGTCATACAGACAGAGGACTCACCTGAGTCACACTAACGCAAATGTTTTGCAGGGAAACCATACTCAGGCCTATGAATATGAGCGCGGTTCATCAAACCGCCATGTTCATAAGACCAAGAACTATTCTGCTTATTCTTATGAGTACTATTGTCCGCCTGCAAGAATTTTTGCTAGGGCTCCAAAGCCAAAGTTCTCAGACGCTGCACTTAGACTTATTACTTCTAAGTCACCCTTGAAGATGTGGGTGGCTAAGAAAGCTTAACTCTCTTTTGCAGGGAAAGGTCTCCAGCAGAAAACCAAAATCATCTGACGCTATTGGTGGGGACCTTAAACATCTTGTAGGGCGCACGATCAAATGCCCGAATGGTCTTACTATGTACTTCGTTCCTGAATCGCTTGCTACTCTCCCTATTAGTCCTAATCTGGATCTAAGCTTTCATAACCCACTGGTTCGTCAAATGTTTTTGCTTCACAATTCTCTTCATGAAGCCTATCCCCCTAACTGCACTGTAGGGTACGACACCAGCATCTTCAGAATGGATTATTGATAGTGGGTGTACCAATCACATGACTGGCAAAAGAAGCCTTCTTATGGACTCAACCTTACGTCCATCCGACAAGAGTCACATCACATTTGCTGACACTGGTAAAAGTAAGGTACTGGTTCTACGTAGAGTTGCAATCTCAAAGGATCAACACATGGATAAAGTCATGCTTGTTGAATCCCTTGGCTTCAACTTAATGTCTGTCTCAATGCTTTGCGATTTGAACATGATTGTAATATTTGGAAAATATCTCTGCCTTGTACTAATGGAATCTGACAAGTCTCTAGTGTCTGAAGGGTATCGGAAAGATGATTTGTACGTAGTAGATTTCTCGGCAGGACCACAGCTTGCCGTATGTCTTCTAGCAAAGGCTTCAGAATGCTGGCTCTGGCATCGGAGGCTAGGGCATGCTGGCATGAGGAACCTCCACACCCTTGCAAAGAAGAAGCATGTCATAGGCATCGAGGGCATCAAGTTCAAGAAAGATCACTTATGCGGTGCCTGTGAGGCAGGGAAGATAACGAGGGCCAAACATCCCTCAAAGACAATCATGACAACCACTCGACCCTTCGAACTGCTCCACATGGATCTTTTCGGTCCCACTCATTACTCAACTCTTACTACTACTTCTTGCCTCTATGGCTTTGTTATTGTTGATGATTATTCTAGATATACTTGGGTGCACATAATCCTCTACAAGACTGAAGTGCAGGATGTCTACAGACGCTTCGCCAATCGAGCAATGAACAACTATGGCGCCAAGATAAAGCACATCAGAAGTGACAATGGCACTGAATTCAAGAACACTGACCTTGATACATATCTTGATACCTTGGGCATCACACATGAATTCTCAGCCCCGTACACGCCACAGCAGAATGGCGTCGTCGAACGCAAGAACAGAACACTCATTGAGATGGCCCGAACGATGCTTGATGAATACAAGACTCCAAGAAAATTCTGGCCTGAAGCCATTGATACTGCATGCCATACAATCAATCGTGTTTATCTTCACAAGCTTCTGAACAAGACATCCTATGAGCTCCTTACTGGAAAGAAGCCAAATGTGAGTTACTTTAGAGTATTTGGTGCCAGGTGCTAGATCAAAGATCCACATCACACTTCAAAATTTGCACCAAAAGCACATGAGGGTTTTATGCTTGGATATGGAAAGGATTCGCACTCCTATAGAGTCTTCAATCTCTTTCATTATAAATTGGTTGAAACAGTGGATGTGCGGTTTGATGAGACTAACGGTTCACAAAGAGAGCACCTCCCAAATGTGCTAGATGAAGTTCCATCCAGCGAATCAATCAAGCTTATGGGAACCAGAGAAATCATACCCTCTGAAGCTCAACCTGAAGAGGAACTTATCATCTCCGCACCTGATCAACCTGAAGACAATTCTCAGCCTGAAGACAATCCCACTAACAATGACAATGATCAGCAAGAGCAAAACCTTCGCCCTGTACATCCTCGTGTTGCCAATGAAGTGCAGATTGAGAGAATAATTGACAGCATCAATGCACCTGGTCCGCTCACTCGTTCAAGGGCAACTCAGCTAGCAAATTTCTATGGGCACTTCGTATTCGTCTCAATCACATAACCGAAGAAAGTTGAAGAAGTCTTCATGGAACCTGAATGGATTCAAGCTATGCAAGAAGAGCTTCAACAGTTTGAGCTGAATAATGTATGGGAACTGGTTAAGCGTCCTGATCCTCGGAAGCACAACATAATAGGCACAAAATGGATATACCGCAACAAGCAAGATGAGCATGGTAAAGTTGTCAGAAACAAAGCTCGTCTCGTTGCTCAAGGATATACTCAAGTGGAAGGCATTGACTTCGATGAAACATTTGCTCCTGTGGCTAGACTTGAAACCATACGCATACTGCTGGCCTATGCCAATCATCACAACATACTTCTATTTCAAATGGATGTGAAGAGCGCCTTTCTCAATGGCAAGATTGAAGAAGAAGTGTATGTTGCACAACCGCCTGGCTTTGAAGATCCAAAACATCCTTACATGGTATACAAGCTCAACAAGGCACTGTATGGCCTCAGACAAGCCCCTCGGGCCTGGTATGACACACTCAAATACTTCCTGAAGAGCAAAGGCTTCATACCTGGTTCCCTAGACCCCACTCTCTTCACGAAGACATATGATGGTGAACTGTTTGTGTGCCAAATATATGTGGATGACATTATCTTCGGCTGCACCAATCAGAAGTATAGTGAAGAGATATATGATGCAAGAGCAATATCGGATGTCCATGATGGGAGAGCTGAAGTTCTTCCTCGGTCTCCAAATACGACAGCAACGCAACGGCATCTTCATATCTCAAGAGAAGTATCTCAAAGATTGCCTGAAGAAGTTCGGTATGTAAGACTGCAAAGGCTTCACGACGCCAATGCCAGCCAAGCATCATCTGGGTCCTGACGATAATGGTAAAGAGTTAGACCAAAAGGTATACCGCTCCATGATTGGTTCTTTGCTTTATCTATGTGCATCTAGGCCAGATATTATGCTTAGTGTTTGCATGTGTGCTCGATTTCAAGCGACACCAAAGGAGTCGCATCACTTAGCTTTGAAGCGAATTCTTCGATATTTGGCTCACACCCCAACTCTAGGATTATGGTATCCAAAGGGCTCATAGTTTGATCTGGTTGGATTCTCGGATGCTGATTATGCTGGTGACAAAGTGGATCGCAAATCTACATCAGGCACATGTCACTTTCTGGGACGATCACTTGTATATTGGTCTTCAAAGAAGAAGAACTGTGTATCTCTCTCCACTGCTGAATCTGAATACATTGTTGCTGGATCTTGCTGCGCTCAGCTTCTATGGATGAAGCAAACACTCAAGGACTATGGCATTAATCTGAAGCAAGTGCCACTCTACTGCGACAACGAAAGCGCCATCCAGATTGCCAACAACCCAGTTCAGCACTCGAAGACAAAGCACATTGAGATTCGTCATCACTTTCTCAGAGATCATGTTGTGAAGGAAGATATTGATATCATACACATCAACACTGAAGAGCAATTGGCAGATATCTTCACCAAGCCCTTGGATGAGAAGAGATTTTGCAAGTTATGATGTGAGATAAATATCCTTGAATCCTCAAATGTCCTATGATCAGGCACACATCCTAACACTTATGCATATTGATGACTTAGATGTGCAACACACGAAGTAAAGTATATCTTCAATCAATGAAGACATACATTCTAAGTGTGAATACATTAATGTGGAATTTGACTTCGGAGCGCCACAATAATTGTGCGTCGTGTCTGGGTCTAATACTTCCTATACGGTGGGTAACGCCACCACCAAATGTTCTGTTTGAAGTGTTTCACTCATGGCATTACATTTGCTATGTCTTCACATTTGGTTTGGCTTCAATCTCAACATATCTTCATGATTATCTTCACTATGTTGATTATATAGATATATATATATATACTAGTGTTCTATCCTCTACAACATTCACTTATAGCTATGTCTTCTTGTTGAATCTTTTGAACTAAGTGAATGTGATCGGACCCTAACCTCTCTATGCTTTCTATCTCAAACTCTATCTCTCCAAATCATATGCATTCTATTGAAACTGTCGAATGTCTTCTCTGCGTCCTTGTCAGCAGAAGATACAGAGACAACCATTAAGTCCGTTTTCAATGCTCATTCCTCCACCTGAAACCCAGAGAAGTGGGAGCGACCACCCGACAATCCAGGCGTGCGTGGGACGTGGAACAAACCCCAATATGCTGCATGATGGCCACGTGTTCCTCAGATGTGAATCGCAAGGGGCACCTGTGTAATAACGTAGTGCCGCCCCTGTACCTATAAATACACACCTCACAGCAGTCATTATCTCTTCTACCACTCTCGCACGAACCCTAGCGCCACCGCTAGCCCTCGACGACGCCGACGACGAAGCGCTTCGCTGCCGCAACCTCTCCGACGCCGTCTTCACGCCGACTGCGGACATCGTCTTCTCCGCCGTCGCCGTATGTGTCCTCCGTCGCCAAGTTAGGGCACGGACGATCGAACTGCTCGGCCTCCTCTTCCACTTCGTCTAGCAGTTCTTCGTGTGGTAAATAAAACTTCCTTTTTACGGCCCCTTTGATCCTATAACTTTATGACTTTCTACCACAAGTAGTTTCTATTTACACAAGTTGGATCTCTTTCATACTGCATCTCATAACATGCCTAGTATATTCACTTATGCTTCACAAAGTAGTTAGATTCCTGACTTGTACTGATCCGTGGATTCGTACAAATCTGGAACCAACTCCTTATCTATGAGTGAATATCTTCGCACGATGAGGTCAATGTCTTCTAAACTGATTTATCTTCAAAATCTTCTGAGAATGCATATGACCTCTTCCCCTTCCCTCGCACCTTAATGCTGTCACAGGTACATGTCCGTGGGAGAATCCCTTGGTTCTCATAGTCTGCATTCATTTGCAGAATTCTTACAGCATCACATAAATTCTCCCGAAGCCAGTTCCTGTTTGTCCAGCAAGCGAAAACCTTTGAAGCCTTTGAACGTATTGAAGCCTTTCAGTTTAAAGTTCATGGCTTCAGAGAAATCAGCAAGGAAGGGTGGCAGAAAGCGTCGAGGAGAAACATCAAGAGATCTGCCTGATGACCTCTCAAAGCTGTACAAGACAGATCTTGAAGAGGATTACAATCAGCGCAAGACACGAATCCAATGGATTCGACGCTATTGGGCAGAACAGTGGTTGAAGTACAGATTTGTGACCAAGGAATATGCTGAAAAGAATGCCATCAAGCGACCATGGGGAGACATCCTCTACAAAAATCTTCAACCCAGGACCAGAGATGAAGCCATTGAACAAGGCTTCTATCCCTGCATGGTTCGTGGACCACAGCCTGCGGATGCTGACCCATCGTCCCTGCTATGGTGTCGTGACGACAATCTGTTTAAGCGCAACTTCTAGTTTGCCCAGAACTCAGCAAAGCAGAACAAGAAGACTTTGGGTTTAGATTTCAACCATGGTCCCTCTGCTCCTCGTGCCGATGGAACTCGCGAAGCTGAACCCAATCTTCTTGGGCCCTTCTACAACCTTGAAGGTCTCATCACTCACATCGTGGTTCAAGGGACAGCCGTGAATGAGCCTGCAGATGACGCTGAATCAGATGAAGTGCCTGCAGCGCCGAAGCCAAAGAAGCTGAAGCAGCCAAAAGCTTCAAAGCCGGCCTCTGCACCAAAAATCTCACGGGCGAAGCCACTGGCAACTGCACCTCCTGAAGACAGTGTGCAGTCCGAAGATTTGTCATGCATCTCCAAGCCCCTGAAGGTCAAGATGCCTTTGCCACACACCAGCCAAGAGCTAACAGCTGCTGCCATTCTGCACAATGATGCCATTGATCTGTCAAGTGATGAAGATCTTGCAGATGACGCTCTTGAGAAACTCATCAAGAGCAAAGAAGAAGCAGAAATCTTCAATGACCTGCCTCTCTTTGATGTAACAATTATCCACAACTTCATTGATGAGTGGTTTGACACGCCAAACATCAGCTTCGAAGATCTGCAACTACCCATTGGCCTCGGTGTCGCCTTCCATGGCGCCATTGCTTCAGAGCTAGCCCTCGCTTAGCGCATAGTCGAACTGAAGCAAAAGATTGACTATGAAAAGGCTCAGTTCAAGAATCATATGGCCAAGCTCAGCGTGCAAGAGGTGAAAAACTTCAACATTATGCTGCACGAGCTCAAAGAAGCCTTTCTCAAGAAACGCGCAGAAGCTCAGGGTTCTCGGGAGCGTATGAAGAGCCTGGCTGACAAGTGTGTGCAAGGCTACAACGAAGCTGAGAAGCGCAAGGCCCTTGGCCGTCCGAGCATTGATCACAGGATGGCTACTAAGCAGAAGAAGAAGCCCATTGTGGCCGAACCGCTCGCACCAAGGCAGGAAGCAGATCCCATTGTCTTCCCAACTAGAATGACTGGCTCGAAGCCAAAAGCCCTGAAGAAGATGAGGACTGCTGAGGCTGAAGCCAGGAAGAGGAAACATCTTGAAGCCTCTCCTACTGCCCCCTCCAAGAAGAGGAAGACCAAGAAAGAACAGGCTGCTCCCATAGAGCCCTTGATTGTTGAACCCATCTCCATGGTTCACCCTGACGCTGAATCTCAAGAATGTCAACTGAAAATCCATGAGCCTGCTTTCACAGAGGCTCATGAAGCTGAAGACTTTCCAGCAGCTGATCCCATCGCTGCTGAAGACATTGGTCACCATGACCATGTAGAAGATGGTGCAGTCCTTCCGCAGCTCGAGCACAACGAACTCATCAGCATTGGTCGTCCTCTGACGCCAATTGCTCAGGATGCTTCATGGGCTGATCGCCCACAAGAGGAAGAAGACTTTGAGGCCCAGCCAACTCTAACTACACAGGCGTCGCCTGTGTTGCGCAGGCTTCGCAAAGGACCAAGGCCTCCAGTCTCTGCGTCTGAAGCTGAAGCTGCTGAAGACAATCCGGCTGCATCAGCCGATGAAGAAGAAGTCCCACAAGCTGCTACTCCCCTGTCCCACCAAGAAGCGGTTCTCGAGGAGAACGTGGTTGTGACCGAGCCTCCAGCTCGTCAAGTGGAGGTTGAAAATCTTGAGGCTGCCACCACCAACACCACTGAAGCCACTGACGCTGTCATGGCTGAAGCTAATGTGGAGCCCTCACCAACAAAAGCACCAGAAGTCAGCGAAGCCACTGATCCCACTGCTTCTGTTCCCGCACCTGCTGTCGGTCCTCAGTTCGACTATCATGTTGAGCACAGGCCTCAGGTACAGAAGCCAATCCCAAGATTGCCCCGGTTCCTAGGTCCTGCATCAGCACCTAGATCCTTCAATATCAATGGCTTCAGAGTAGAGAACACATTCTTCAATAGCTCCAGGAACCCCTACTCAAGGGAAAGAGTATCATCTGATCGGTTCTGCAGCTATCTGCAGCGAAGCTATTACTCCTACATTCTTTACAATCAAGGTCGCATCTTCCCACACAAGCGTCTTGACATTGAAGCAATAGCTGGTCTGCCCTGTCTGGAAGAAGCTCTAGATTGCTTCAAAGAGGTTGGGTTGCTGCCGTTCGTCACTGACCAAGAGCATTGGAATGAAGAGTTGCTGCTCCAATTCTATGCCACACTTCACATCTGCGGGTATAACAGAGATCCGAAGACTTGGGTCCTGGAGCGGATGACAGGAAACGTTCATCACGAAGCCAAAGCCTTTGACATCATTGAGCTCACTGGTCTACCCACTCCCGGCGATCTCTACGAATCTGGCTGTCAACTTCACAGTGAAGCTATGGAGAGCATGTGTCAGAAGCCTGAACCTAACATGAGTCAGATGCTCAGTATGATGAAGCCATTACGCCAAGATGCTGCATATCCCAAAGAGTTCTTTGTTGAAGACCTAGAGTATCTGCCAAGGACTATTTATCACATCATAAGGCGAACTCTCTGGCCCATCAAAGGGCACTCTCCACATGCCAAGCTGGAAGGTGCAATGAAGACTTTGGTCTTCTATATTCTTTATGGAAAATGCTTCAATGCACAGGACTTCTTCATTCGCCAACTTGCTGCATCAGGCTCTGATCTGTTTGGCTTGAAGTTCTACACCCCATGGGTAATGCCGCTAATCAAACTTCACTCCGCTATCTCATATCAGCCATCTGCTCGCAATCATCGGATGTTTCTGCCTGATGTGGATATGTCTATTGAAGCCATCTATCCTGAGCCTGCCAAGGAACCTCTAAGTCTTCAGAATGCAGAGCATCAAAGTTTTTCTCAGAACATTGAAGGAGTTGAAGCAGTCACTCGTGTGTATCCTTTGGTTGGCACTACACATGCACCGCATCCTGCTCTCACTGAAGCCACTGACAGTACAACTGCCCCACGACCCAAGAAGCGCACTCGTGTTCTCAATGACCGAGAGCTTCTTGTGGCTCTTCATCAGAAACAGGATAGGCAGCATGACTGGCTGAAGCGTCAAATGCAAAGCCTCTTGGTGGATGTTAATCGCATTAGCAATCTTGCCACCAAGAATGCCTTTGTTGCTCATGAAACCTCTCGACGCAGATGGAAAGGGCTGACGCTGATGTGTTCTGGAGATGATCTTCAAGAGGATGGTTTCTCTGAGCGCTTCAAGTTTGACTCCACACCTCCTCGAAGGGCAGTGCTACGACGAACCCCATCTCTTGAAGACTCTGAGTTCTCTTCCTCTACTGCAACTGTGAATGCCAGAGTGATCGAAGATGAAGACGATGCTACTTCACCGCCACCTCCTTCCGCATGCTTCGACACTGCTGCAAGCTCTTCTGCACCGCCGAACACCACCGACGACCCTGTTGCTTCACCTACTCTTCATGGGAACGAGTAGATGCTCTATGTCTTCAAACCTTTTTGGTCCTTACTGACAAAAGGGGGAGAAGCATATGAGTTTGATAGTCTTCAAGCGGGTCCATATGGGCGGGTGCTTCATATTTTTGCTTTGTGTTTACAACTCTCGTTTTGATACATTTGGTTCTTTGAGTTGTAACACTTATACTCGATGGTCGTCTGCTACTTATTTGCCATTTTGTGATGCGATGATAAATTCCGCATTTGCGATGATAAATTCCACACTTAGATCATTTTGCAGACGTCCATTTTCCATTATGTATGTCATTATCTTCACATACCTTCACATGCATAGTGGATTTTCATCATAAGTTGAAGAGGATCTCCACAAGCACAACCTTCCATGTGCATTTGCATTCCAAAAGCAAATTACTTATATGCACATCTTCAGGGGGAGCCCTTGCAACTTTATGAAGACAATTCCTTATCCTTTACAATTTCACATATTATATTCCCCGTTGAAAACTTCAACTAGTTTGTCATCAATCACCAAAAAGGGGGAGATTGTAAGTGCATCTAGTGCCACCTTGGTTTTCGAGTATTGACGACAAACCTAGTTGAGGGACTAATGTGTTTGTGAGAATTGCAGGATAACACAGGTAGAAGTCCCTCATTGATTTGGTTTTCCAACCTGAGATGACCCCTAAAAATGTATGAAGACTTTGATGTCAAAGGTGGTATATGAAGATATTCACATTGAAGACTCTGACAAGAGAAGACATCGCATGAAGCCTATGGAGCTCGAAGACTTAGATCTTTTGTGGTTCTTTTTCTTCTTTATTGAGTCATAGGAACCATTGTACTGTTAAGTGGGGTCCAAGAGAACCAGTCAGAATGACTGAAGTGATTCTTAACCAAAACCTATGTCTTCAAGTGAAGACTATGAGAGCGAATCTTGTCCAGAGTCGGACAAGTCAGCTTTGCTTGTAGCCCAAGGAAAGTTGCTGTGTGAGTTTGAAATCTGACCATTGGAACACGTGTCAGTTCCGTAGTGACCCAGGGTCATTTCAGACAAATCAGGTCGGGTTGCCTAGTGGCTATAAATAGCCCACCCCCTACAACCATAAATGGTTGGCTGCTCAGAGTTAGTGTACGGCTTTTGTCGTTTGAGAGCAACCCACCTCGAAGCCTTTGAGAGAGAATTCCTTGCGAGGATAAAGCCCTAACCACCCAAAGCCAAAGAGAATTAGGCATCACTTAAGTCTTCTTGTCTGTGTGATCTGAAGACTTATTACACTTGAGGACTGTGAATCCTCCAGCCGGTTAGGCGTCGCGTTCTGAGCATCCAAGAGACATTGTGGATCGCCGGTGAACGAAGTCTGTGAAGGTTTGGGAGTCTACCTTGAAGACTTACCAGAGTGATTGGGCGAGGTCTGTGTGACCTTAGCTCAAGGGGAATACGGTGAGGACTGGGTGTCCTGAGCTGTGTGTTCAGGACTGGGTGTCCAGGACTGTGTGTCCTCAGGTTTAAATACCTAACCGCCCTAACCAGACGTAAAGTTGTCACAGCAACTGGAACTGGTCCAACAAATCATTGTCTTCAACGTGTCACTGGTTTCATCCTTTCCTTCCCTTTACTTACTGTTGGTCCTTGTGAAGTCATTGTATGATTGCACTATCTTTTATCTTCACTGAGTGACTACGTGTTCTGTTTGGCTTCATAATATCTTCCTACCTGATCCTTACTACATTGCTGCTATTAGTCATTGAGCTTTCACTCCATTGAATACTTGACTATGGTTTGCCTAGTGTAGTCTACCTTCCGCTGCATGGTAATAGGTTTATTTCTATCATTTGTCTTCATAACTTCCACGTTTTGAAGACTTTCATAAAAATCGCCTATTCACCCCCCCCCCGTCTAGTCGATATAACGCACTTTCAGGTGTCATCACCTACCATAAGATTAGTAAATGATCTTTTCTTCATTTATTTCCTTTCTTTTATGTATTCCTTTCTCTTTTTATTTATTATTTCTTTTCTTTAATTTGCAACTTGAAAGTAAAGAAAATAAAAACACAAAATAAACTTTATTATATAACTTGCACACAATTACAAGGATAGATCACTAAGCAAACTCTCAAAGAAGAAAGGATCGAACTAAACTTTTATTCATCTAAAGAAAAAGATCGAACTAAAATAAATAAAGACAAAAAGATAGTGGGACGATACGATACTGGGGCACCTCCCCCAAGCTTGGCGGAAGCCAAGGGGAGTGCCCATACCTGATACTCAGTTCTCTTTTGGTGGTGAAGAGGATGATGGTGGTGATGAAGTAGTATTCTCCAATATAATCATGAGTAGATCCTTCAAACCTTGAATCTCCTGAAGGGCTTGATGAATTAGTTCACTGTTTTTGTTCACCTCAGCCATTAGGTGTTTATTCTCCGGGCCCCACGGCTTTGTTCCTGCACCATTTTCTCTTGGCCGAGATATGTCCCAATTGGACGGTATGTGCCTACGAGGAGTATTCTCGAACCCATAATTGTGAATCAAATTGCAAAAATTGTTACTATGTAACTTGTGTAAAGGCCTCCTCGGAGAGAGTTCTTCTTGCACTTCTAGTCTTGCTGGATTGTTTGCAGATTCCGTGACTTGATGAGGATTGGGGTGAGTAGAGATGCCCGCTAGTGTGCCTCTCTCGGAGGTTAGAGAGTGAACCCCAAAAGGATTTCCCTCCTCTTCCTCCATAGCAGCCTCTCCAGCTTTAGCTCTGCTTAAATCCTCCTAAACCACCCTTGTGTCTTCTTCTCCATTACTTAAAGGTGAGGAAGACATGATGTTGGTCCAGCTGAATCTGTCAAAAACAGCAAAGAAAAGAAAACAGAGGATTTCTCCGCGATACGGTGATCAACAGGTTCGGGAAGTATATGTAGATTTTTTTTATCTTGGGGGACAAGTAAACTATAGAAAAACGGAATCCGGAAGGTGTCCCAGGTGTGCCTGGCGCGCCCTGGTGTCTTGTTCCCACCAGGGGATGCTTCCTGGAAGTTTCTTTATTTACTAATTTTCTAAATATTCCAAAACTGACAAAAAAATATTTTTGCGGATATTTCGAAGTCTGTTTACTTACCGTATCATGTACCTCCTTATTTTCACGATTCTGGAGTGTTTCGGAAGGACTCTTTTATGTGTTCTTCCGGTGTCAAAGTTTGGATAACATTACTTTCAACATTAATGGGCGTACCTGAGATATAATGCTTTATTCGTTGCCCATTGGCAACCATTGGGTTAGTACCTCTAGAATTATTTATTTTGATCGCTCCAGACCAATAAACCTCCTCGATAACATAGGGGCCTTCCCATTTTGACAGGAGTTTTCCTGTAAAGAATCTGAAACGAGAGTTGTACAAAAGAACATATTCTCCGACTTTAAACTCACGCTTTTGGATTCTTTTCTCATGCCATCTTTTAACTTTTTCTTTGAATAATTTTTCATTTTCATAAGCTTGGGTTCTCCATTCATCTAATGAGCTAATATCAAATAACCTCTTTTCACTAGCAAGCTTGAAATCATAATTGAGCTCTTTGATGGCCCAATATGCCTTATGTTCTGACTAATGAGGCAAATGACTAGCTTTTCCATCAACCATTTTATAAGGAGACATACCCATAGGATTTTTATATGTTGTTCTATAAGCCCAAAGTGCATCATCTAATTTCTTAGACCAATTCTTCCTGGACCTATTGACTATCTTTTGCAAAATTAATTTTATTTCTCTGTTGCTAAGTTCAACTTGTCCACTAGAGTAAGGATGATAAAGGTGATGCAATTCTATGGTTAACATCATACTTGGCAAGCATTTTACGGAAAGCACCATGAATAAAGTGTGAACCACCATCAGTCATTAAATATCTAGGGACTCCAAACCTTGGGAAAATAGCATTTTAATAGAGGTGTTGTGATCAGCACTACTGGTTGGAATAGCTTCTACCCATTTAGTAACATAATCAACAGCTACCAAAATATGTGTATACCCATTAGAGGAAGGAAAAGGTCCCATGTAATCAAATCCCCAAACATCAAATGGTTCAACAACAAGTGAATAATTCATAGGCATTTCATGACGCTTACCGATATTACCTATTCTTTGACATTCATCACAAGATAAGACAAACTTATGGGCATCCTTGAAGAGAGTAGGCCAATAAAATCCAAATTGCACTACCTTGTGAGCAGTTCTATCTCCAGGATGATGCCCTTCATAAGCTTCGAAGTTACATTTACGCCGGATTTGTCCCAGTTCATGCTCAGGTACACAACGTCTAATAATACTATCTACTCCTTATTTATAAAGATATGGGTCATCCAAAAAGTAATGTCTTAAATCATAGAAGGATTTTTTTTCTTTTGTTGGTATGTAAAGCTAGGTGGTAAATATTTAGCAATAATGTAATTAGCATAATCAGCATACCAAGGAGTATTGCGAGCAACATTTATTGCAGCTAACTGCTCATCAGGAAAACTATCATCAATAGGTTGTGGGTCATCAGGCACATTTTCAATCCTAGATAAATTATCGGCTACGGGGTTCTCGGCTCCTTTTCTATCAATGATATGTAAATCAAATTCTTGTAACAAGAGAACCCATCGAATAAGTCTAGGTTTGGCATATTTCCTTTCCATAAGATATTTAATAGCAACATGGTATGTACGAATAGTGACTTTGGAATCAACAATATAAGGTCTAAATTTATCACAAGCAAACACCACAGCTAAGAATTCTTCTTCAATAATATCATAATTCCTTTGAGCACTGTCTAGAATTTTACTAGCATAATGAATAACATTCAGTTTCTTATCAACTCTTTGTCCTAGAACAGCACCAACAGCATAATCACTAGCATCACACATATTTTCAAAAGGCAAGTTCCAGTCAGGTGGTTGAACTATAGGTGCAGAAATTAAGGCTTCTTAAGTGTTTCAAAGTCTTCTAAACAATCGTCATCAAAAACAAAAGGAATATCCTTTTGCAAAAGATTCGTAAGAGGCCTAGAAATTTTAGAGAAGTCTTTGATAAATCTCCTATAGAAACTAGCATGACCTAAGAAACTACGAATAGCTTTTATATCTTTAGGACATGGCATTTTTTCAATTGCATAAACGTTAGCTTTGTCCACTTCAATACCACTTTCAGAATTTTTATGACCCAAGACAATGCCTTCATTAACCATAAAGTGGCACTTCTCCCAATTCAAGACAAGATTTGTTTGTTCACATCTCTGCAAAACTCGATCAAGATTGCTAAAACAATCATCAAAAGACTTCCCACAAACAGAGAAGTCATCCATGAAAACCTCAACAATCTTTTCACAAAAGTCAGAGAATATAGCAGTCATACATCTTTGAAAGGTAGCAAGTGCATTACATAAACCAAAAGCCACACGTCTATAAGCATAGGTTCCAAAAGGACAAGTAAAAGTGGTATTTTCTTGATCGGGTTGAGAAACAGGTATTTGTGAAAAACCGGAATATCCATCAAGGAAGAAAAATGTGTGTGCTTAGATAATCTTTCAAGCATTTGATCAATAAAAGGTAGAGGGTAATGATCCTTTCTAGTTGCTTTGTTTAATTTTCTAAAATCAATTACCATTCTATAACCTATAATAATTCTTTGTGGAATAAGTTCATTCTTATCATTAGGAACAACAATTATACCTCCTTTCTTAGGGACACAATGAACATGACTCACCCATATACAATCAGTTATAGGATAGATTATACTTGCTTCTAGAAGTTTTAATATTTCCGTTCTTACCACTTCTTTCATCTTCGGGTTTAACCGACGTTGGTGATCAACAACGGGTTTAGCATCAGGTTCCATATTAATTTTGTGCTGACATAGAGTGGGACTATGTGACGCCCGGATTCAGTCATACACTAATCATACACGCAAATGTGTACGATCAAGATCATGGACTCACGGGTAGATATCACAACACAACTCTAAAAATAAAATAAGTCATACAAGCATCATATTACAAGCCAGGGGTCTCGAGGGCTCGAATACAAGAGCTCGATCATAGGCGAGTCAGCGGAGAAGCAACAATATCTGAGTATAGACATAAGTTAAACAAGTTGCCATAAGATGGCTAGGACAAACTGGGATTCATATTGAAAGAGGCGCATGCCTCCTGCCTGGTGTCGGTGTCAAAACCGGCGGATCTCAGGTAGGGGGTCCCAAACTGTGCGTCTAGGATCAATGGTAACAGGAGACAGGGGACACAATGTTTACCTAGGTTCGGGCCCTCTCTATGGTGGTAATACCATACATCCTGCTTGATTGATATTGATGAATATGGGTGTTACTAGAGTTGATCTACCACGAGATCGTGATGACTAAACCCTAGAAGCCTAGCCTATATGACAATGGTATTGAATGGTGTCCTTTCTGGACTACCCCCTCCTGTTTATATAGACACTTGGGGATCTAGGGTTTACATAGAGTCGGTTACATAAGAAGGAATCTTCATAGTCGGTCGCCAAGCTTGCCTTCCACGCCAAGGAGAGTCCAATCCGGACTCAGGTATAGTCTTCGGCCTTCATGTCTTCATAGCCTATCAGTCCGGCCCACGGATAATAGGCCGGACGCCCAAGGACTATTGGGGAACGTTGCAGAAAATTAAAATTTTTCCTACGGTTTCACCAAGATCCATCTATGAGTTCATCTAAGCAACGAGTCAAGGGAGAGAGTTTGCATCTACATACCACTTGTAGATCGCGTGCGGAAGCTTGCAAGGTGATGATGGAGTCGTACTCGACGTGATTCGAATCACCGATGACTAAGTGCTGAACGGACAGCACCTCCGCGTTCAACACACGTACGGGACGGGAGACGTCTCCTCCTTCTTGATCCAGCAAGGGGAAAGGAGAGGTTGAGGAAGACAGCTCCACCGGCAGCACGACGGCGTGGTGATGGTGGAGAGGCAGTACTCCGACAGGGCTTCGCCAAGCACACAACGGAGGAGGAGAGGTGTTGGGGAGGGGAGGGCTGCGCCTTGGAGGGTGGTCTGGCTGCCCTCCCCTCACCCCTCTATTTATAGGGGGAAGGGAGAAGGGGGCCGGCCCCCTAGAACCCATCTAGGGGGGGTGCGGCGGCCAAGGGGAGAGGGGGAGAGGGTGGCTTGCCCCCCAAGCCAAGGGGGGCGCCCCCTCTAGGGTTCCCCCCTCAACCCTAGGCGCAAGGGCCCAAGGGAGGGGGTGCGCCCAGCCCACCAGGGGCTGGCTCCCTGCCCCACGCAGCCCATGTGGCCCCCCGGGAGGGGTGGCCCCTCCCGGTGGACCCCCGGAACCCTTCCGGTGGCCCCGGTACAATACCGGTATGACCCCGAAACTTCCCGGTGTCCGTTTGACAACTTCCCATATATAAATCTTTACCTCCGGACCCTTCCGGAGCTCCTCGTGACGTCCAGGATTCCATCCGGGACTCCGAACAACATTCGGTAGTCACATACTAGTCTTCCTAATAACCCTAGCGTCACCGAACCTTAAGTGTGTAGACCCTACGGGTTCGGGAGACATGCAGACATGACCGAGACGCTCTTAGGTCAATAACCAACAGCGGGATCTGGATACCCATGATGGCTCCCACATGCTCCTCGATGTTGTCATCGGATGAACCACGATGTCGAGGATTCAATCAAACCCTGTACGCAATTCCCTTTGTCAATCGGTACGTTACTTGCCCGAGACTCGATCGTCGGTATCCCAATACCTTGTTCAGTCTCGTTACCGGGAAGTCACTTTACTCGTACCGTAATGCATGATCCCGTGTCCAACACCTTGGTCACATTGAGCTCATTATGATGATGCATTACCGAGTGGGCCCAGAGATACCTCTCCGTCATACGGAGTGACAAACCCCAATCTCGATCCGTGTCAACCCAACAGATACTTTCGGAGATACCTGTAATGCACCTTTATAGTCACCCAGTTACGTTGTGACGTTTGATACACCCAAGGCACTCTTACGATATCCGGGAGTTACACGATCTCATGGTCGAAGGAAGAGATACTTGACATTGGCAAAGCTCTAGCAAAACGAACTACACGATCTTTTATGCTATGCTTAGGATTGGGTCTTGTCCATCACATCATTCTCCTAATGATGTGATCCCGTTATCAACGACATCCAATGTCCATAGTCAGGAAACCATGACTATCTGTTGATCACAACGAGCTAGTCAACTAGAGGCTCACCAGGGACATATTGTGGTCTAAGTATTCACACGTGTATTACGATTTCCGGATAATACAGTTATAGCATGAATAAAAGACATTTATCATGAACATTGAAATATAATAATACTTTTATTATTGCCTCTAGGGCATATTTCCAACAGTCTCCCACTTGCACTAGAGTCACCAATCTAGTCACATTGTGATGAATCGAACACCCATAGAGTTCTGGTGTTGATCATGTTTTGCACGCGAGAGAGGTTTAGTCAGCGGATCTGCGACATTCAGATCCGTGTGCACTTTGCAAATCTCTATGTCTCCATCTTGAACATTTTCACGGATGGAGTTGAAACGACGCTTGATGTGCCTGGTCTTCTTG
The DNA here is from genome assembly GCF_002162155.2 of Triticum dicoccoides. Taxonomy (NCBI): domain Eukaryota; kingdom Viridiplantae; phylum Streptophyta; class Magnoliopsida; order Poales; family Poaceae; genus Triticum; species Triticum dicoccoides. Next base: position 426,808,280 of record NC_041390.1, read on the forward strand.
TGAAACCTGGGCTCCTTGGCGAGGGAAATAGCTCCAGTGTTGTCACAGAAGAGTTTGATCGGCCCCGACGCATTGGGTATGACTCCTAGGTCGGTGATGAACTCCTTCACCCAAATTGCTTCATGCGCTGCCTCCGAGGCTGCCATGTACTCCGCTTCACACGTAGATCCCGCCACGATGCTCTGCTTGCAGCTGCACCAGCTTACTGCTCCACCATTCAACATATACACGTATCCGGTTTGTGACTTAGAGTCATCCAGATCTGAGTCGAAGCTAGCGTCGACGTAACCCTTTACGACGAGCTCTTCGTCTCCTCCATAAACGAGAAACATGTCCTTCGTCCTTTTCAGGTACTTCAGGATATTCTTGACCGTTGTCCAGTGTTCCTTGCCGGGATTACTTTGGTATCTTGCTACCAAACTTACGGCAAGGTTTACATCGGGTCTGGTACACAGCATGGCATACATAATAGATCCTATGGCTGAAGCATAGGGGATGACACTCATCTCTTCTTTATCTTTTGCCGTGGTCGGTGACTGAGCCGAGCTCAGTCTCACACCTTGTAACATAGGCAAGAACCCCTTCTTGGACTGATCCATTTTGAACCTCTTCAAAATCTTATCAAGGTATGTGCTTTGTGAAAGACCTATGAGGCGTCTCGATCTATCTCTATAGATCTTGATGCCTAATATATAAGCAGCTTCTCCAAGGTCCTTCATTGAAAAACACTTATTCAAGTAGGCCTTAATGCTGTCCAGGAATTCTATATTATTTCCCATCAAGAGTATGTCATCTACATATAATATGAGAAATGCTACAGAGCTCCCACTCACTTTCTTGTAAACGCAGGCTTCTCCATAAGTCTGCATAAACCCAAACGCTTTAATCATCTCATCAAAGCGAATGTTCCAACTCCGAGATGCTTGCACCAGTCCATAAATGGATCGCTGGAGCTTGCATACTTTGTTAGCGTTCCGAGGATCGACAAAACCTTCCGGCTGCATCATATACAGTTCTTCCTTAAGATGCCCGTTAAGGAATGCTGTTTTGACGTCCATCTGCCATATCTCATAATCATAGTATGCGGCAATTGCTAACATGATTCGGACGGACTTCAGCTTCGCTACGGGAGAGAAAGTCTCGTCGTAGTCAATCCCTTGAACTTGTCGATAACCCTTAGCGACAAGTCGAGCCTTATAAATGGTAACATTACCATCCGCGTCCGTCTTCTTCTTAAAAATCCATTTGTTTTCTATCGCTCGCCGATCATCGGGCAAGTCTGTCAAAGTCCATACTTTGTTTTCATACATGGATTCTATCTCGGATTTCATGGCTTCAAGCCATTTGTTGGAATCCGGGCCCGCCATCGCTTCTTCATAGTTCGAAGGTTCATTGTTGTCTAACAACATGATTTCCAGGACAGGGTTGCCGTACCACTCTGGTGCGGAACGTGTCCTTGTGGACCTACGAAGTTCAGCAGTAACTTGATCCGAAGTACCTTGATCATCATCAATGTTTTCACTTCAGTTGGTGTGGGCATCACAGGAACATTTTCCTGAGCTGCACCACTTTCCCGTTCAAGAGGTAGTACTTCATCGAGTTCTACTTTCCTTCCACTTACTTCTTTCGAGAGAAACTCTTTTTCCAGAAAGCATCCGTTCTTGGCAACAAAGATCTTGCCTTCGGATCTTAAGTAGAAGGTATACCCGACAGTTTCCTTAGGGTATCCTATGAATACGCATTTTCCGACTTGGGTTCGAGCTTTTCAGGTTGAAGTTTCTTGACATAAGCATTGCATCCCCAAACTTTTAGAAACGACAGCTTAGGTTTCTTTTCAAACCATAATTCATACGGTGTCGTCTCAACGGATTTAGACGGTGCCCTATTTAAAGTGAATGTAGCTGTCTCTACAGCGTATCCCCAAAATGATAGTGGTAAATCAGTAAGAGACATCATAGACCGCACCATATCCAATAGAGTGCGATTACGTCATTCGGACACACCGTTTCGCTGAGGTGTTCTAGGCGGCGTGAGTTGTGAAACGATTCCACATTTCCTTAAGTGTGTACCATATTCGTGACTTAAGTATTCTCCTCCACGATCTGATCGTAAGAATTTTATCTTTCGGTCACGTTGATTCTCTACCTCATTCTGAAATTCCTTGAACTTTTCAAAGGTCTCAGACTTGTGTTTCATTAAGTAGACATACCCATATCTACTCAAGTCATCAGTGAGAGTGAGAACATAACGATATCCTCCGCGAGCCTCAACGCTCATTGGACCGCACACATCGGTATGTATGATTTCCAACAAGTTGGTTGCTCGCTCCATTGTTCCGGAGAATGGAGTCTTGGTCATTTTGCCCAAGAGGCATGGTTCGCACGTGTCAAACGATTCATAATCAAGAGACTCTAAAAGTCCATCGGCATGGAGCTTCTTCATGCGCTTGACACCAATGTGACCAAGGCGGCAGTGCCACAAGTATGTGGGACTATCGTTATCAACTTTAAATCTTTTGGCATCTATACTATGAACATGTGTAATATTACGCTCGAGATTCATTAAGAATAAACCATTGACCATCGGAGAATGACCATAAAACATATCTCTCATATAAATCGAACAACCATTATTCTCAGACTTAAATGAGTAGCCATCTCGTATTAAACGAGATCCAGATACAATGTTCATGCTCAAACTTGGCACTAAATAACAATTATTAAGGTTCAAAACTAATCCCGTAGGTAAATGTAGAGGCAGCGTGCCGACGGTGATCACATCGACTCTGGAACCATTCCCGACGCGCATAGTCACCTCGTCCTTCGCCAGTCTCCGTTTATTCCGCAGCTCCTGCTGTGAGTTACAAATATGAGCAACGGCACCGGTATCAAATACCCAGGAGTTACTACGAGTACTGGTAAGGTACACATCAATCACATGTATATCAAATATACCTTTGGTGTTGCCGGCCTTCTTATCCGCTAAGTATTTGCGGCAGTTCCGCTTCCAGTGACCCTTCCCCTTGCAATAAAAGCACTCAGTCTCAGGCTTGGGTCCATTCTTTGACTTCTTCCCGGTAACTGGCTTACCAGGCGCGGCAACCTCCTTGTCGTCCTTCTTGAAGTTCTTCTTACCCTTGCCCTTCTTGAACTTAGTGGTCTTATTGACCATCAACACTTGATGTTCTTTCTTGATTTCAGCCTCTGCTGACTTCAGCATCGAGAACACTTCAGGAATGGTCTTTTCCATCCCCTGCATGTTGTAGTTCATCACAAAGCTCTTGTAGCTTGGTGGGAGCGACTGGAGGATTCTGTCAATGACCGCCTCATCTGGGAGGTTAATGTTCAGCTGGGTCATACGGTTGTGCAACCCAGACATCTTCAGGATGTGCTCACTGACAGAACTGTTTTCCTCCATCTTACAACTGTACAACTTGTCGGAGACATCATATCTCTCGACCCGGGCATGAGCTTGAAAAACTAGTTTCAGCTCTTCGAACATCTCATATGCTCTGTGGTGCTCAAAACGCTTTTGGAGCCCCGGTTCTAAGCTGTAAAGCATGCCGCACTGAACGAGGGAGTAATCATCAGCACGAGACTGCCAAGCATTCATAATGTCTTGGTTCTCTGGGACGGGAGCATCACCTAGCGGTCCTTCTAGGACGTATTGTTTCCTGGCAGCTATGAGGATGATCCTCAGGTTCCGGACCCAGTCCGTATAGTTGCTGCCATCATCTTCCAGCTTGGTTTTCTCTAGGAACGCGTTGAAGTTCATGTTGACATTAGCGTTGGCCATTGATCTACAAGACATATTTGCAAAGGTTTTAGACTAAGTTCATGATAATAAAGTTCTAATCAAATTATGAACTCCCACTTAGATTAGACATCCCTCTAGTCATCTAAGTGTTACACGATCCGAGTCGACTAGCCCGTGTCCAATCATCACGTGAGACGGATTAGTCATCGTCGGTGAACATTCTCATGTTGATCGTATCTTCCATACGACTCGTGTTCGACCTTTCGGTCTCCGTGTTCTGAGGCCATGTCTGCACATGCTAGGCTCGTCAAGTTAACCCTAAGTGTTTTCGCTGTGTAAAACTGTCTTACACCCGTTGTATGTGAACGTAAGAATCCATCACACCCGATCATCACGTGGTGCTTAGAAGCGACGAACTGTAGCAACAGTGCACAGTTAGGGGAGAACACTTCTTGAAATTTTTGTAAGGGATCATCTTATTTACTACCGTCGTCCTAAGTAAACAAGATGCATAAACATAATAAACATCACATGCAATTATATAGTTGTGACATGATATGGCCAATATCATATAGCTCCATTGATCTTCATCTTCGGGGCTCCATGATCATCTTGTCACCGGCTTGACACCATGATCTCCATCATCATGATCTCCATCATCGTGTCTTCATGAAGTTGTCACGCCAACGACTACTTCTACTTCTATGACTAACGTTTAGCAATAAAGTAAAGTAGTTTACATGGCGTTATTCAATGACACGCAGGTCATACAAAAAATAAAGACAACTCCTATGGATCCTGCCGGTTGTCATACTCATCGACATGCAAGTCGTGAATCCTATTACAAAGAACATGATCTCATACATCACAATTCATCATTCATCACAACTTCTGGCCATATCACATCACATGATCAATCGCTGCAAAAACAAGTTAGACGTCCTCTAATTGTTGTTGCATCTTTTACGTGGCTGCAATTGGGTTCTAGCAAGAACGTTTTCTTACCTACGAATCACCACAACATGATTTTTTGTCAACTTCTATTTACCCTTCATAAGGGCCCTGTTCATCGATTCCGCTCCAACTAAAGTGGGAGAGACAGACACCCGCCAGCCACCTTATGCAACTAGTGCATGTCAGTCGGTGGAACCGGTCTCACGTAAGCGTACGTGTAAGGTTAGTCCGGGCCGCTTCATCCCACAATACCGTTGAGCAAGAAAAGACTAGTAGAGGCAAGTAAGATGACAAAATCCACGCCCACAACAAAATTGTGTTCTACTCGTGCAAAGAGAACTACGCATAGACCTAGCTCATGATGCCACTGTTGGGGAACGTTGTGAAAAATTAAAAATTTTCCTACGGTTTCACCAAGATCCATCTATGAGTTCATCTAAGCAACGAGTCAAGGGAGAGAGTTTGCATCTACATACCACTTGTAGATCGCATGCGGAAGCTTGCAAGGTGATGATGGAGTCGTACTCGACGTGATTCGAATCACCGATGACCAAGTGCTGAACGGACAGCACCTCCGCGTTCAACACACGTACGGGACGGGAGACGTCTCCTCCTTCTTGATCCAGCAAGGGGAAAGGAGAGGTTGAGGAAGACAGCTCCACCGGCAGCACGACGGCGTGGTGATGGTGGAGAGGCAGTACTCCGACAGGGCTTCGCCAAGCACACAACGGAGGAGGAGAGGTGTTGGGGAGGGGAGGGCTGCGCCTTGGAGGGTGGTCTGGCTGCCCTCCCCTCACCCCTCTATTTATAGGGGGAAGGGAGAAGGGGGCCGGCCCCCTAGAACCCATCTAGGGGGGGTGCGGC
>NC_041390.1:426813863-426951765 GCF_002162155.2 Triticum dicoccoides
GGAGAGGCAGTACTCCGACAGGGCTTCGCCAAGCACACAACGGAGGAGGAGAGGTGTTGGGGAGGGGAGGGCTGCGCCTTGGAGGGTGGTCTGGCTGCCCTCCCCTCACCCCTCTATTTATAGGGGGAAGGGAGAAGGGGGCCGGCCCCCTAGAACCCATCTAGGGGGGGTGCAGCGGCCAAGGGGAGAGGGGGAGAGGGTGGCTTGCCCCCCAAGCCAAGGGGGGCGCCCCCTCTAGGGTTCCCCCCTCAACCCTAGGCGCAAGGGCCCAAGGGAGGGGGTGCGCCCAGCCCAGCAGGGGCTGGCTCCCTGCCCCACGCAGCCCATGTGGCCCCCCGGGAGGGGTGGCCCCTCCCGGTGGACCCCCGGAACCCTTCCGGTGGCCCCGGTACAATACCGGTATGACCCCGAAACTTCCCGGTGTCCGTTTGACAACTTCCCATATATAAATCTTTACCTCCGGACCCTTCCGGAGCTCCTAGTGACGTCCAGGATCCCATCCGGGACTCTGAACAACATTCGGTAGTCACATACTAGTCTTCCTAATAACCCTAGCGTCACCGAACCTTAAGTGTGTATACCCTACGGGTTCGGGAGACATGTAGACATGACCGAGACGCTCTTAGGTCAATAACCAACAGCGGGATCTGGATACCCATGATGGATCCCACATGCTCCTCGATGTTGTCATCGGATGAACCACGATGTCGAGGATTCGATCAAACCCTGTACGCAATTCCCTTTGTCAATCGGTACGTTACTTGCCCGAGACTCGATCGTCGGTATCCCAATACCTTGTTCAGTCTCGTTACCGGCAAGTCACTTTACTCGTACCGTAATGCATGATCCCGTGTCCAACACCTTGGTCACATTGAGCTCATTATGATGATGCATTACCGAGTGGGCCCAGAGATACCTCTCCGTCATACGGAGTGACAAATCCCAATCTCGATCCGTGTCAACCCAACAGATACTTTCGGAGATACCTGTAATGCACCTTTATAGTCACCCAGTTACGTTGTGACGTTTGATACACCCAAGGCACTCTTACGATATCCGGGAGTTACACGATCTCATGGTCGAAGGAAGAGATACTTGACATTGGCAAAGCTCTAGCAAAACGAACTACACGATCTTTTATGCTATGCTTAGGATTGGGTCTTGTCCATCACATCATTCTCCTAATGATGTGATCCCGTTATCAACGACATCCAATGTCCATAGTCAGGAAACCATGACTATCTGTTGATCACAACGAGCTAGTCAACTAGAGGCTCACCAGGGACATATTGTGGTCTAAGTATTCACACGTGTATTACGATTTCCGGATAATACAGTTATAGCATGAATAAAAGACATTTATCATGAACATTGAAATATAATAATACTTTTATTATTGCCTCTAGGGCATATTTCCAACAAGGACCCCTTAGTCTAGGGCTCCCTCAGTAGCCCCTGAACCTGTCTTAAATGACGAGGAGTTCGGCGCGCAGATTGTCTTCGGCATTGCAAGGCGGGTTCCCTTTTATCCGAACGTAAAAATAGTCTTCGGATGTGATGATAGTATCCGGACCTGCCACACACACCACACAAAACCGTAGAGAGAATATATATATTTTTCCATGAGTCTAATCTGCTGACAACTTTTACAATATGACATCATGCCTGTCCAGTCATAATTTTGGACCGTTTTTTTTTCGTATGCCTCTCCCATGTTTCGAGACACGGTTGCCATTGGCGCATCTTGTCAAAGAAGACATCATGCCCCCTTATTATGGGATTCTCATCAATATGGGCGTGGGTGACCCAACCGTGTCGTTTTGCACGGCCCTTGGGAATAGGCGAGTTCAAGGCGAGTGGCGAGACGCTTGACATTCACGGCCTTTATAAGGGGATAAGGATTCCCTACCTTCACCCACACCTCAGCCCCTCCTCAGCCTTTCCGTCTCTGAGCTCCAGTGCCCAAGCTTCTAGCTATTCCTTCAACCGAGAAAACTCTCCAAAAATGTCCGGATCCGAAGCTGGAGGTAAGTGGATGGCCTCCTCTGTCAAGAAGAAGGATGTCAAGGCGCTCCGGGAGGCCGGATATCGGGACAAGGAGATCGCTCACCGACTCTCGAATAAGGGACAGATCGTCCCTACTCCAGAGCCCCACAAGAGGGTTGTTTTCCTCTCACATTTCGTCCACGGGCTGGGCTTCCCTCTCCATCCCTTCGTTCGGGGACTGATGTTTTACTATGGGCTAGACTTCCATGATCTAGCCACCAACTTCATCCTCAACATCAGGGCTTTCATTGTCGTGTGCGAGGCCTTCCTCCAGATCCCGCCTCATTTCGGCCTATGGTTGAAGACCTTCAACGTGAAGCCGAAGGTGGTGAGCGCCCAACAAGCAGAATGCGGAGGCGCCATGGTGGGCAAGATGCCCATCGTTACCTGGCCCAAAGGCTCATTCATGGAGACGGTGAAAGGGTGGTAATCGGGGTGGTTCTATATCACCGAGCCACGCGAGGCCAACTGGGTGGCAGCCCCCGAATTCAGATCTGGATTCCCGATGCGGCTCACCTCCTGGCAAGAGAGGGGCCTAACCTGGGGTCCCTCGGACGAACTGACTGGGCTCTAGACATGTGTCCAGAATATGATGGATAGGAAGATCAAGCTCGTCAATGTGGTCCAGGTCATGCTCATTCGTTGGGTTCTTCCGTGCCAACGCCGGTCTTGCTATCTGTGGGAGTACGATCCAGCCAGGCACCAGACGCTATGAGAGCTCTATGGAACAACACACGAATAAATCTGGAAAGTGCTCTTTAAGGCAGGTGAGACGCCATCGCCCATGACCGAAGATCGCAGGCTTAGCTTGAAACACCAGGCTAACCTGGTAAGCTCTTCTACTGTTTTCAAGGCATAACCTTTACTAGCATATTTTGAGAAAAAGTGTAAGCCTTCGTACCCGTGTTTTCAGGTCTGGATCAAGACAGCGGAGGGTATTAATAGTCCGGCTCCACTACCCGAAGACCAAGAATTCCCATTGTTGGCGCAAATGCTTTTTCCAGCACCTTATGAGGTGCGGGCGAAGACGGCCAAGAAAGCGGCCAAAGGGGCCAAGAAGGGCCTGCGCCAAAAAGGTGCTCCGGACATGATGTCTGAAGACAAGACTTCCTCTTCGTCCGCCGACGACGATGACGAAGAGGAAGAAGAAAGAGAATCCCCGCCTAAAGTGGGGAGGAAGAAGAGGGCGGCCTCCACAAATCCGGAGGCAGGAGTGCCTAAAAGGGTTAGAGGTTCCCACGCAGATAACTCCATGTGGGATGTGGACAACAGTCGGGAGCGACCTCGCTGGACCAAGCCTTACGCTGCCTTGTAAGTACCGGGATCAGAAAACATCAAGCTTTCCTAGTTTGTAATATTTATGAACGTTGTTATTGCAGTCCAGCGCGTGATGGCTCCCCGCGATCTTCGTTCGAGGGATCACGAGACTCAACGGAGATGGCTAGCATGTCTCCGCCACCTGCTCATTCCGTCTCTCCCAAGGGTGACGACGAGGTGGTGTCGCCAAAGATCATCCCCGACCGAGGGGGGCTTCCGGAGATCGTCGGGGCGGTGCCCCAGGACGATTCCTCAGTTTCCAGACGCACGGGAGGAACATCCCCTACGAGGACCGGTGACGTGGGCCGGGTTCTCTTCAGACTTGAGCCGGGTACCATTCTGGAGACCTATGCGGCTCCGGAGTCCAGCGAACGACATGCTCCGAGAGGAGGGAGTGTTCCTATTCCGCTGGTGACCTCTATCCAACTAGAGGCACCGGATGGCCTGCTAGAGGCGCTAGGAGGCGCCTCTTGTCACATCCCTAGCTTTACCCTGGCCTTGGACTAGCTTGGTTGCTGCATCATGTTTAAATTCAAATGAAATTTGAAGTGAGGAATTTTCAAAAGCCTCAGAAAACCTCTAAAAATAACCAACATTTAATTCTTCTCAAATGAATCCAAGAAAATGTTCCTGTTATTCTATAGAAATATTGGTAAGAGGTAACATTCAAACCAATATTTTTGGAGTCACAGAAATATTTGTTTCGGCCATTTGAATTAATTCAATAACTAATTGCATTGGATTTATATTTTATATATAATTAATATATGTCCAATAATTCTGGAACATTTTATGTGGTTTGGTATATTTTAGTTCTAGCCACATAATTATTTTCAGGATTTTATTAAATGGTTTAGTATTTTTACTAAACCAAAACAAAACAGAACAAAATAGAAAACAGAAATATAAAATAGAAATAAGAGAGAGAGAAGGAAGTACCTGGCCTTACCCGTGCAGCCCACCAGGACCGGCCCAGCTAGGCCCAGCCCACCTCCTTCCCCCCTTGTCCTCTTCTTCCTCTGCCAGTAGGCAGAGGCGAGGCGTGGCGCGCGCCCGAAGAGCGCCGGCCACCTCCTGCTTCGCCGTGGCAGCCTCCCCGACTCCCTCGCGACGCCACGGAGACGCCCTCGCCCCCTGCACCTCCCCTCTCTCCCCCTGGACCCCATTCCCTCCTCTGTTTCCCTCTCGCGCACACCACCGAGCGGAGCTCGCCGCCATCGTCGCCGTACCCATGGCCACCGGCCACCCCTAGCCTCACTGACGCCCCAGGACGCTCCGCCGGTCCTCCCTCGACCTCCTCGTCGTGTCACGCGACCAGAAGAGCCCCGGAACGCCACCCCCGACGTTTTCCCCTCGCCGGCCGCCGAGGATCTTCTCCGTCGATTCGGCCACTCCGGCGCGCCCCCGAGCCGGCTAACCATCCCTACGGCACCGCTGTGAGCTCCTACGCCTCCCCTCCCTCTTTTCCCCTTCGATTGCGCCTTGTAGCCGCCGCCCCACGAGCACCCGAAGCCGCCGTCCGCCATGGCCGGTGAGCTCCGTGCTCCCGAGCTTCTCCGCCTGCGCTCGTTGCCTCCGGGTGTTCCTGGTGACCCCAGCATCCCGTAGAGCCCATCGGCCGCGCCCGCCGTGCCGTGTAACGCCGAAACCGAGCACGCCCGAGCTCCGGCCGCCGCTGCCGAGCTCGAGGCCATCGTCTCCGGCCACCCTAGCTGCTGCTGCTTGTTGAAATGGGCGCGGGTGAGCTCCAGCTCCCCGTAGCCGCTCTCCTCCGTCCATTTGGACGCCGGAGGAGCGAGCCCGCGCCCTCCGCCGCGCCTGTTGCCACCGGCGACGAGCCGCCGGCGGGTTAGGCCCTGCTGACCAGGGGTTTGACCCCCCCTGGGTCGATGACAGGTGGGGCCAGCCCCCCTGTTAATTAGTTAGTTTATTTTAATTTAATTACCCCCCCCCTGCTGACACTGGCATGTGGGCCCTAGTGCCCTAATCCTTAATTAAACTAAAATAAACCCCCCTGTTTAACCTGTGACGCTGACATATGGGTCCCACAGGTCAGGTTTGACCTGGAGGCACCCTGTTGACCTGCTGACGTCATGATGATGTCAGGCTGACGCAATAAGTATTTTCTGGAATTTAAATAATCTTAAATGATTTAATAATTCCAGAAAATAGCTAAAACTTCAATAAATCATAGAAAATTAACCGTAACTCCAAATTAAATAATTTATATATGAAAAATTATCAGAAAAATTCAAGGAATCCATATGTACCATTTTCATGCATGTTAGAACAACTTATAGATGCTGTTTAGCACAAATCATATAAAGGGCATTTAAGTAATCACATATGGAGTTTGAATTTGAATCTTGTATTCAAACCAACTTCATTTAATCTGTTGCTAGTTGCATTAGCCCAAAACACATTCATTTTGCCATGTCATGATCATGCATCATATTGTGCATTGCATTGATTGTGTTCCCTTCTGTGTTGCCGGTATTTGTCCCCTCTCGATAGACGTGATACCGATGATGCGATCGTTGACACTGATGAAGACTCAATGTTATCTTCAGAAGTGCCGGGCAAGCAAAACCCCCTTGTTCATTCCGATACAATCCCACTCTCTCGCTCCTGCTCTCTTTTACTGCATTAGGACAACAACGATTCATCTGTTACTTGCTGCGGTAGCTGAACCCCTTTATCCTCTGCATGACCTGTCATTCCACAGTAAATAGATGAAACCCACTAGCATGAGTAGGAGTTGTTTGAGCCCTGTTGTGCCTACTCATTCTTGCTTGTTTGTCATGCCTGCTACTGCTTAGAGTTGAGTCAGGTCTGATTCATCCGGGATGAATCAGAGGTGTGTGAACATGTCCTACTGTGTGTGAGCTAAGTGTGTGAACACGATTTGGTAAAGGTAGCGGTGAGAGGCCATGTAGGAGTACATGGTGGGTTGTCTCATTGAAGCCGTCCTCAGGAACTGAGTTCTGTGTTTGTGATCCATGATTCAGTTACTACCATACATTGGGCCCTGAAATATGACCCCGCTCGACTTCTTATTCACCCTTGTCCTCTGTCCAGGAGTTGCAAGTAGTTTCTGGTGTTTGTAGTATGCTGGAGGCCGTGGACAGCGCTGACCGTAGGGGTGGGCTGTGATGCGGTAGGCACGTGGCCGGGTATACCGGGCGCCCGTTTGGTGTCACGGAACCCTGTTCACATCGTTTGGGGCTGTGGGCGAAACTCCGGCCGGATCTCCTCATGGATGGAACCCGAATAGGCGATAAACCTGGACTAGAGACTTGAGTGTTTAGGTAGGTCGTGGTCTACACCCACGTCGGCTTTCGCTTGAAGTCTGCCGAGCACATGTCGTGTGCAGACGCTAAGTGGTGGAAACATGTATGAAGAAGTACACCCCTGCAGGGTTAACATCATCTATTCGAATAGCCGTGTCCGCGGAAAAGGACTTCTGGGTTGCTTATATCAGTTCATAGACAAGTGAAAGTGGATACTCTAAAATACGCAAGATAAGCGTGAGTGCTATGGATGGCGTTCTCGTAGGGAGACGGGAGCGGATCCATAGTGGTGTATTGATATGGTGAATATGTGGACTCGTGTGCACCACCTCAAAAGAGTTACTTGCAGTCGTAGTTTAGGATAGCCACCGAGTCAAAGCTGGCTTGATGCAGTTAAACCCCACCATCCCCTTTGTTGATAATGATGCATATGTAGATAGTTCTGATGTAAGTCTTGCTGGGTACATTTGTACTCACGTTTGCCTATTTTATGTTTTTGCAGAGAGACTTCGGTCTCACTAGTAGTTTCGCGTGGACTTCGACGTTTAGCTTGTTACCTCAGCTACGATCTTGTGCCCTCGGCAGGATCTGGTAGATAGTCAGGCTTCTCAGCCTTTTTCATTTATAGATGTCTATACCCAGACATGATAGCTTCCGCTTGTGCTTTGACTTGTATGCTCTGAGTGTTGGGTCATGAGACCCATGTTTGTAATATCTCGCTCCTCGGAGCCTATTGATTAAATACTTGAGTCGTAGAGTCATGTTGTGATGCCATGTTGTATTTGCACATATCGAGCATATTGTGTGTATGTTATTGAAATGCTTGGTATGTGTGGGATCTGACCATCTAGTTGTTTATCTTTAGTAGCCTCTCTTACCGGGAAATGTCTCCTAGTGTTTCCATTGAGCCTTGGTAGCTTGCTACTGCTCTGGAACACTTAGGCTGGCCGGCATGTGTCCTTCTTCGTTCCTGTGTCTGTCCCTTCGGGGAAATGTCACGCGATGAATACCGGAGTCCTGTTAGCCCGCTACAGCCCGGTTCACCGGAGTCCTGCTAGCCCAGTGCTACAGCCTGGATTCACTCGCTGATGACCGACACGTTCGATGCTGGGTCATGGATGCCTGTCCCTGTAAGCCTGTGCCACTTTGGGTTTACGACTAGTCATGTCAGCCCAGACTCTTTATCATATGGATGCTAGCGACATCATCATATACGTGAGCCAAAAGGCGCAAACGGTCCCGGGCAAAGGTAAGGCGACACCCGTGGGAATACCGTGCGTGAGGCCGCAAAGTGATATGAGGTGTTACATGCTAGATCGATGTGGCATTGAGTCGGGGTCCTGACAGCGTTGGTATCAGAGCTTGACTGCCTGTAGGATTACCAAGCCAAACTGGTCGAAGTTGAGTCTAGAAATTCTTTAGTTATATAAGGGAATTGATTGTGGGATGGAACGTAAGGCACTTTTTACTCCTTATACCTTATGCCTTCTGATCTGAGTCATCTTATCTTTCCTACGGGGATTAAGAACTAGGCTATCTCTTCTTTCTATTAGGATCACGTGTTACTAATCAGTGGACTTATAAGATTGTTGGATTTAAGTCTCAGTTCAGTTCCTACTACTTCCGTATGTTAATTGTTGATCTCGAAACCTTGATATTGTGCTTCTGAGTGGCTATGCCCCCTTTTTTGTGAATGTCTCAAATCTTTTCTGAGCATTTACAGCCGTTATGCTGTCCGAGTCATTCCAGGTTTCTAAATAGTCTGATGCATTTGCAAAATCCTTTCCCTCTGGTTTCGATGCTCCTTTATGCCAGCTCAATCACACTAATTGTTGAGTTGAGGTATTCTACTGCCTCGACCTTTATGTTGGAACTATTATTATGACCCTAGGTGTCTCAGGGGATCATCTTGTGGTCTAGCCATGATTGTGTCCTAGTGTGATGATTCTGGCCTTTATTCTCAAAAGCATCCCGTGATGCCATCTAGTTAGTAGGTATTCTACTCCTGGGTTCTGAACCCGAGATTCACTCTACCTACTTCATGTTGATAGTAATTGCTAGTGCCTTTAGGATATTAGTAACCTTTGCGATAGTCCTTGAAGTCCGTGGTATCTTCTTCTTCCAGATACCATGAACTACCTATGGCAGAAGTTCCTCGTTGAACTGAAATATCACAACAGTATTATTTTTGATGAGTTCTCCATTCATAAATCGTGACTCTGCCAGTTCTACCTTTCTGCATGGGTTATCCGGAAGAAATATGTTGAACTTGGTTCGACATACTAATCTATGCATCCACAACTCAGAAAATTATATGTTCCTTTGAGTTGTTCTCTTTAGTTGCATTCTGACCCTCGTCTATCAATTGATAGTCAAGAGTATGCGTGCATTCGTTTATCGATGCCTATTACTCCTGTGGTCTGTCAAGCCATTCTATCGCAGAATGACTAGGAGAAACAAACTCCAGTACCTCATCCATATTTAGGATTGGGTCAAAGTAGTTGTGTTCCGCAGATCAAGTTATAATCCAGCTTCTGGTCTGCTCTACCCTGAAGTATTACCTTCTTTATGACAGGAATTTCATGAGAATTGCACCACCTTTTGTGAATTCTTGACATAGTGATACTTCTCGCCATCCTTTTTCAATCCTCGGTTCCGTGTTGTTGCAGCCGGAGTGCCGACAGGTGAATCATGATGTGTGAAATCAATACTCCCAGCAACCTCGTTGCTGGGTAGTTAAAGGACAATAATTTCATTCTTAGTGTGTTGGTTATTGAATCATCATTCTAAGATTGATCGTGCTACCTAGTCCATTCTCCTGGTTCACCCTTCGATTGGTGAGTTAGGATCTTGTCAAGTCCTCACTCATTTGATCATATCGTCTTGCCCTGAAAAGTAAGATTGTTCTCGAGCTTAGTAACATACCGGTGGTTCATGATATTCCAAATTTCTTCTCGGAAGTATCACCAGGTTTTCGCCTGACCGCTATGTTGATCTCGTGATCAAGTTGGGTTCTTGTGAACCACCCTTTCTCCAAGAATCTGTGATGGATATCCCGGAGCTAGTTGGTTAAGCTAGACAACAACTTGGAGAGTTGGAAAATAAAAGCTTGTCTGACTTAGTTCATGTTAAGGGATATCTTTCTGTGTATGTGTGTGTTTGAAGAAAGATGATATCTTCATTAATTGGTCCTTGTGATCAGTTGTTGGACCTATTGTCTTACCCCATCTGTAATTTGAGTATGGGCTATCATCCAATCAGACCAGAACCAACGATATTCGTAATGTTGTCTTACTCGTGGTTGATCCCTCGAGCATACACCATTATATCTTTTGGGTCTGACCAATGCTAACACTTGTTCTCTTAACTATGGAATTCCTTTTAAAAGGAAACCTAGATGAATTGTTGTTGAGCCCATTGGCAACATCCTTATCTCCTCCATGATTTTGTTGAACATTAAGCTAGCGTTGGAAACTTTTGAAAGCATTTCTTCATGCTAACTCATGAAGTATTTGTTTGATGAAAGGAGTGACTTCCTCTTATACACGTGCATTTGGTGAAAGTTGCCGCCATGGATTTGAGAAAGTTAGTTTTGCTTCCTCTGGAATCATCCCAAGTCAGTCATGCATACGTGCGAAGTATTCTGTGGTCTGGAGATTTGCAACCTCCATTCTATATGTATATCCTAGCACACCAAGCCACTGATTGAGTTGTTCAAAGATAAAGGAGTCTGTCCAAGGTGAACTCTTTGGACTTCCACGCGTGGAGACTTCGATGTCATTAATGATGGTTCCCCCACCTAAACTCGGTAGTGTTTTATTATAAGACTACCATGTGGTCATGTTTGTCTGGGACAGCATGTTCACATGTTTGTAGCAGAACCAGCTCATGTTTTGGAGCTTGCTATCGTAGTTCATTCCCCGAGAATCTCGCAACGTCATCTCGTCAATTTGTGTTGCAAACTTTCATTTTTCTTCCTAGACTCGATGAGTCTGGAATATCCTGACACCAACCAGATCTGAATCTCAGGCAGATATGATGGTTTGGAACATTTCCCAAGAACTATAATATCGGTCCCTCGAAAACCGGCAAGGTGGATGTCGTGGCCAACACACCCAGCCGGAAGACCTGTTATTATAATATCTTGATTGAGGAAGTTGGCCACCTCCCCATAGGGATTTCGTAGGATTACTCCCTAGTTGCCCCTATGGATTTTGAGATCCCGAAGTCCGACCTTTTTACTTGATGTTCTAGATATCAAACCATATCTATGAATGGGTTACGCTAGCACATCAAGGAGAACATTAGAAGCGGAGTGCTAAATGTCTCTCGGTCGATCATCCAGATTTTATTTCCTTGGCCTCGCTAAGATGAAATCTGAGAAGTGTTATCTTCCTTTGCATCTGCATCATCCATCATCATTCATCGTGGTAGCAAGTTGTGTTGCCAGAATCCTTGACACGGATATTGGTAAAATCTTGATGAATGTGGAAATGCTCAAGTTCTTGAGAGCACGCACAAGCGCTACGTGTTATCATCGGCACTAGCTAGGTTTGCTCTCAACTTCCTTGGTTAATGCTATGACCTATTCAAACAGTGAATTCACTCTCTATTGTTGGGTTCTTCCCCAGTTACCAGAATCATTCCCAGCATTTGCATTTTGTTCCCAGCTTGCACCGCCAATGTGCCATTCTACCACGGGTCTCTTCCATTTCCGGTGGTAAGCAAATTCATCCATTACGTTGTCTTCAACAAGGTAATCCACATCATCCAAGTCCGAGTATGCCATTCTACCGACCCCCGCCAATCGATTGCTGTGATTTGCCTTAGGCTGGTTTAAAGAGTTTCAATGATCTCTGAATCAAAAGTAATTCTTTTTCCCACTTAAGGGGATATCTCTACGAGTCACCTTCCCTAAGGTGTATCGTTATGGTATCATGGCAACTCAACTCCTCGCTACGTTAACAATCGTTTACCACCTTCTTAAGTGTGGAATTATTGTCCACCTAGTGAACCTTCGTCATCCGTTTCTTCCACCCCTCTTGATGTGTATCTCGTGTCTCAACCCGAGAAATGGTCCTATGTCTCATTCCGTGAGTTGTTCGATCTTCGAGAAGATCGATCCTTCTAGAGTTTACCTTTTCTCTTCTTGTCATGATTAGCTGGAGTTCTCAGAGCAAGACATCAAGACAATGATGGTGATCGAATCAACGTTCCTATGAAGTGCAACCTGGATCGTGAAGAGTATATTAGTCTGCGTTACCCTTCACCTTACCCTACGCTTGAATCTCGAGACGAGATTCTTGTTTAGTGGGGGTGAGTTGTCACATCCCTAGCTTTACCCTGGCCTTGGACTAGCTTGGTTGCTGCATCATGTTTAAATTCAAATGAAATTTGAAGTGAGGAATTTTCAAAAGCCTCAGAAAACCTCTAAAAATAACCAACATTTAATTCTTCTCAAATGAATCCAAGAAAATGTTCCTGTTATTCTATAGAAATATTGGTAAGAGGTAACATTCAAACCAATATTTTTGGAGTCACAGAAATATTTGTTTCGGCCATTTGAATTAATTCAATAACTAATTGCATTGGATTTATATTTTATATATAATTAATATATGTCCAATAATTCTGGAACATTTTATGTGGTTTGGTATATTTTAGTTCTAGCCACATAATTATTTTCAGGATTTTATTAAATGGTTTAGTATTTTTACTAAACCAAAACAAAACAGAACAAAATAGAAAACAGAAATATAAAATAGAAATAAGAGAGAGAGAAGGAAGTACCTGGCCTTACCCGTGCAGCCCACCAGGACCGGCCCAGCTAGGCCCAGCCCACCTCCTTCCCCCCTTGTCCTCTTCTTCCTCTGCCAGTAGGCAGAGGCGAGGCGTGGCGCGCGCCCGAAGAGCGCCGGCCACCTCCTGCTTCGCCGTGGCAGCCTCCCCGACTCCCTCGCGACGCCACGGAGACGCCCTCGCCCCCTGCACCTCCCCTCTCTCCCCCTGGACCCCATTCCCTCCTCTGTTTCCCTCTCGCGCACACCACCGAGCGGAGCTCGCCGCCATCGTCGCCGTACCCATGGCCACCGGCCACCCCTAGCCTCACCGACGCCCCAGGACGCTCCGCCGGTCCTCCCTCGACCTCCTCGTCGTGTCACGCGACCAGAAGAGCCCCGGAACGCCACCCCCGACGTTTTCCCCTCGCCGGCCGCCGAGGATCTTCTCCGTCGATTCGGCCACTCCGGCGCGCCCCCGAGCCGGCTAACCATCCCTACGGCACCGCTGTGAGCTCCTACGCCTCCCCTCCCTCTTTTCCCCTTCGATTGCGCCCTGTAGCCGCCGCCCCACGAGCACCCGAAGCCGCCGTCCGCCATGGCCGGTGAGCTCCGTGCTCCCGAGCTTATCCGCCTGCGCTCGTTGCCTCCGGGTGTTCCTGGTGACCCCAGCATCCCGTAGAGCCCATCGGCCGCGCCCGCCGTGCCGTGTAACGCCGAAACCGAGCACGCCCGAGCTCCGGCCGCCGCTGCCGAGCTCGAGGCCATCGTCTCCGGCCGCCCTAGCTGCTGCTGCTTGTTGAAATGGGCGCGGGTGAGCTCCAGCTCCCCGTAGCCGCTCTCCTCCGTCCATTTGGACGCCGGAGGAGCGAGCCCGCGCCCTCCGCCGCGCCTGTTGCCACCGGCGACGAGCCGCCGGCGGGTTAGGCCCTGCTGACCAGGGGTTTGACCCCCCTGGGTCGATGACAGGTGGGGCCAGCCCCCCTATTAATTAGTTAGTTTATTTTAATTTAATTACCCCCCTGCTGACACTAGCATGTGGGCCCTAGTGCCCTAATCCTTAATTAAACTAAAATAAACCCCCCTGTTTAACCTGTGACGCTGACATATGGGTCCCACAGGTCAGGTTTGACCTGGAGGCGCCCTGTTGACCTGCTGACGTCATGATGATGTCAGTCTGACGCAATAAGTATGTTCTGGAATTTAAATAATCTTAAATGATTTAATAATTCCAGAAAATAGCTAAAACTTCAATAAATCATAGAAAATTAACCGTAACTCCAAATTAAATAATTTATATATGAAAAATTATCAGAAAAATTCAAGGAATCCATCTGTACCATTTTCATGCATGTTAGAACAACTTATAGATGCTGTTTAGCACAAATCATATAAAGGGCATTTAAATAATCACATATGGAGTTTGAATTTGAATCTTGTATTCAAACCAACTTCATTTAATCTGTTGCTAGTTGCATTAGCCCAAAACACATTCATTTTGCCATGTCATGATCATGCATCATATTGTGCATTGCATTGATTGTGTTCCCTTCTGTGTTGCCGGTATTTGTCCCCTCTCGATAGACGTGATACCGATGATGCGATCGTTGACACTGATGAAGACTCAATGTTATCTTCAGAAGTGCCGGGCAAGCAAAACCCCCTTGTTCATTCCGATACAATCCCACTCTCTCGCTCCTGCTCTCTTTTACTGCATTAGGACAACAACGATTCATCTGTTACTTGCTGCGATAGCTGAACCCCTTTATCCTCTGCATGACCTGTCATTCCACAGTAAATAGATGAAACCCACTAGCATGAGTAGGAGTTGTTTGAGCCCTGTTGTGCCTACTCATTCTTGCTTGTTTGTCATGCCTGCTACTGCTTAGAGTTGAGTCAGGTCTGATTCATCCGGGATGAATCAGAGGTGTGTGAACATGTCCTACTGTGTGTGAGCTAAGTGTGTGAACACGATTTGGTAAAGGTAGCGGTGAGAGGCCATGTAGGAGTACATGGTGGGTTGTCTCATTGAAGCCGTCCTCAGGAACTGAGTTCTGTGTTTGTGATCCATGATTCAGTTACTACCATACATTGGGCCCTGAAATATGACCCCGCTCGACTTCTTATTCACCCTTGTCCTCTGTCCAGGAGTTGCAAGTAGTTTCTGGTGTTTGTAGTATGCTGGAGGCCGTGGACAGCGCTGACCGTAGGGGTGGGCTGTGATGCGGTAGGCACGTGGCCGGGTATACCGGGCGCCCGTTTGGTGTCACGGAACCCTGTTCACATCGTTTGGGGCTGTGAGCGAAACTCCGGCCGGATCTCCTCATGGATGGAACCCGAATAGGCGATAACCTGGACTAGAGACTTGAGTGTTTAGGTAGGTCGTGGTCTACACCCACGTCGGCTTTCGCTTGAAGTCTGCCGAGCACATGTCGTGTGCAGACGCTAAGTGGTGGAAACATGTATGAAGAAGTACACCCCTGCAGGGTTAACATCATCTATTCGAATAGCCGTGTCCGCGGAAAAGGACTTCTGGGTTGCTTATATTAGTTCATAGACAAGTGAAAGTGGATACTCTAAAATACGCAAGATAAGCGTGAGTGCTATGGATGGCGTTCTCGTAGGGAGACGGGAGCGGATCCATAGTGGTGTATTGATATGGTGAATATGTGGACTCGTGTGCGCCACCTCAAAAGAGTTACTTGCAGTCGTAGTTTAGGATAGCCACCGAGTCAAAGCTGGCTTGCTGCAGTTAAACCCCACCATCCCCTTTGTTGATAATGATGCATATGTAGATAGTTCTGATGTAAGTCTTGCTGGGTACATTTGTACTCACGTTTGCCTATTTTATGTTTTTGCAGAGAGACTTCGGTCTCACTAGTAGTTTCGCGTGGACTTCGACGTTTAGCTTGTTACCTCAGCTACGATCTTGTGCCCTCGGCAGGATCTGGTAGATAGTCAGGCTTCTCAGCCTTTTTCATTTATAGATGTCTGTACCCAGACATGATAGCTTCCGCTTGTGCTTTGACTTGTATGCTCTGAGTGTTGGGTCATGAGACCCATGTTTGCAATATCTCGCTCCTCGGAGCCTATTGATTAAATACTTGAGTCGTAGAGTCATGTTGTGATGCCATGTTGTATTTGCACATATCGAGCATATTGTGTGTATGTTATTGAAATGCTTGGTATGTGTGGGATCTGACCATCTAGTTGTTTATCTTTAGTAGCCTCTCTTACTGGGAAATGTCTCCTAGTGTTTCCATTGAGCCTTGGTAGCTTGCTACTGCTCCGGAACACTTAGGCTGGCCGGCATGTGTCCTTCTTCGTTCCTGTGTCTGTCCCTTCGGGGAAATGTCACGCGATGAATACCGGAGTCCTGTTAGCCCGCTACAGCCCGGTTCACCGGAGTCCTGCTAGCCCAGTGCTACAGCCTGGATTCACTCGCTGATGACCGACACGTTCGATGCTGGGTCATGGATGCCTGTCCCTGTAAGCCTGTGCCACTTTGGGTTTACGACTAGTCATGTAAGCCTGTGCCATATGGATGCTAGGGACATCATCATATACGTGAGCCAAAAGGCGCAAACGGTCCCGGGCGAAGGTAAGGCGACACCCGTGGGAATACCGTGCGTGAGGCCGCAAAGTGATATGAGGTGTTACATGCTAGATCGATGTGGCATTGAGTCGGGGTCCTGACACCTCTATTGTGGATGCCGACCGTGCCCTTGTGGGCATGGTAATAGAGAAGGTCTAGTTCGTGAAAAGCGGACTAACCGAAGCCTGCACTAGCCTTCTATCAGGCTTTGAGGTAAGTAATGCATCTGTAGGAAGAATATCACAGTATAGACAGTAGCCCCTGATGCTCTGTTTGGTGTTCGAAAAGAAGAAGCCGAGCAGAGGATCGAAGAGAAAAAATTGCAGGAGTCTAACACAAGTTGTCTTTGTGAATGAGCAGGTGTCACTACAGGCTGCCACCGCTCATGCTGCAAAGGTCTCCGGACTGAAGCAGAAACTAGAGAGGGCCGAGGAAGAGCTCGGCCTCGTAAAGAAGCAGCTAGAGGATAGCCAAGGTATGAGCTGATCTGCTGGTAAATTTTAAGAAAAAAATGAAAAGTCCATCCAGACTGCGTTGTCGTGGACTTGATTAGGGGCCACGACCAAGGTGGCAGCCCTTAAGAAGGCGCTGGCCGAGGCCGAGGACAAAGCGGCCAAGGAGCGTGCCGTGAGTGAGAAGCACGAGGCCCAGGTCGGCGAGGCGCAACAACAGCTCCGGGACGCGATCAAGAGATTTGAGTCCTTGGAGCGTGATTGTACGACGCAAGAGTCAATACCGTCGATGTCTTCGGAGCCGTAATCGAGCACGTCGGTTAAATCATCGACAGTGGCTATGAAGTGGGTGGTGGGTGGGGAACAAAATTTCCCATCATCAGCCTCTGGTTTGAACCGAACATAGTTCGGCTGTGAGTCCTTCTCCAAGGACAAATTCTTTAAAGAGTTTAGCACATCACCCAAGGGCGAGTGCTGGAAGACGTCTACGGCGCTAAATTCAAAAATCAATAACTGATCCAGCTCAGTGTCTGCAGGCATACCCGATTTGGTACTCATGGCCGGGGACGAGTCCGTAGTTCCGTTGACGTAGACATCGCGGGGTGCCGAGTCCGTTTGCGTTTCCAACACTGAGGACTCTGTGGCTTCGGACGGCACGGCTTGCTACGGTTCTAAGGCCGTTGCAGCAGTAGGGACCATCCGCTGGATGTGATCTGGTGACAGATTTGGGTCATGTTCATCGGAGCGAGGGGGAGCGATTGATGCGGTCTCAAATCCATTGAATATCAAGTCTCCACGGATATCCGTGAAGTAGTTCAGGCTTCCAAACCTGACCTGGTGGCCAGGGGCGTAGCTGTCGTTCTGCTCTAGATGGCCAAGTGAGTCGGCCCACAGTACGAAGCCGCCGAACACACAAATCTGTCCTGGGAGGAAGGTTTCTCCTTGGACAGTGCCGCTATAGATGATTGAAGGGGCCATCGAACCTTTCGTTGATGGCATGGTGGAACTCTCAATGAAAGCACCAATGTCGGTGTCAAAACCGGTAGATCTCGGGTAGGGGGTCCCGAACTGTGCGTCTACGATCGATGGTAACAGGAGACAGGGGACACAATGTTTACCCAGGTTCAGGCCCTCTCTATGGAGGTAATACCCTGCGTCCTGCTTGATTGATATTGATGAATATGGGTGTTACAAAAGTTGATCTACCACGAGATCGTGATGACTAAACCCTAGAAGCCTATCCTATATGACTATGGTAATGAATGGTGTCCTTTCTTAGGATGATGCCCTCCATAAGCTTCGAAGTTACATTTACGTCGGATTTGTCCCTGTTCACGCTCAGGTACACAACGTCTAATAATACTATCTACTCCTTATTTATAAAGATATGGGTCATCCAAAAAGTAATGTCTTAAATCATAGAAGGATTTTTTCTTTTGTTGGTATGTAAAGCTAGGTGGTAATTATTTAGCAATAATGTAATTAGCATAATCAGCTTACCAAGGAGTATTGCGAGCAACATTTATTGCAGCTAACTGCTCATCAGGAAAACTATCATCAATAGGTTGTGGGTCATCAGGCACATTTTCAATCCTAGATAAATTATCAGCTCTGGGGTTCTCGGCTCCTTTTCTATCAATGATATGTAAATCAAATTCTTGTAACAAGAGAACCCATCGAATAAGTCTAGGTTTGGAATCTTTCCTTTCCATAAGATATTTAATGGCAACATGGTCTGTGTGAATAGTGACTTTGGAATCAACAATATAAGGTCTAAATTTATCACAAGCAAACACCACTGCTAAGAATTCTTCTTCAGTAATATCATAATTCCTTTGAGCACTGTCTAGAGTTTTACTAGCATAATGAATAACATTCAGTTTCTTATCAACTCTTTGTCCTAGAACAGCACCAACAGCATAATCACTAGCATCACACATATTTTCAAAAGGCAAGTTCCAGACAGGTGGTTGAACTATAGGTGCAGAAATTAAGGCTTTCTTAAGTGTTTCAAAGTCTTCTAAACAATCATCATCAAAAACAAAACGAATATCCTTTTGCAAAAGATTCGTAAGAGGCCTAGAAATTTTAGAGAAGTCTTTGATAAATATCCTATAGAAACTAGCATGACCTAAGAAACTACGAATAGCTTTTACATCTTTAGGATATGGCATTTTCTCAATTGCATAAACATTAGCTTTGTCCACTTCAATACCAATTTCAGAAATTTTATGACCCAAGACAATGCCTTCATTAACCATAAAGTGGCACTTCTCCCAATTCAAGACAGGATTTGTTTGTTCACATCTCTACAAAACTCGATCAAGATTGCTAAAACAATCATCAAAAGACTTCCCACAAACAGAGAAGTCATCCATGAAACCCTCAACAATCTTTTCACAAAAGTCAGAGAATATAGCAGTCATACATCACTGAAAGGTAGCAGGTGCATTACATAAACCAAAAGGCACATGTCTATAAGCATAGGTTCCAAAGGGACACGTAAAAGTGGTCTTTTCTTGATCGGGTTGAGAAACATGTATTTGTGAAAAACCGGAATATCCATCAAGGAAGAAAAAATGTGTGTGCTTAGATAATCTTTCAAGCATTTGATCAATAAAAGGTAGAGGGTAATGATCTTTTCTAGTTGCTTTGTTTAATTTTCTAAAATCAATTACCATTCTATAACCTATAATAATTCTTTGTGGAATAAGTTCATTCTTATCATTAGGAACAACAATTATACCTCCTTTCTTAGGGACACAATGAACATGACTCACCCATATACAATCAGTTATAGGATAGATTATACTTGCTTCTAGAAGTTTTAATATTTCCGTTCTTACCGCTTCTTTCATCTTCGGGTTTAACCGACATTGGTGATCAACAACGGGTTTAGCATCAGGTTCCATATTAATTTTGTGCTGACATAGAGTGGGACTATGTGACGCCCGGATTCAATCATACACTAATCACACACGCAAACGTGTACGATCAAGATCAGGGACTTGCGGGTAGATATCACAACACAACTCTAAAAATAAAATAAGTCATACAAGCATCATATTACAAGCCAGGGTCTCGAGGGCTCGAATACAAGAGCTCGATCATAGACGAGTCAGCGGAAGCAACAATATCTGAGTATAGACATAAGTTAAACAAGTTGCCATAAGATGGCTAGCACAAACTGGGATACAGATCGAAAGAGGCGCATGCCTCCTACCTGGTGTCGGTGTCAAAACCGGCGGATCTCAGGTAGGGGGTCCCAAACTATGCGTCTAGGATCAATGGTAACAGGATACAGGGGACACAATGTTTACCCAGGTTCGGGCCCTCTCTATGGTGGTAATACCATATGTCCTGCTTGATTGATATTGATGAATATGGGTGTTACAAGAGTTGATCTACCACGAGATCGTGATGACTAAACCCTAGAAGCCTAGCCTATATGACTATGGTAATGAATGGTGTCCTTTCCGGACTACCCCCTCTGGTTTATATAGACACTGGGGGATCTAGGGTTACATAGAGTCGGTTACATAAGAAGGAATCTTCATAGTCGGTCGCCAAGCTTGCCTTCCACGCCAAGGAGAGTCCAATCCGGACTCAGGTATAGTCTTCGGCCTTCATGTCTTCACAGCCTATCTGTCCGGCCCACGGATAATAGGCTGGACGCCCGAGGACCCCTTAGTCCAGGGCTCCCTCAGTAGCCCCTGAACCTGACTTAAATGACGAGGAGTTCGGCGCGCAGATTGTCTTCGGCATTGCAAGGCATGTTTCCTTTTATCCGAACATAAAAATAGTCTTCGGATGTGATGATAGTATCCGGACCTGCCACACACACCACACAAAACCGTAGAGAGAATATATATATTTTTCCATGAGTCTAATCTGCTGACAGATTTACAATATGACATCATGCCTGTCCGGTCATAATTTTGGACCGTTTTTTTTCGTCTGCCGCTCCCATGTTTCGAGACACGGTTTCCATTGGCGCGTCTTGTCAAAGCAGACATCATGCCCCCTTATTATGGGATTCTCATCAATACGGGCGTGGGTGACTCAACCATGTTGTTTTGCATGGCCCTTGGGAATAGGCGAGTTCAAGGCGAGTGGGGAGACGCTTGACATTCACGGCCTTTATAAGGGGATAAGGACTCCCTACCTTCACCCACACCTTAGCCCCTCCTCAGCCTTTCCATCTTTGAGCTCCAGCGCCCAAGCTTCTAGCTTTTCCCTCAACCGAGAAAACTCTCCAAAAATGTCCGGATCCGAAGCTGGGGGTAAGTGGATGGCCTCCTCTGTCAAGGAGATCGCTCACTGACTCCCAGATAAGGGACAGATCGTCCCTACTTCAGAGCCCCACAAGAGGGTTGTTTTCCTCTCACATTTCGTCCATGGGCTGGGCTTCGCTCTCCATCCCTTCGTTCGGGGACTGATGTTTTACTATGGGCTAGACTTCCATGATCTAGCCCCCAACTTCATCCTCAACATCACAACTTTCATTGTCATGTGGGAGGCCTTCCTCCGCATCCCGCCTCATTTTGGCCTATGGTTGAAGACCTTCAACGTGAAGCCGAAGGTGGTGAGCGCCCAACAAGCAGAATGCGGAGGCACCGTGGTGGGCAAGATGCCCAACGTTACCTGGCCCGAAGGCTCGTTCATGGAGATGGTGAAAGGGTGGTAATCGGGGTGGTTCTATATCACCAAGCCACGCAACGCCAACTGGGTGGCGGCCCCCGAATTCAGATCTGGATTCCCGATGCAGCTCACCTCCTAGCAAGAGAGGGGCCTAACCTGGGGTCCCTCGGACGAACTGACTGGGCTCCAGACGTGTGTCCAGAATATGATGGATAGGAAGATCAAGCTCGTCAATGTGGTCCAGGTCATGCTCATTCGTTG
Source organism: Triticum dicoccoides (assembly GCF_002162155.2). NCBI lineage: Eukaryota > Viridiplantae > Streptophyta > Magnoliopsida > Poales > Poaceae > Triticum > Triticum dicoccoides. The sequence continues at coordinate 426,835,243 of NC_041390.1, forward strand.
GGTTCTTCCTTGCCAACGCCGGACTTGCTATCTGTGGGAGTACGATCCGGCCAGGCACCAGACGCTACGAGAGCTCTATGGAACAACACACGAAGAAATCTGGAAAGTGCTCTTTAAGGTCGGTGAGACGCCACCGCCCACGACCGAAGATCGCAGGCTTAGCTTGAAACACCAGGCTAACCCGGTAAGCTCTTCTACTATTTTCAACGCATACCCTTTACTATCATATTTTGAGAAAAAGCACAAGCCTTCGTACCCGTGTTTTCAGGTCTGGATCAAGATAGCGGAGGGTATTAATAGTCCAGCTCCGCTACACGAAAACCAAGAATTCCCATTGTTGACGCAAATGCTTTTCCAGCACCTTATGAGGTGCCGAAGAAGACGGCCAAGAAAGCGGCCAAAGGGGCCAAGAAGGGCCTGCGCCAAAAAGGTGCTCCGGACATGATGTCCAAAGATGGGACTTCCTCTTCGTCCACCGACGACGATGACGAAGAGGAAGAAGAAAGAGAATCCCCGCCTGAAGTGGGGAGGAAGAAGGGGGCGACCTCCACAAATCCGGAGGCGAGAGTGCCTAAAAGGGTTAGAGGTTCCCACGCAGATAACTCCGTGTGGGATGTGGACAACAGTTGGGAGAGACCTTGCTGGACCAAGCCTCAGGCCGCCTTCTAAGTATCGGGATCAGAAAACATCAAGCTTTCCTAGTTTATAATATTTATGAACCTTGTTATTGCAGTCCAGCGCGCGATGGCTCCCCGCGATCATTGTTCGAGGGATCACTAGACTCAAAGGAGATGGCTAGCATGTCTCCGCCACCTGCTCATTCCGTCTCTCCCAAGGGTGACGACGAGGTGGTGTCGCCAAAGATCATCCCCGACCGAGGGGGGCTTCCGGAGATCGTCGGGGCGGTGCCCCAGGACGATTTCTCAGTTGCCGGACGCACGGGAGGAATAGCCCCTACGAGGACCGGTGACATGGGCCAGGTTCTCTTCGGACCTGAGCTGGGTACCATTCCGGAGACCTATGCAGCTCCGGAGTCCAGCGAACGACATGCTCCGAGAGGAGGGAGTGTGCCTATTCCACCGGTGACCTCTATCCAACTAGAGGCACCAGATGGCCTGCTAGAGGTGCTACGAGGCGCCTCTATTGTGGATGCCGACCGCGCCCTTGTGGGCATGGTAATAGAGAAGGTCTAGTTCGTGAAAAGCGGACTGACCGAAGCCTGCACTAGCCTTCTATCAGGCTTTGAGGTAATTAATGCATTTGTAGGAAGAATATCACAGTATAGACAGTAGCCCCTGATGCTCTGTTTGGTGTTCGAAAAGAAGAAGCCGAACAGAGGATTGAAGAGAAAAAATTGCAGGAGTCTAACATAAGTTGTCTTTGTGAATGAGCAGGTGTCACTATAGGCTGCCACCGCTCATGCTGCAGAGGTCTCCGGACTGAAGCGGAAACTAGAGAGGGCCGAGGAGGAGCTCGGCCTCGTAAAGAAGCAGCTAGAGGATAGCCAAGGTATGAGCTGATCTGCTGGTAAATTTTAAGAAAAAAATGAAAAGTCCATCTAGACTGCGTTGTCATGGACTTGATTAGGGGCCACGACCGAGGTGGCAGCCCTTAAGAAGGCGCTGGCCGAGGCCGAGGACAAAGCGGCCAAGGAGCGTGCCGTGAGTGAGAAGCACGAGGCCCAGGTCGGCGAGGCGCAACAACAGCTCCGGGACGCGATCAAGAGATTTGAGTCCTTGGAGCGTGATTGTAAGGCGCAAGAGTCCATACCGTCGATGTCTTTGGAGCCGTAATCGAGCACGTCGGTTAAATCATCGACAGTGGCTATGAAGTGGGTGGTGGGTGGGTAACAAAATTTCCCATCATCAGCCTCTGGTTTGAACCGAACATAGTTCGGCTGTGAGTCCTTCTCCAAGGACAAATTCTTTAAAGAGTTTAGAACATCACCCAAGGGCGAGTGCTGGAAGACGTCTGCGGTGCTAAACTCAAGGCCGAAGACGTCTGCAGGCGTACCCAATTTGGTACTCATGGCTGGGACGAGTCCGGAGTTCCGTTGACGTAGACATCACGGGGTGCCGAGTCCGTGTGTGGCTCCAATGCCGGGGACTCTGTGGCTTCAGATGGCACGGCTTGCTTTCGTTCTAAGGCCATTGCAGCAGTAGGGACCATCCGCTCGATGTGATCTGGTGATAGATTTAGGTCATGTTCATCGGAGTGAGGGGGAGCGATTGCTGCGGTCTCAAATCCATTGAAGATCAAGTCTCCACGGATATCCACGACGTAGTTCAGGCTTCCAAACCTGACCTGGTGGCCAGGGGCGTAGCTGTCGTTCTGCTCTAGATGGCCAAGCGAGTCGGCCCACAGTACGAAGCCGCCGAACACAAAAATCTGTCCGGGGAGGAAGGTTTCTCCTTGGATAGCATCGCTGTAGATGATTGAAGGGGCCATCGAACCTTTCGTTGATGGCACGGTGGAACTCTCAATGAAAGCACCAATGTCGGTGTCAAAACCGGCGGATCTCGGGTAGGGGGTCCCGAACTGTGCGTCTACGATCGATGGTAACAGGAGACATGGGACACAATGTTTACCCAGGTTCAGGCCCTCTCTATGGAGGTAATACCCTGCGTCCTGCTTGATTGATATTGATGAATATGGGTGTTACAAAAGTTGATCTACCACGAGATCGTGATGACTAAACCCTAGAAGCCTAGCCTATATGACTATGGTAATGAATGGTGTCCTTTCCGGACTGTCCCCTCCGGTTTATATGGACACGGGGGGATCTAGGGTTTACATAGATTTGGTTACATAAGAAGGAATCTTCATAGTCAGTCGCCAAGCTTGCCTTCCACTCCAAGGAGAGTACAATCCGGACTCAGGTATAGTCTTCGGCCTTCATGTCTTAACAACCCATCAGTTCGGCCCACGGATAATAGGCCGGACGCCCGAGGACCCCTTTGTCTAGGACTCACTCACCGGGGATCCTCCTAAACTAATCCTGGTCGTCGTCAGCAGCCTGCACGTAGTAGTAGGCACCTCCAGTGTAGTAGGAGTCATCGTCTACGTGGCGTCTGGCTCCTGGGCTCCAAGATCTGGTTGCGACAAACAGATATAGGAACAAGGAAAAAGGGGGAGCAAAGCAACCATGAGTACTCATCCAAAGTACTCGCAAGCAAGGAACTACACTACATATGCAATGGTATCAATGAAATGGATAGTGTCTGTGGACTGAACTGCAGAATGCCAGAATAAGAGGGGGATAGCTAGTCCTATCGAAGACTACGCTTCTGGAAGCCTCCATCTTGAAGCAGTAGAAGAGAGTACATGGTAAGTTAACCAAGTATCATCGCATAAAATAATCCTACCCGGCGATACTCCCCCTTGTCGCCCTGTGCGAGAGCGATCACCGGGTTGTATCTGACACTTGAAAGGGTGTGTTTTATTAAGTATCCGGTTCTAGTTGTCATAAGGTCAAGGTACAACTCCGGGTCGTCCTTTTACCGAGGGACATGACTATTCGAATAGATAAACTTCCCTGTAGGGGTGCACCACATTTCCGAGCACGCTCGATCCCTCTGGACGGACACACTTTCCTGGGTGATGCCCGCCCTTAGAAGATCAACACGTCACAACCCCACCTAGGAACAACAGAGAGGTTAGCACGCCGGTCTCAATCCTATGCGCGCAGGGGTCTAGGCCCATCGCCCATTGCACACCTGCACGTTGCGTACACGGCCGGAAGCAGACCTAGCCCCCTTAATATACCAAGATCTCGTTAAGTGTATTATTTTGAAGTAACCACGGACGTCTACCAGGACCAGTCCCACCTCTCACCTAGGTGGTCTCAACCTTCCCTATCGCTCCGCCACAAAGATCCACTCAGAGGGCCGTCGGGACAAATGTCCTTCTAGTCCAATCCGTGAATCACTCGCGAGTACTCTACGAGTCGACCCGACTTTAGTCACCACAAGTATCATATATTATGTATATAAGTATATACCCATGATCACCTCCCGAGTGATCACAGCCCGATAGTATAGCATGGCAAACGGACAAGAATGTAGGGCCATTGATGGAATACAAGCATCCTATACTAAGCACTTAGGATTGCAGGTAAAGGTAACAAAAGTAGTAGCAAAGATAGGCTATGCAGCAGGATAGGATTAACGGAAAGCAGTAACATGCTACACTACTCTAATGCAAGCAGTAGAGAGAAGAATAGGCGATATCGGGTTGATCAAGGGGGGGCTTGCCTAGTTGCTCTAGCAAGGAGGGGTCGTCAACAACATTGTCGATCGGTGCACTAGCAGCGGCGTTAGTCTCGTAGTCTACCAGAGAGAAGAGGGGGAAGAAACAATGAATACAATGCAAACAGATGCATATCGATGCATGACATGACAAGCAACGGTGCCAGGTGTGCCCTAAGGTAGTAGGAGGTGATACCGGGGAAGGGGGAAACAACCGGGAATACATCCCCGGTGTTTCGCATTTTCGGACAGATGAACCAGAGGGGGAAAGTTGTGTGTTCACTATGCTAGGGATGTGTGGCGGATGAACGGGCTACGTATCCGGATTTGTCTTGTCGTTCTGAGCAACTTTCATGTACAAAGTATTTTCATCTGAGTAACGGGTTATTTTATATTAATTTTTAAAGTTTTAAATCATTTTCTAGAATTAACAGATTGTTTTAATCCGAAATTGCATTTATGACGTCATCATGACATCAGCAAGACACCGACAGACAACTATGACCGTTGACTGGTCAAGCTGACACGTGGATCCCACTGTCACTGACTGAGATTAACTAAAATAGATTAATTAGTTTAATTAGTGATTAGGTTAATCTAATCAGGATTAATTAAGTTAATTCATTTAGTTGACTAATTAATTAATTAAATTTTATTTTTATTTTTATTATTTTAATCTTTTTTTAACATTCTCTGGGTGTGTGGCCCATTCGTCATAGACACGGAGGGGGCGGGCCTAGCTGTCAAAGGGCTAGAGGGCCTTAACGGGCTCTGGGCGCTGGACGCTAGGCACCACCCGAATGGCGTAGCGGGCGCTCGACCGCTAGCCTCAGGCGCAACCAACGGGGAGGCACAACATGGCTGCCATCGAGCGGTGGTGGGGATGTAGACTGCGGGGCCGGCGACAAGCGACGCGCTCGCAGAGAGCGGAGCAGCAGGGAGGCAGCGGCGCGAATGGAGGCAGCGTGAGGGGCGCGACCACTGTGGTCGCTAGCCGGGCGAGGCCATGCTGTGAAGGAGGCGATGGTGGGGCACGAGCATAGGGGAGGTCAGGCCGCGGTGGTGCACGCACGGCGACGACGAGCCAGCACGTCGCCGCGAGGTAGGAGGCCGGAGTGGTAGTTGGAGGCGAGGTCAGGGGCGGGCTTGCAGAGGTGCTCGCGGCAGTATGGAGTCGGGCGCGTGTGAGATGCGGTGGCCAGCAGCGGTGCAAGGCAGGGTGAACGGTGGTCGGCGGGTGCGCACGCCGGATCCAGGTGGGGCGGTGAGCTCGTGGGGATCGGGCGTGCGTGCGCGACAGTAGGTGAAGCCCAGCAGGAGCAGCGTGCAGCAGGGGCGGTGGCCGAGTGAGGCCATGGCGCGGCATGTGCGGGCAGGCAAGTGGAGGCGGGTGAGGGAGGTCCGGGCCGGAGTGGGGTGTGGGTGGCTTGCGTATGTGTGCGCGGCCATGAGCGCCCCCAGTGCGCGGCGGGAGCAAGGCAGAGAACGAGGGGGGCCTCACGAGGTAGCTGTAGGGTACGGGGTAGCGGGGCACGGGGAGGAGGTCGGGGATGACGTGACGCAGGGGAGGACGATGGCGATGGCGTCCAGCGAGGAGAAGGGCGGTGACGTAGCTCCGGGCGGCGGGGATCGGCAATGGGGTGCGGCGACGTCGGGGTGGCTGATAACCCACAAGTATAGGGGATCATTTGTAGCCTTCTTCGATAAATAAGAGTGTCGAACCCAACAAGGAGCTAAAGGCAGAACAAATATTCCCTCAATTCTATCGACCACCGACACAACTCTACGCACACTTGACGTTTGCTTTACCGAACACAAGTTAAAAACTATTTTGTAGGTGTGATGCTAGAACTACTTTGCAAGAATAAAACTTGAAGTACTTTGCAAGGTAATAAAAGTTAGGTGTTTAGTCAAAGGGTTTTTGTCATCAAGAAAGTTATTTTCCCTAGGCAATCAATAACGAGTACCAGTAACCATTCTTTCAATTTTATATGAGGGAGAGGCATGAGCTAACATACTTTCTCTACTTGGATCATATGCACTTATGATTGGAACTCTAGCAAGCATTCGCAACTACTAAAGATCGTTAAGGTCATGAAACCCAACTGTAGCATTAAGTATAAAGTCTTTTTTACTCCCAAACGCCATAACCCACCTATCCGCGTTTAGGTTGCTGTCACCCCCGTAACACTGACAATAAGCAAACCATGAACATATTGCAACAGCCTATAGCGAGGGCCTCTCACGTTTGTGCGAGACGGAGAGCACCGTAGGGCAGCACGATGAATAAAATATACAATCATACCAACCAAGATCACGATTAACCCACGGGACAAAACATATCTACTCAAACATCATAGGATAACCATAGATCATTGGGAAATAATATATAGAGTTGAACACCATGTTTAAGGAGAGATTGCAGCGGATAGAGGAGGTGTTACGCTGCTGCATAGAGGGGGAGAGATTTGGTGTTGACGGTAGCAAGATTGTTGATGTAGATCATCGTCCCGATCGTTGCCCCGGCGGCACTCCGGCGCCACCGGAAGCGAGGGGGAGAGAGCCCCCCTACTTCTTCATCCTTGCCCCCCCCCCTAGATGGGGACGAGAATTCCCCCTCTGGTCCATGGTCTCCTAAGGTGTTGGAGGGGTGGGAGCCCCTCCAAGATTGGATCTCCCTCTCTGTTTTGTTCTATTTCGCGCTCCCAGATCTGGCTGACTACCGTTTCTTATATTCCCAGATCTGGCATGCCTTGGTGGGTTGTGGGCTCTGTGGACCCCCGTTTGCGTTAATTCCAACTCCTAAAAATCACATATATTCCAAAATAATTCTTCGTAAAATTTTATTGCGTTTGGACTTCGTTTGATGTGGATACTCTACGATACAAAAAACATGCAGAAAACAGGAACTGGCAGTAGGCACTGTATAAGTAAGTTAGTCCAAATAAATCATATAAAAAGTTGCCAAAAGTATGTAAAAGTTGAATAATATTGGTATGAAACAATCAAAAATTATAAATACGACGGAGACGTATCAGCATCCCCAAGCTTAATTCCTGCTCGTCCTCGAGCAGGTAAATAATAAAAAAGATAATTTTTGATGTGGAATGCTACCTAGCATAAACTTGATCATATATCTAATCGAAGCATGAATATTAAGACGTAAGTGATTCAAAGCAACAGTCTATAATAAGGACAACAATACTCAGGCATCCAAACAAACAATCATGTCTTTCAAAATATCAATGCTAAAGAAAGTTGTCCCTACAAATCATATAGTCTTGTCATGCTCTGTCTTCTTAACACAAAGTATTTATCATGCACAAAACCGATGACAAGCCGAGCAATTGGTTCATACTTTTTAACGCGCTTCAGCTTTTTCAACCCTCACGCAAGACATGAGCGCAAGCCATGGATATAGCACTACGGGTGGAATAGAGTATAATGATAGGGGTAAATATAAAGAAGACAAAAAAGTAGAAAGTCTCACATCGATGCGGCTAACCAATGGGCTATGGAGATTCCCATCAATTGATATCAATGCAGGGAGTAGGGATTGCCATGCAACGAATGCACTAAGAGCTATAAGTATACGAAAGCCCGGTATGAAAGCTAACTGGGTGTGCATCTAATCCTATAATGAAAATTTCGCACTAGTATATGAAAGTGACAACATAGGAGACTCTCCATATGAAAAACATGGTGCTACTTTGAAGCACAAGTGTGGTAAAGGATACTAACAATGCCCCTTCTCTCTTTGTTTATTAGTTTTTTCTTTTTCTTTTTATTTTTATTTTTTCTTTCTTTCTTTCCTTCTTTCCTTTTTCTTTTTTTCTTTTTTTCTTTTTTTTTCTCTCATTGTCCGGAGTCTCATCCCGACTTGTGGGGGAATCATAGTCTCCATCATCCTTTCCTCACTGGGGCACTGCTCTAAAAATGAATAATGATAATCATCACACTTCTATTTACTTATAACTCAAGAGAAACAAAAATTACAACTCGATACCTATGACAAAATATGACTCTATATGAATGCCTCTAGCAAAGTACCAGGATGTGCAATGATCTTGCGTAACATGTATGAGAAATGATGAATGGTGGCTGAGCCACAACTACTATGTTAGCTATATGATCATGCAAAGTAATATGACAATGGATGCTCAAGCCATCAAACGGAAATGGTGGATGTTGCATGGCAATATATCTCGGAATGGCCCTGGAAAAGCCATAATAGGTAGGTATGGTGGCTGTTTTGAGGAAGATATAATAAGCTTATGTGTGATAGAGCGTATCATATCACGGGATTTGGATGCACCTGGGAAGTTTGCACCACGTCTTGATGTGAGAAAGGGCAATGCACGGTACAGTAGAGGCTAGCAAATTATGGAAAGGTAAGAGTGCGTATAATCCATGGACTCACATTAGTCATAAATAACTCATATACTTATTACAAAATTTTATTAGCCCTCGAAGCAAAGTACTACTACGCATGCCCCTAGGGGGATAGATTGGTAGGAAAAGACAATCGCTCGTCCCCGACCGCCACTCATAAGGAAGACAATGAATAATAAATCATGCTCCAACTTCATAGCATAATGAGAGACCGTACGTGCATGCTTCAGGAATCACAAAACTTAACACCAATATTCTTTAAAACCAAAACCATTTACTAGTACCTCCCAAATATTCCATCTCTATATCACAAAACTGTTGCAAGGAATCAAACATATCATATTCAGTGATCCATAAGTTTCATGTAGGATTTTATGACTAACCATGCAATTGACCAATTCCTTTTGACTCTCTAAATAGATATAAGTGAAGCATGAGAGTTTAATTCTTTCTACAAAAGACCATGCTCTAATAAATATAAGTGAAGCAAAAGAGCATTCTACAAACAACGGTTTTCTATGTGAAGAGAAATAGGCAATCCAAACTTTGAATGAAATAAGTGAAGCACATGAAGCATTCTATAAAGCCGTATTAAAAAGATATAAGTGGAGTTCAATGATCATTCTATAAAGCAACCATGGAATATCTCATACCAGCATGGTGCATCAAATAAAAATTAAAAATAAACACAAAAGACGCTCCAAGATTTGCACATATCACATGAACGAAACGAAACCGAAAACATACCGATACTTGTTGAAGAAAGATGGGATGCCTCCCGGGGCATCCCCAAGCTTAGACGCTTGAGTTTCCTTGAATATTTACTTGGGGTGCCTTGGGAATCCCCAAGATTGATCTCTTGCCTCTCCTCCTTCTCCTCATATCGAAACCTCCTTGATCTTTGATCACTTCATCCACACAAAACTCAACAGAAAGTTCGGTAAGATCCATTAGTATAATAAAGCAAATCACTACACTAAGTACTGTTGCAAACCAATTCATATTTTTTTTCAATGTAGATACTTTAATATAACTTTTCCATGTCTTATACCACCGATAAAAATCGATAGTTTCATCAAAACAAGCAAACAATGCATAAAGAATAGAATTTGTCTTAAACAGGACAGTCTGTAGTAATCTGAACATTCACCATATTTATGGTACTCCAAAAATTCTGAAACAATTAGGAAAAATAAAAAACTTGTATAGAAAGACAGTGCAAAAAGTTTCAGAACTGTTTACGTTCCAGTAAAAAAATGTAAAATCGCGTACTACAGCCAAAGTTTCTGTTTTGCACCGCACAAACCAACAAGCAATCTAAACTTCCTAAAGGCAAATCTTGGCACATTATTTTTATAATACAATGGAATTGTACAAGGGGATAATTATTTTTGTGAGAATCTTCATGAAAAATTCTACATTGTTTCCATGAGCATGAACACAAGTGATCAAGGTCGACCCTCACTTCTCCAATGCATAACTTTCAATCGCTTCTCTATTGTGAAAAGTTTTTTAAGTTCCCCTCTATATTTTTTGTTTTTAAACTATATAAAAAAACTCAACAGAAATAAATGACCCTCTAAAACTTCTGGGATGTCTCCCTAGCAACACTTTCTTTAAATCCATTAAGCTAGGCATAATGTTATCAAGTAATGAATCCATCCGGATCCCAAGGTTTATCAAAGCCAATTTGAATCAACAATGATTTAGCATTTAGTAGTGAGCACAAAGCAACATATATCAAGCAATGAAGAAGTCTAACTCTCTTCCTATGCATAGACATGTCATACAAGAACAATTCATGCACATAAATTAAACGCCAATGCATAGTATAAGCAATTTCTTGAAATTTTATCGTGTTGGAAACATAAAGAGGCGGAGATGTAGTTCCTCTCTCATAATAATTGCAAGTAGGAGCAGCAAGCACATGCATGTTATATTCATCAAAATCATCATGTGGAACGGTAAAAGGCAACCCATCAATATAATCCTTAATAAGTGCAAACTTCTCCAATATAGTGTAGTTTGGAGAATTGAAAAAGATAATAGGACTATCATGTGTGGGTGCAATAGCAACAATGTCGTTCTTAACATAAGTTCATCTCCATAATCATCATTCATATTGGCATCTTGGCCACAAGCATAGCAAGCATCATCAAAAAGGGATATTTCAAACGAATCAATGGGATCATAGCAATTATCATAGCATTCATCCTTCGATAAGAACGAAGGGAAATTAAACAATGTATGAGTTCAACTGTTACTCTCATTAGAAGGTTGGCACGGGTGATCAATCTGTTCTCCCTCCGCTTGTTCTTCGCTCTCCTCATTATCTTCTTCATCCAATGAGCTCACAGTTTCATCAATTCCTTCTTCCATAAACTCCTGCAAAATATTAGTCTTTTCTTTGACAGCGGAGTTATTCTCAATAAATACATCAATATCATAGTTGTATTTATAATTATCAAAGCAATATTTAAGGATAGCAAGATTTTCTGGTCTATAAACCGAATCATCAAAATCTTCAAACTTTTCAAAAAAAAGATTCAATTTCATATGCACCCTTAAAAGCAACAAATTCTTCTATTCGTTCCACATCATAATAAAAATATATACCTCAAGCATAAGAAGCCAAGGTTTCGTTATCATTAAACTTGCATGAATAGGGAAGGTGTGGAACCTCAATCTTAGAGCAACAAGTATAATCATATCTCAAGCATAGATTCCAAGCATACCATTGCACATTTCAATTTGATCCCATAAAAGTTTTCCCTTTTGAGTCAAGTGATAATCCCTAAAGTATTTGCGTTAATCCAAAGTTACACCCATTATCAAGTTAAGTGGGGTTTTCTCAGGATTACAAAGTAGTGCATAATATTTTTCACATAATGAGCAATAAGGGTTTTAGGAGGTTCCCCATCTCCATGAGTAGCAAGTACTGTCGGTGTTCTAGGAACGGGGGTCCCCAGACTTGCATGCCTGTGGCCCGCAGCGTGGCAAAGCTAGCAGGCCGTACGGCCCATCTTCATCTACAAGGCATCCAAGACCCTCGTGAGGGACCAAGCCTCGCGAGGCGGACGACACAAGACCTCCTCTTGAGTGGGCTAGTCGGGGGGGCTCACGAGGGGCGGAGATAACAAGGCGAGGCAAACCTCACGAGGCTCTCGTGATGTGAGCCATGAGGATCGACACCAGGAGGGCGCCAGCGCGCGCAGCGTCCTTGTTTCCTCTTTGGTGCTAAGGAGGTTGTCGGCGTTCTAGGAACGGGGGTCCCTAGAATTGCCTGCCTGCGGCCTACGGCGTGTCTCAAGCGGGGCCCAGCGTGGCCCATCTTCATCAGCTCAAGTTCAAAGACCATCGCGAGGGGCCAAGCCTCGCGGGGCAGACGACAGGAAGCTTCCTCAGAGGCAGCCTCATCAGGCAGGCTCGCGAGGAGGTAGAGAGATCAAGGCAGGGGTACCTCGTGAGGAACCCGTGACGCAAGCCATGACGATCGAGACCAGGCGGGCGCCGGCCTGCGCAGTGTCCTTGTTTCCCCTTTGGGGCAAAGGGGGCAAGCACAGGACAAGGCATCAGGCAAAGGTTACCATTCCGGTGCAATCAGACCAAGAATAGTCGGACGGCAGGACGGAGGTCACCGTGAAGCCCAAGACGGCGCCATCGCCAGTGCTTTTGGTAGCAGAAGACCACCTTTGGTCAGGATAACTTGTACTAGATGTTCCCCTTTGAAATGGCCAATTGTTGGCGCCCTTCCCGCTCATTATTTGGGGAGAGGCCCAGGGCCTCTATAACTAGAGCTAGCCACCACAGAGTAGAGGGAGACCCCCCGGGAGATATCTGGTAGAACCCCAGCAGAGAGAGAGAGAGGCGACTGAACTCACCCTAGCAGTTCATCGCACCAGCTCAAGAACACCTCTCGCGAGGCTGTTCTTCCCTCGTACTGTCCATCATCAGCCCCAGAGGCAATCCACCACACCACACAGTGGAGTAGGGTATTACACCACAACGGTGGCCTGAACCAGTATAAACATCATGTCTCTTGTGTTGTTCATCGTTTTCATCTTAGTTCGCACGAGAGGATTAGATGTAGATCGGTAGGGAAGAGATCTCCGTGCGCACCCCAGTGTTCGAACCTCAAGGGTCTGCCGGAACCCGAAACCCGACATTTGGCGCGCCAGGTAGGGGTGCGCCGGAATCTTCCTTCCGCTGTTCGCTTGTGATCTTGCATCGTGTCCATGGCTGACGCTCGTCGGGCTCGCACCGAGCACCGGGCTGCTCACGCCGCTCGTGTCGTCCAGACGGCGCCCGTCGGCGGGCCCCCTCATCGTTCCCCGTCACCCGCCGCCAACTCCGCCACCGGCCCGGCGGGGAACAAGCAGCACGCCCCGTCCCAGCACCCCTCGGTGCGATGGGATGGCCGCACCGCCACCACGTCGCTGACTCCAGCTGGCTCGTCGTCCCATGCCCGTCGCGCACCCATGGACGCGCACGCCTCACTGCTCTTGGCGCGGGAGCTCCTGCACTATTGCCCTGTCGATGACCTCTACGAGGACTGGCTCGCCCGCATCACCGAGCTCGTCAGTGCCACAGGGGGCTCCCCCTTGCGGTCCCTCTCGCTGCCTCACCCTCCGTCCCGTGCAGGGGGCGAGGATCAGGTGGCGCCTCCGCCGCCTCCTCCCCAAGAAGGTGCCTTGGCTCCAAGGCGCGCAGCCCCAGGGCGAGACCCTCCATGTCCAGCGCTAGCGCAACAAGAAGGGAGCTGCCAAGAGATCCCATGTCCTCGGGAAGGTGCTCGCGCGCTCCCATCGCCGGCATGCCAAGATCGCGCCCCAGCGCCTCCACGACAAAACCCTGCGCTGCTCCCAGTGGCGGTGCGTGGTGACCCGCAAGAACGAGTCCAGCACCAGCAAAGGGTGCCGGTAGCCACGGCGAGCTGCCTCGCCTTCACCCCCGAGCTGCGTCCCAGGAGCGCCTATGGCCTTCGGCTGTAGGGTGCTGCATGGGACCACCCCACAGCTACGTTTGCATGCCCTTCGGCCTGCTGAGCGCGGTCGCCGCACATCAGCGCCTGTTGAGGAGCATTCTGGAGGCTCAGGAGGTCAGGCGTCGCGCGGTCCTGGCGGAGGTGGCGATGGTCCCCGAAGACCTTCACGTGCCACCAGAGCCTCCCGAGGCCCCTGGGCCTGGGGGCTCATGAGGGCTGACATCTTCACCGCGCATCCCTCACTTCCTGAACATCACTTCATCTTCAACAGCACCAGGTGACATCTTTCATAGTTCTACTTTCAGCTGGGAGCACCCACAGGGCTGCACCATTCCCAGGTTGCGTGGGTCCGTCCCCGCGGCATGTATCCATTTTGTTTATGCTCTTTATTTACCTTGTTGGGGGCGCCCCTCGGGCTGCATCATCTCCACGCCGCTCGGGCCCGACCCAGCGGCGGTTGCTTTTACCGGTGCTTGCTTGAAATTGGATTTCCTCCTATGTGCTTAACATACCTGACCTAATCACCTGCTCGATCGACGCCTATTTGAAGAGCCGCTCGCTCTGGCACGGCGCGTGCGCACGGGTCCGTCCCTGCAGCATTGATAAACCTGAGTGGTCGAGCTCTGGCCGCAGCAGCCCCGCACGGCGCCACCTCACCAGGCCCTCAGTGCCTTGACCGCTCCCTCGGAGTGACCACAGATTGGCCGACGACCGTAACGATAGGCCTTGTTTCTTCTCATGATTGGTGTGCAGGACATACTCTAGGAGAAATGTTGGGGGCATCATGAGCTCTCTCTCCCTCTCTTCGGCATGGACCGCTTGCATGTTAAAAGGGGGGTACCTGAGCATCGCGACTCATGGGCTCCTACTGGCTCTCCAGCCCTCACCCCCTGGCCTTGACCCTCGGCATCACGACCTGTCATACCAACGGCGGCTGAGCTCGCTCGAGGGCCGGGACCTGATGACGTAGAGCGTGAAGGAAAGTGCGGGGGAGTGGGAGGAAGCTCGCGAGGGCCTGACCCAGCAGTGCCTCGACCACCGCCTTTCGGGCCAGGCGCCTCTCCGAGGAACTACGTCAGACACACAAGATAAGTCGCGCCGTCGCAAAAGCTAGACCAACGCAGCGCTAAATCCCCGCCCAGTGCAACTCTGTCACGGCGACGCTACCTTCCTTTCTCGCCCAGCAAGGATTGCTTGAGCGCTAAAAGGGACCTCCCGAGCATCGCGACTCAGGGGCTCTTACCGGACCTCGGGCCGCTCACCTCCTGGCCTTGACCACGGCATCACGACCTGGCATACCAGCGACGGCTGAAGCTTGCCTGGGGACTGGGACCTGTCAGCGTAGAGCGCCAAGTACTCGTGAGGATAGAAAGGGGGAGCTTAGCCAGAACAGAACAGACACCTCACGCCAATTCATATTAAGGATATAGTAATTACAAAAGCACGACAGACGCCTTACATACCCCCGCGAGGTGTTGCTTTAATTCCTTGCAGGGAACAAAAGGTGCTAACCCTAAGGGACGCTACTTGCTAGCACCTCCCCAGGCGACGCCATCATCAACAGTGGGCTGCCCAGTGCCGGCTCCAGTCCCATCCAGATCAGTGGCGTCGGCGGCCCGATGCAGCTGCCTCACTCCAAGCGCGGCGCGAGCTCGGAGGCTCGTAGCTGTCGTCGCTCATCTCTGGGGTCGCGAGGAGTTCGGGGGAGCCGCCGAAGCCCGCAGTCCCTCCGCTACTGCTTGAGGAGCTGCAGGAGAACCAACGGGCGGGGCTGGTCCTCGCCAGTTCATCACCACTGCTGCTTCCCTTAGGGCAGCATTCCAGCCGGCGTCCTTCTGCATCAAAGACCTTGAAGAACATCAAGGAGGTGCCGTCGTATTCAAGATGGATCGCCAAGGCATCGTCAGCACGACAGACCCGGGCAATCTCACCCCAGCCCCGGGTCATGAAGACCTTGCCCGGAGCGACGACCGTGACCTCCGCTTCGGTTGCAGGGGTGCCACAGTCGGCGTGCTACAGCCAGAGCTCCAGGGCCCTGCTCGGCGGCATCTCGAAGGCGAAGGAGGGAGGAAGGCGGATCCACGAAGCTGGAGGCATGGCGGCGTGAAGCACAAGCTCGCGAGAGGAGCGCTATGCGTGGAATCCAGGGGCGACGACGCGCACCACTGTGACTCGCCAGCGTCGGCGGCAACGCTGTCGGTGTTGCTCAGCGCCCTCCCCCTGGGGCCTACGACGCAGGCGTGCAAGGGCAGCGGAAACCCAGGCGGCGGCCGCTCGTACCACGGCCTCGACACCACCTGCTAGGCGCCTTCGTCCCGGTGACAAAGTATTGGCCGCTTCTTCGGCGGGAGGGGGTCAGGACCCTCTCTGGGGGCCTTTCCCTTCTCCTAAGCTGAAAACCGGCGGATCGGTGCCATTGGCGCAAGAGGAAGCAAGGATGAGGGAGAGGGACTTGTCAAGTCGGGCAGTTGCCGAGGCGTCATAGGAAGTGTAGACGCCCACGCCAAATCAACGGCCACGCGGCGCCCAAGGCCGCAGGCTGTTAGGGCCCACGTCGCTTCATGCTTGCCCCTTCGCTTCTCTGCTAAGCCAAGCCCGCGCGTGCCTTGGGCCCGGGGGCTACTGTCGGTGTTCTCGGAACGGGGGTCCCCAGACTTGCCTGCCTGCGGCCTGCGGCGTGGCTCAAGCGGGGCCCAGCGCGGCCCATCTTCATCAGCTCAAGCTCAAAGACCCTCACAAGGGGCCAAGCCTCGCGGGGCGGACGACAGGAAGCTTCCTCAGAGGTAGCCTCATCAGGCAGGCTCGCGAGGAGGCGGGGAGATCAAGGCAGGGGTACCTCACAAGGAACCCATGACGCAAGCCATGACGATCGAGACTAGGCGGGCGCAAGGCGGGCGCTGGCCTGCGCAGTGTCCTTGTTTCCCCTTTGGTGCAAAGGGGGCAAGCACAGGCCAAGGCATCAGGAAGAGGTTATCATTCCGGTGCAACAAGACCAAGACCAGCCAGACGGCAGCACGGAGGTCACTGTGGAGCCCAAGACGGCGTCATTGCCAGTGCTTTTGGCAGCCGAAGACCACCTTTGGTCAGGATAACTTCTACTAGATGTTCCCCTCCGAAATGGCCAATTGTTGGCGCCCTTCCCGCTCAATATTTGGGGAGAGGCCCAGGGCCTCTATAAATAGATCTAGCCACCATAGAGTAGAGGGAGACCCCCCAGGAGAGATCTGGTAGAACCCCAGCAGAGAGAGAGGCGACTGAACTCACCCTAGCAGTTCATCACACCAGCTCAAGAACACCTCTCGCGAGGCTGTTCTTCCCTTGTACTGTCCATCATCAGCCCCAGAGGCAATCCACCACACCACACACTGGAGTAGGGTGTTACACCACAACGGTGGCCCGAACTAGTATAAACATCATGTCTCTTGTGTTGTTCATTGTTTTCATCTTAGTTCGCACGAGAGGATCGGACGTAGATCGGTACGGGAGAGATCTCTCCATGCACCCTAGTGTTTGAACCTCAAGGGTCTGTCGGAACCCGAAACCCGATAGAGGCCAGCGCAGGCGAGGAGTACTGAGGCATCAGGCAAAGGTTGCCATATCGGTGCAACAAGACCAAGACCAGAAGGACGGCAAGAAGGAGGTCATTGTGGATCCCAAGAC
The DNA here is from genome assembly GCF_002162155.2 of Triticum dicoccoides. NCBI lineage: Eukaryota > Viridiplantae > Streptophyta > Magnoliopsida > Poales > Poaceae > Triticum > Triticum dicoccoides. Next base: position 426,852,526 of record NC_041390.1, read on the forward strand.
GGCGTCACCACCAGAGCCTTTCGCAGGTGGAGACCACCTTTGTCAGAAAAGCTTGTACTAGCTGTCCCCCTTCAAATTTTCCCGCCGTTGTTGGCTCTCTTCCCGCTCAATATTTGGGTAGAGGACCAGGGCCTCTATAAATAGGACTAGCCACCACCATAGGTAGGGGGATCCGGAAGATCATCCCCACACACACAAGTTAGCCAAGCACGAGAACACCTCACCCTTAGGAGGCTGTTCTTCCCCTTGTATTGTTCATCATCAGCCCAAGAGGCAATCCACCACCACCACACTCGAGTAGGGTATTACACCATAATGGTGTCTCGAACCAGTATAAATCTTGTGTCTTTTTGTGTTGCGAGTTCGTCGAGTTCGTCCACGAGATCTTAGTGAGGTAGGGCGTAGATCGGTGGGAGGAAAAGACTTCACACGCATCCCAGTGTTCGAACCTTAAGGGTTTGCCGGAACCCCATATCCGACATTTGGCGCTCCAGGTAGGGGTGTGCTGTAGCTTCCCTTCCATTAGTTCGTCGCTCCGTTGCTCCATCGTCTCCATGGCGGACGCTCGCCGTGCTCGAGCCGAGCGTCGGTCTGCCCTCACCGCCCGCGTTGCTCAGACGGCCCCCATCGGCGGGCCACCTCGTCATTCTCCGTCTCCCGCCGCCAACGCTGCCACCGGCCCGATGGGGAACAAGCAGCAAGCATCTGCGCTGCATCCTTCGGTACGGCAGGATGGCTGCACCGCCACTCCATCACTGACCCCGGCCGGTTCTTCGTCCCATGCACTCCACGCTCCCATGGAGGCGCGGGTCACACTCCTCGCCGCAAACGAACTCCTGCGCTACCGCCAAGTCGACGACCTCTACGAGGAGTGGCTCAACCGTGTCGCCGAGCTCGTCCAAGCCGCAGGGAGCTCCTCGGCGCTATCCGTCTCTCCGCCTCACCCTCAGCTGGCCATGGGTGACTAGGCCCGGGGCACGCCTCCACTACCCCAGCCCAAAGACGGCGCCTTGGCACCTAGGCGCGCGGCCCCGCGGTGTGATCTGCCAGGCCTGGTGCCCATGCGCGAAGAGAGAAGCTGCCAAGAAATCCCTCAGCCGCGAGGAGCTAGACCCGCGGTTCCCCGGCCGCCTCGTCAAGACCGTGCGCCGACCGTGGCGGCGCCGCGCGGACCTCATGAAGACCAACGTCCAGCTCTGAAGAGGGCCCCAATAACTACGGCCGGCTGCCGTGCCTTCACCCCTGAGCTGCGCAGCGTCGCCTGGCCCGGCAAGTTCAAGCCGGATCTGCCTCCTCGCTACGACGGCACCACCGACCCCGCAGAGTTCTTGCAGCTCTACGAGCTCAGCATCGAAGCAGCCAACGGCGACGAGAAAGTCATGGCAAGCTGGTTGCCCATGGCTCTCAAGGACGGAGCCCGCTCCTGGCTCCTGAACCTGCAACACGGCTCGATCTCCTCCTGGGATGAGATGCGCGACCGCTTCATCGCCAACTTCCAGGGCAGTCGCGACTGCCCGCCGGCCGCAGGTGACCTGTGCCGCATCAAGCAATAGCCAGGGGAGACCCTCCAGAAATACATTCAACGCTTCAACAACACCCGCTCAAGATCCCCAAGGTCACAGATGAGGCCATCATCTCTGCGTTCTCCGACGGCGTCCGTGAAGTCAAGGCGAAGGAAGAGCTTGGTATCCACGAGGAGCTCCGCACATGTCAGGAGCTGTTCAACCTGGCGACCAAGTACGCAAGAGCTGAGGAGGGGCGCTTCTCTCTCCTTGAGCTGCCAACCGCAGGCACAGAAGAGAAGAAAGCCAAGGCCAAGGACGTGAAGTGCAAGGAAGCTGTGCTGCTACCAGCTGAGACCGACACCAAACGTGGCAGAGATCAGCCCGAGTCATCCAAGAACAGCTGACCATTCTGCGCTTTCCACAACCTGAACACCCACAACACTAGCGACTGCCAAGAGCTCAGAGCCATACGAGAAGGACGCTATGGTCGACGCCCTTAGCGCAGCAACTGGGGCTACAACCATGGAGGAGGACATGGAGGCGGCCGCTGGAACGACCGTGGCCCGCACCAGGAATGGCGCGACAGGCCTCGTGAGGACCGCTGGCAAGACCATCCTCGCGAGGGGGCCTGGAGGGACCAGCCTCGTGAGGATCGCCCCCAAAGGAACTCCGGTCTTTCCCCGCTGTCGCCACCAAGAAGGAACGACGATCATCATCAGGATGAGGGGGCTGGGGGGTTCCAGGAGCCACATGCAATCGCCTGCATCTTGGGCGGTGCCCAGGCCCCAGCCTCTCAGCGCATCTTCAAATGGTTCGCTCGCGAGGTGAACGCGGTTCTCCCCAAGCTTGAGGCCGCGTGCCCGCTCAAGTGGTCCCAGTGCGCCATCACTTTCGACTCGGCAGATCAGCTCAAGTGCGCGGCCACCACTGGCGTCCTCCCGATGTTGTGTTCCCCAGTCATCAGCAATGTGCAGGTTACCAAGACCCTCATCGATGGTGGTGCAGGGCTCAACATCCTGTCCGCAACACATTCGACAACCTCCAAGTGCCTATGAGCAGCTCCAGCCTACCAAACCTTTCTCTGGAGTGACCGACAGCTCCACCACGCTGATACGGCAGGTCCGCCTGCCTGTCACCTTTGGCACGCGCGACAACTACCTCATCGAGCTCATCGAATTCGACGTCCCCCACATCCGCCTGCCGTACAACGCCATCCTTGGGTATCCGCCCCTGGCCAAGTTCATGGCGGTCACCCACCACGGCTATAACATCCTCAAGATGCCTGGAAGCGACGAGGTTATCACGGTCCCATGTGATGAAAGGGATGCGGTGTGCTCCCTCGAGCGCGCCTTCCAAGCTGCAGCAACCGACGACCCCGACAGCAAAAGCGAGGGCCCTCCGAAGGCCATCCCCAAGAAGAAGCAGCTGTGCCACGCAGGACCACAGGAGGATGGCGTCGCGGCAGGAGCCTCATCAGGATCAACGTCCGTCCCAGGGGCGCCACTCTCCATCACATAGGAAGGCGCCCCAGCGCCCTCCTCGAGCAGGTGTCACATCCCTGGTCCTGTTATGCACTAGGCTAGACCCTCATGTGTGCATCATGTTTAAATTCAAATGAAATTTGAATTGAGGAATTTTCAAAAGCCTCAGGAAACCTCTAAAAATAACCAACATTTAAATCTTCTCAAATGAGTCCAAGAAAATGTTCCTGTTATTCCATGGAAATATTGGTAAGAGGTAAAATTTAAACCAATATTTTTGGAGTCACAGAGATATTTATTTTGGCCATTTGAATTAATCCAATAACTATTTGCTATGGATTTATATTTAATATATATTAAATATGACTCCAATAATTCTGGAAGTTTGTGAGTGGCTATGTATATATTTTGGCAAGCCACATAAAAACCTACAGAATTTATTAAAATGATTTAGTTGCTAAACTAAATCAAAACAGAGGAAGAAAAAAAAATAGAAAACAATAAGTAAAAGGAGGAGCAGAAGAACTACCTGGCGCTCACCTCTCAGCCCACCTGGCCCAGCACGGCCCAGCCCACCGCCGCTTCCCCCCCTGTCGTCTTCCTCCCTCGCCAGAAGGACACGGCGCACGCGCCCGAGCTCGCCACGCCACCAGGCTGCCTGCCTGCGTCGCCTGGCCACCGCGACGCCGCGCGTCATCTCCTCGGCGCCGCCCCGACCCCCTGGACCACCTCGCTCTCTCCCTCTCCCTCGTTTCTCTCCTCTGCTTCCTCTCTCTCACTCGCCCGAACGCAGCCGTCGCCGCCGACGAGCTCCCCCACGGCCACAGCCACCCCCTCGCTCCCTCTCCGCATCCCTGAGCTCCGTCCCGACCCCGTGGAGCTACACACACGACGCACGCGACCCCGGGAGGCCAGCAACATCGCCATCGCCGTCGTCTTCCACCTCGGGCTCCGGCCACCATCGTCGTTGATCCGCCGCACGCAGGACGTCCCCGAGCCGGCTAACCATCCCTACGGCACCGTTGTGAGCTCCGCCACCGTTTCCCCCTCTTCCCCTCTTCGTTTGATTGCCGTAGCCGTCGCCCCCTTGATGACCGAAACCCGCCGCCGCCTGTGATCGCCGCCGACGTGCCTCCGGCCACCTAGTGGCCCGGCTGTCGTGCTCAGCTTCCTCCCCGCGCTGCCTAGAGCACGTAGGTGCCTCGCACAAGCCTCCCCGGCCACCGTAGCGTCGACCCCGAGCTCACCCGAGCTCCGGCGACCGCCACGGTCGATGCCGGTGACGACTCCGGCCATCTTAGGCCCAGCCGCTGCCACTACTCGACGCGGACGAGTGCCTGCGTCAGGTAGACGCCCTCCGCCGGCCATTTGGTCGCCGGAGGAGGGAAACCGCACCCCTCCGCCGTCTCTGGCTCCGCCGGCGACGAGCCGCGGGTCAACTCCGGCGAGTTGACCCAGGTTTGACCTTCCCCGTGTGTCACTGACGTGTGGGCCACCCCCTGACATTTTAGTTAGTATTAGTTTAACACTAATTAACCTAGGTTAGTTAGCTGACTAGTCGCTGACCAGTGGGCCCCGGCCCCACAAACAGTTTAGTTAGAATTAACTTAAGGCTAATTAACTTGGTTAATTAGTTGTGTCACTGACCAGTGGACCCCCTGGTCAGGTTTGACCCGGGGCAGCCCTGTTGACTCTGCTGAGGTCAGCATGACGCCATGCTGACGCAATATTCCTTTTCTGGAATTTAGTTTATTTTATAAATAATCAGGAAATTCCACAAAATTGTATAAACTTCTAAAATTCATAGAAATTCAACCGTAACTCCAAATTAAATAATTTATATATGAAAAATTATCAGAAAAATTCAAGGAATCCATCTGTACCATTTTCATGCATGTTAGAACAACTTATAGCTGCTATATAGCACAAATCAATTCAATGGCATTTGAATAATCACATATGGAGTTTGAATTTGAATCTTGTATTCAAACCAACCCCATTTAACTTGTTGCTAGATGCATTAGCCCAAAACACATTCATTTTGCCATGTCATGATCATGCATCATATTGTGCGTTGCATTGATTGTGTTCCCTTCTGTGTTGCCGGTATTTGTCCCCTCTCGATAGACGTGATACCGATGATGTGATCGTTGACACTGATGAAGACTCAATGTTATCTTCAGAAGTGCCAGGCAAGCAAAACCCCTTGTTCATTCCGATAAAATCCCACTCTCTCGCTCCTGCTCTCTTTTACTGCATTAGGACAACAACGACATATTTGTTACTTGTTGCGGTAGCTGAACCCCTTTATCCTTTGCATGACCTGTCATTGCCACAGTAAATAGATGAAACCCACTAGCATGAGTAGGAGTTGTTTGAGCCCTGTTGTGCCTACTCATTCATGCTTGTTTGTCATGCCTGCTACTGCTTAGAGTTGAGTCAGGTCTGATTCATCGGGGATGAATCAGAGGTGTGTGAACATGTCGTACTGTGTGTGAGCTAAGTGTGTGAATACGATTTGGTAAAGGTAGCGGTGAGAGGCCATGTAGGAGTACATGGTGGGTTGTCTCATTGAAGCCGTCCTCAGGAACTGAGTTCTGTGTTTGTGATCCATGATTCAGCTACTACCATGCATTGGGCCCGAAACCAATGGACCCTCTCGGCTTCTTAATCACCCTTGTCCTCTGTCCAGGAGTTGCAAGTAGTTTCTGGTGTTTGTAGTATGCTGGAGGCCGTGCGCAGCGCTGACCGTAGGGGTGGGCTGTGATGCGGTAGGCACGTGGCACGGTGTACCGGGTGCCCGTTTGGTGTCTCGGGAACCCTGTTCACATCGTTTGGGGCTGTGAGCGAAACTCCGGCCGGATCTCCTCATGGATGGAACCCGAATAGGCGATAAACCTGGACTAGAGACTTGAGTGTTTAGGCAGGCCGTGGCCGACACCCACGTTGGGCTTCCGCTTGAAGGTTGCCGAGTACATGTCGTGTAAACGTCGGTAAGTGGTGAGAGCGTGTGTGAAGAAGTACACCCCTGCAGGGTTAACATCATCTATTCAAATAGCCGTGTCCGCGGAAAAGGACTTCTGGGTTGCTTATATCAGTTCATAGACAAGTGAAAGTGGATACTCTAAAATACGCAAGATAAGCGTGAGTGCTATGGACGGCGTTCTCGTAGGGAGACGGGAGCGGATCCATAGTGGTGTATTGATATGGTGAATATGTGGACTCGTGTGCGCCACCTGAAGAGTTACTTGCAATCATAGTTTAGGTTAGCCACTGAGTCAAAGCTGGCTTGCTGCAGTTAAACTCCACCATCCCCTTTGTTGATAATGATGCATATGTAGTTAGCTCTGATGTAAGTCTTGCTGGGTACATTTGTACTCACGTTTGCCTATTTTATGTTTTTGCAGAGAGACTTCGGTCTCGCTAGTAGTTCCGCGTGGACTTCGACGTTTAGCTTGATACCTCAGCTACGATCTTGTGCCCTCGGCAGGATCTGATAGATAGTCAGGCTTCTCAGCCTTTTTCATTTATAGATGTCTGTACTCAGACATGATAGCTTCCGCTTGTGCTTTGACTTGTATGCTCTGATTGTTGGGTCATGAGACCCATGTTTGTAATATCTCGCTCCTCGGAGCCTAATGAATAAATTACTTGAGTCGTAGAGTCATGTTGTGATGCCATGTTGTATTTGCACATATCGAGCATATTGTGTGTATGTTATTGAAATGCTTGGTATGTGTGGGATCTGACCATCTAGTTGTTTATCTTTAGTAGCCTCTCTTACCGGGAAATGTCTCCTAGTGTTTCCACTGAGCCATGGTAGCTTGCTACTGCTCCGGAACACTTAGGTTGGCCGGCATGTGTCCTTCTTCGTTCCTGTGTCTGTCCCTTCGGGGAAATGTCACGCGATGAATACCGGAGTCCTGTTAGCCCGCTATAGCCCGGTTCACCGGAGTCCTGCTAGCCCAGTGCTACAGCCTGGGTTCACTCGCTGATGACCGACACGTTCGATGCTGGGTCATGGATGCATGTCCCTGTAAGTTTGTGCCACTTTGGGTTTACGACTAGCCATGTCAGCCCGGGCTCCTTATCATATGGATGCTAGCGACACTGTCATATACGTGTGCCAAAAGGCGCAAACGGTCCCGGGCAAAGGTAAGGCGACACCCGTGGGAATACCGTGCGTGAGGCCGCAAAGTGATATGAGGTGTTACATGCTAGATCGATGTGGCATTGAGTCGGGGTCCTGACAGCGTTGGTATCAGAGCTTGACTGCCTGTAGGATTACCAAGCCAAACTGGTCGAAGTTGAGTCTAGAAATGCTTTAGATATATAAGGGAATTGATTGTGGGATGGAACGTAAGGCTCTTTTACTCCTTATAACTCATGCCTTCTGATCTGAGTCATCATCTTCTCTTCTACGGGGATTAAGAACTAGGCTATCTCTTCTTTCTATCAGGATCACGTGTTACTAATCCGTAGACTTATAAGATTGTTGGATTAAGCCTCAGTTCAGTTTCTACCTCTGTATGTTAATTATTGATCTCGAGACCTTGATATTGTGCTTCTGAGTGGTTATGCCACCATCTTTGTGAATGTCTCAAATCTTTTCTGAGCATTTACAGCCGTTATGCTGTCCGAGTCATCCCAGGTCTCTAAACAGTCTGATGCATTTGCAAATTCCTTCCTCCCGTTTCGATGTTCCTTTGGGCCAGATTAACCACACAAATCAGTGAGTTGAGGTACTTTATTGCCTTGACATATATGTTGGAGCTAGTATTATGACCTTAGGTGTCTTAGGGGATCATCTAGTAGTCTAGCCATGATCTGTGTTTCCAGTGTGGTGATTCTGGCCGTCATTATCGAAAGCACCCTGTGATGCCATTTAGTTAGTAGGCATTCTATTTCTGGGTTCTTGAACCCGAGATTCACTCTACTTACTCATGTTGATAGTGTTTGCTCGTTCCTTTAGGTTATTAGTAACCTTTGCATTAGTCCTCGAGGTCCGTGGTATTTCCTTCTTCCAAATACTATGAACCACTTATGGCAGTAGTTTGTTGGATCAAAAGATCATAACAAGAGTGCTCTCGATGAGTTCTCCATGCTATATTGTGACTCTGCCAGTTCTACCTTTCCGCGTGGATTGTCCGGAAGAAATATGTCGAACTCGTTCGACATGCTAATACATGCATCCACAACTCAGAAAATCGTATGTTCCTTTGAGTTGTCCCTCTTTAGTTGTCTACTGACCTTCGTCTATCAATTGATAGTCAAGAGTATGCATGCATTCGTTTATCGATGCCTATTACTCTTGTGGTCCGTCAAGCCATTCTATCGCGGAATGACTAGGAGAAACAAACTCCAGTACCTCTTCCATATCCAGGATTGGGTCAAAGAAGTCGTACTCCGCAGATCAAAATGCCAATCCAGCTTTTGCTCTGTTCTACCTTGGAGTATTACCATCTTTTATATCGGGATTGTTATAGGAATTGCACACCATCCTATGAACTCTTGGTACAGTGATACTTCTTGCCATCATTGTTCATTCCTCGGTTCCTGTGTTATTGTAACCGGAATGTCGACAAGTGAATCGTGATGTGTGAAATCAATACTCCTAGCAACCTTGTTGCTTGGTAGTTAAATGGACCACAACCTCATTCTTAGCGTGCTGATTATTGAGTCATCATTCTAAGACTGATCGTGCTACCTAGTCCTTATTTCGGTGCACCCTTCGATTGATGAGTTAGGATCTTGTCAAGTCCTCACTCATTTGATCATATCGTCTTGCCCTCAAAAGCGAGATTGTTCTCGAGCTTAGTAACATACCGGTGGTTCGTGATTTTCCGAATATCTTCTCGGAAGTATTACCAGGTTGTCCCCTGACTGTTATGTTGAGCTCGTGATCAAGTTGGTTTCTTGTGAACCACCTTCTCTCCAAGAATCGGTGTTAGATATCCCTGAGCTAGTTGGTTAAGCTAGACAACAACTTGGAGAGTTGGAAGATAAAAGCTTGCCTGACTTAGTTCGTTCCAAAGGGATATTCTTGTGTAGTGTGTGTTGAAGAAAGATGATATCTTCATCGATTGGTCCCTGTGATCAGTTGCTGGACCTATTGTCTTATCAAAACTTTGATTTGAGTATGGGCTATCCTCAAATCAAGTCAGAACCAACGATGTTCGTAATGTTGTCTTACTCGTGGATTTTCCTCGAGCATACACCATTACATCTTTTGGTCTGATCAATGCTATCACTGTGTTCACTTAACTATGGAATTCCTTTTATATGGAAACCTGGATGAATTGTTGTTGAGCCCATCGACAACATCCTTGTCTTTTCCATAATTTTGCTGAACATTAAGCTAGTGTTGGAAACTTTTGAAAGCTTTTTCTTCATGCTAGCTCATGAAGTCCTTGTTTGATGAAAGGAGTGACTTCCTCTTATACACGTGCATTTGGTGAAAGTTGCCGCCGTGAATTTGAGAAAGTTAGTTTTGCTTCCTCTGGAATCATCCCAATCAGTCATGCATACGTGCGAAGTATTCTGTGGTTCGAAGACTTGCAACCTCCATTCTATATGTGTTCCGTAGCACCCCAAGCCACTGACTGATTTGTTCAGGAAAAGGAGTTAAGTGTTAATCCATGGTAATGCACAGGACTCTGATATCCCCGATGATGGTTCCCCACCTGAACTCGGTAGTGTTTAATTATAAGACTACTACATGGCCATGCTTGTCTGGGACAACGTGTTCATATGTTTGTAGCAGAACCAACTCATGTTTTGGAGCTTACTATCGTAGTTCATTCCCCGAGAATCTCGCAATGTCATCTCGTCGATTTGTGTTGCAAACTTTCGTTTTTATTCCTAGACTCGATGAGTCTGGAATATCCTGACACCAACCAGATCTGAATCTCAGGCAGATATGATGGTTTGGAACATTTCCCAAGAACTATAATATCGGTCCCTCGGAAACCGGTAAAGTGGATGTCATGGCCAACACACCCCGCCGGGAGACCTAATATTGTAGTATCTTGATTGGAGAAGTTGGCCACCTCCCCATAAGGATTTCGTAGGATTTACCTCCGTAACTGTTCCTTATGGATTCTATTGCTCCCGAAGTCCGACCTTTTTACTTGATGTTCTAGATATCAAACCATATCTATGAATGGGTTACACTAGCACATCAAGGAGAACATTAGAAGCGGAGTGCTAAATGTCTCTCGGTCGATCATCCAGATTTTGGTTCCTTGGCCTCGCTAAGGTGAAATCTGAGAAAGTGTTATCCTCCTTTGCATCTGCATCGTCCATTGCTATTCATCATAGTAGTATGTTGTGTTGTCAGCACCCTTGACACGGATGTTGATAAAACCTTGATGATTGTGGAAATGCTCAAGTTCTTGAGAGCACGCACAAGCGCTACGTGTTATCATCGGCTCTAACCGGGATTCCTCTCAGTTTCCTCGGCAATGCTATAACCATTCCAATAGTGGAATAACTCTCTATTGTTGAGCCTCTCCTCAGTTACCAGAATCATTCCCAGCATTTGCATTTTGTTCCCAGCTTACACCGCCAATGTGCCATTCTACCATGGGTCTCTTCCATTTCCGGTGGTAAGCAAATTCATCCATTACGTTGTCTTCAACAAGGTAATCCACATCATCCAAGTCCGAGTATGCCATTCTACCGACCCCCTCCAAACGATCGCTCGAGAATTGCCTTAGGCTGGTTTAAAGAGTTTCAATGATCTCTGAATCAAAGGTAATTCTTTTTGCCACTTAAGGGGATATATCTACGAGTCACCATCCCTAAGGTGCCTCGTTGTGGTATCATGGCAACTCAACTCATCGCTACGTTGACAATCGATTACCACCTTCTTAAGCGTGAAATTGTTGTCTACCTAGTGAACCCTCGTCATCTGTCTCACTCCACCCAGGAGAGGGTGCTGAGCTGCGTGTCCGCATCGACGTCCCGGGGCTCAATAGGGCCTCGTCTTAGGAGCGCTTCTGGCCTCCGCGAGTGGGCCATTGCGAGGGCCCGCCACACAGCTACGTTGGCATGCCCCTCAGCTTGCCGAGCGTGGCGTCGGCCTATCAGCGCAACATGCGGCGTGACCTGGTAGCTCGAGAGGCCAGGTACCGCGCCATCCAGGAGGAAACGGAGACGGTCTTCAGGGAGCCTCCTGAGCCCCCAGATCCTCGCGAGGCTCAGGGCTCCGGTGGCTCATGAGGAGTCATTTCTTCGACGCACGCCTTTAGCTGCACCAACTCTGCTTCGTCTACAGAACCAGATGACATCTTCCAAGCTCGTTTAAGCTGGGAGCGCCCCTTGGGCCGCATTATTCCTAGGCCTCCTGGGTCCGTCCCTGCGGCATGTATCCCTTTTGATCATGTATTTTAGCTTGCCTTGCTGGTGGCGCCCCTCGGGCTACACCATCCCCAAGCCGCTCGGGCTGGACCCAGTGGCATTTATCTTCCTGCATTTACCCAAGCTGATTTGCCTGCCTGGCTTAACCTGCCTACGGTTATTGCCTGCTCGATTGTCACTCGCTACGGGTACATTCACGCCGTGCAGTTCGCTTCCGCTTTAAAAGGGGGGCTCCTGAGCATCGCAACTCGGGAGCTCTTACTGGCTCTCCAGCCCTCACCCCATGTCCTTAACCACAGCATCGCGACCTTGCATACCAGTGGCGGCTGAGCTCGCTCGAGGGCCGGGACCTGAGGACGTACAGTGCTTGCACCTAACCGCCTTGCAGGAACACACATCCACCAAGACTGAAGATCAGGCGCAACCCTCCTTGAGGTAGGGCCTCGTGAGTCCCGCGCTGGCTCACGAGTGCCTAGACACACCTCGCAGCCCTGCCGTGCAAGCCACGTGTCAGGGCGGGGCTGTACATGCCCCAGGGGCATCTCCCGGAGGGGGGTCCCCATCCCACACACAAGTGGAAGCACCATGCTCCGCCCTGGCCATCGACACTGCTGAGGAGCGGCTATGCCCATGCACAAGCGGAAGCACTATGTCGCGCTGGTGATGAACAACTGAGGGCGGCCCCACGGTCATACCAACCTCAGGGAGCCCAGAGCTCAGCGTCCGGCCTCACCGCAATGCCTCCCCTCGGGAGAGCCGCGCGAGGGGGCTGCGCTCGGACCACACCCAAGCGCACGCCACCCAACCAGGTCTCTCGGACCTGGGCGTCGCGCTCCCCTCCCGAGGCCTCGGCGAGGTCAGGTATGGAAATTGTTTGCGTGTCAAGGGGGACTCCTGAGCATTGCGACTCAAGAGCCTAACTGGTCACGTAGCCCCTCACTCGTTGGTCCGTCCTGGCCTAGGGTTGGCCCAATAGCAGTTGAGGTATGCGCGGGGCCGGGCCCTACCGACGTAGAACATCAGTCTATCCTCGCGAACTCTCCGTATAAGTTGTTTGCGCGTCAAGGGGGACTACTGAGCATCGCGACTCAGGAGCCTAATTGGTCATGTAGCCCCTCACTCCTTGGTCCGTCCTGGTCTCCGATCGGCCCAATGGCGGTTGAGGTATGCGCGGGGCCGGGCTGTGCCGATGCAAAACACAAAGCAAATAGGAAGGAAATCGCAAAATCTCGAAGCAAATATTACAAATGCATTGCCCTCACACATTGTCTTCACGATATCAAATGAAAAGTCTAAACGCCTCCCCGAGTCTTAATGCATGTTGCAGGAATGAAACATGAGGGTAGCCACAGGTCACCCCCGGACGCCGCCATCACCTACGGAAGAAGCTACCTCATGAGCGACATTGTCTTCACCCTCACCACCAGCCACAGGATCGGCGACATCAGCAGACAGAGGAGCGGAGACAAAGACGCAGAACTTTTTTAGCAAGGCCTCCACCTGACCTTGCACGACTGTGGTGGCAGCCTCGTATTGGTCTTCAGCCACAAGCTCCAGCAGTTCATCAAGACAAGAGTTGGGGTCGCGAAGGTGCAGGTGGCTGAAGACGCGAGTCAATGCAGCTGAAGACAGAACGCGAGCTTCCGCCTCCGCCATAGGACCGACGCCATCAACGGCTTCCTCGAGCGCCTGCACCAAGAGAGGAAGCAGCCGGCCGGGGACCTCCTCGTCGGCGGCCAGCGACTTCTCAAGGCCGTGCTCGTAGAGCGTCTTTAGTGCCTTGCGGGACCTCTTCTCGAGATCGGCAAAGGCCGCACGGTCTTCGGTCAGGACTCGCGCCTTGGCATCAAGTTCGGCCGCCCTGGCCTTTGCCTCCCGCTCGATCTCTTCCAACCGGTTGCACTCGGTGGCCTGCGCCCGCCCCAACTCCGCCAGCTCAGCATCATGGTTCTTGACGGCGTCCTCCCGAGCCTTCATTTTCTCCTCCTTCGCTTGATGGCAGCGTGCTTCTTCGGCGTGCTTGGCGCGCAGGCCCTGCAGCGGTCGCGGGCGGCCTTGGCGTCTTTTAACACCATCTCACTATCAGTTGCGGCGTTGGCGGCACTCTGCTTCTCCTTCTCAGAAGCCGCAGCGCCCTGGCTCAGCGCCGCGCGAACTGCCAAGTCAGAATGGAGCCAGCCTTAGGCCAGCTCCAGGCGCCCCGCCAGAAGGCATGGGTCTGCGCCCAGGAGATCCGCCTGCAGCCGGGTCATCTCCAAGAGAGCATGTTCCAGAGTAACAGCAGGAGTAGAAGAACCTGGGAGTGGAGGTGCAACAGTGGGAGGAGGCGACATCATCACCAGGGTCTCGGAAACCGCAACTTCCGGAGCAGTTGGAATCTCATCGGCCGCGCCAGGCGCCGGCACCTCCGGAGCTAGCAGGGCTATGGGGGCTGGCTCCACGTGGCAATGCTCCTCTTGGCCCCGCGAGGACGACCGGGCTGGGGAGATGCGGGCGCTCCTACCCCCTTTCTCTAAGGAAGGAGGCACGGACGCCGCATCCTCCTTCCTTTTCTTCTCAGAAGACGTCGGCCTGATCAACCAAGGGCCAGCCTCAGGAAATGATGAGTACAAACAGGGACAAGGCGAAGCTTGAGACACTTACTAATCGACCATGACATATTTCTGCTTTGGAAGCCTGAAGCCTGACAGCATCGGGACAGAGGCGGCATCGCGAGGCACCAGCGACAACCAACCCCGCGTCGGGATGGGGGCTGCTCCCTCTCCCTTTGGCGAGCGTCGGCCTCAGCATCGTCAAGAAGGGCGCGCAGGATCTCCGCCTCGCTCAGAGGGGAAGTCTCCCCCACCTCTTCCAGTGTCTTCTCCGGGTCCTCCTCTTCTTCCCCCTCCCCGCGAGGCTCGTCAGAAGACACCTCCACCAGTTTCGGTGCCGCGGGGGCTCCCAGGAGCGCTGGCGGCACCAACCCACGCGCATCAAAGGTCGGCCTGGAGGCGACGAATTCTTCTCGATCCCTGCGTTGGAACAGGGGGACGAAGGCGCTTGGTGGGTACTCCTGGTTGTCCCCAACTATGAGGCGCAGGACAGCGACCAATTCATCGTCAGGCAAGGCCCCTTGCCTCAGGCGGGTCTTATTTCCCTCTTCTTCAAGCTCCCACAGGGGGCGCGCACGCGCCTAGAGTGGGGCTACTCGAAGTGTCAAGAACTCCCTCAGAAGCATGACCCCCGTAACCTTCGCCGCCCTCGCGTTGCTCGGCATCAAGTCGGTCACCATCTGCCCCAACATAGACGATGCTCGCTCATCAGCAAGCTCCGCCCTGGGACACCCCCCGTGGAGAGAGGGCGCCACCGTAGGCAGCGCCAGACACGGATCGACACACTTGGCGTCCATCATGACCCTTTTGGATAGAATGTTGTCGGCCCTCTTCTCGGTGCTTGAGATCGAGTTGGCCTTGCCGGATGCGATGAAGTTAGCGCATCCAGAGATGTGACCCACGCTGACATGGGGGAAGAAGAAATGGCGCAGGAGCGCCACGGACGGCATCATGCCAGGGTGCGCCTCGCAGTAGTAGGCAAAGATGGACAGGAGGAGGACAGAGTTGGGATGGAGATGAAGCGCCTGCAGCCGTAGTGGTCGAGGACTTCGTAAAAGAAATCAGAGAAGGGAGGAACCAACCCGACGGCGACACTGCTCGAGAAGAAGGGGAAGAAGGTGCTTTCCTCGGGCTCCGTCATGTCTGAGGCAAGATGGAGCTCGGTCTCCCCCCACTCATTACTTTTGCCCGCCGTCAGCAGGCGCACGGAGGCGAGGCTCTTCTCCGTGACGGAGGGCGCCTCAAGGGCCGGCTCATACCAAGCCGACACTGAAGAAGCCTTGTCCTTGCGCGGCGCCATGAATTGTGGCTACGGGATGATATTGGGGCGGATCTGGAGATAGCGGTGGCGGAGAGAAAGGAAGGGGATCTGGAGCAAGGCGAAGAAGAAGCAATGAAGGCAAGTGCTGCCTACGCCAGTTTTTTGTCGAGTCGTGCAGTTGCCGAGGCAGCATGGGGAAGCGCAGACGCCCATGTCCAATCAACCACCACACGTCAACCGAGTCTGCAGGCTTTTGGGGGCCCGCGGTGCTCCATACTTGACACTTGGCTTCGCCACGAAGCCAAGCCCGAGCACACCTTGGGCCCGGGGGCTACTGTCGGCGTTCTGGGAATGGGGGTCCCCAGACTTGACTGCATGCGGCCTGCAGCGTGGCGAAGCCAGCAGGCCGTACGGCCCATCTTCATCAACAAGGCATCCAAGACCCTCGCGAGGGGCCAAGCCTCGTGAGGCGGACGACACAAGACCTCCTCTGTAGTGGCCTAGTCGGGCAGGCTCACGAGGGATGGAGATAACAAGGCGAGGCAAACCTCACGAGGCTCTCGTGATGTGAGCCATGACGATCGACACCAGGTGGGCGCCAGCGCGCGCAGCGTCCTTGTTTCCTCTTTGGTGCTAAGGAGGCCAGCGCAGGCGAGGAGTACCGAGGCATCAGGCAAAGGTTTCCATATCGGTGCAACAAGACCAAGACTAGAAGGACGGCAAGACGGAGGTTATTGTGGAGCCCAAGACGACATCACCACCAGAGCCTTTCGCAGGCGGAGACCACCTTTGTCAGGAAAGCTTGTACTAGCTGTCCCCCTTCAAATTTTCCCGCCGTTGTTGGCTCCCTTCCCGCTCAATATTTGGGAAGAGGACCAAGGCCTCTATAAATAGGACTAGCCACCACCATAGGCAGCGGGATCCGGAAGATCATCCCCACACACACAAGTTATCCAAGCACGAGAACACCACACCCTCAGGAGGCTGTTCTTCCCCTTGTATTGTTCATCATGAGCCCAAGAGGCAATCCACCACCCCCACACTGGAGTAGGGTATTACACAACAACGGTGGACCGTACCAGTATAAATCTTGTGTCTTTTTGTGTTGCGAGTTCGTCGAGTTCGTCCACGAGATCTTAGTGAGCTAGGGCGTAGATCGGTGGGAGGAAAAGACTTCGCGCGCACCCCAGTGTTTGAACCTTAAGGGTTTGCCAGAACCCCACATCCGACAAGTACAACTAATTTTTTTGGTGTTTCATGTTCCATATCCATAACTAAATATAGAGAACCACTTAGAACAGAAAAAAAACTACTTAGTGATAAAGCAAACAAGCACACACGAGAATATTCACCCCATGCTATTGCTCCCAGACAACGGCGCCAGAAAAAGGTCTTGATAACCCACAACTATAGGGGATCGTTTGTAGCCTTCTTCGATAAATAAGAGTGTCGAACCCAACGAGGAGCTAAAGGCAGAACAAATATTCCCTCAAGTTCTATCGACCACTGATACAACTCTACGCACACTTGACGTTTGCTTTACCGAAAACAAGTTAAAAACTATTTTGTAGGTGTGATGCTAGAACTACTTTGCAAGAATAAAACTAGAAGTACTTCGCAAGATAATAGAAGTTAGGTGTTTAGTAAAAGGGTTTTTGTCAACAAGAAAGTTATTTGTCCCTAGGCAATCGATAACAAGTACCGGTAATCATTCTTGCAATTTTATATGAGGGAGAGGCGTGAGCTAACATACTTTCTCTACTTGGATCATATGCACTTATGATTGGAACTCTAGCAAGCATCCGCAACTCCTAAATATCATTAAGGTCGTGAAACCCAACCATAGCATTAAGTATCGAGTCATCTTTACTCCCATACGCCATAACCCACCTATCCGCGTTTAGGCCGCTATCACCCCCGCAACACTGACAATAAGCAAACCATGAACATATAGTAGCACCCTAAAGCAAGGGCCCCTCACTTTTGCGCAAGACAAAGGGCACCGTAGGACAACACCATAAATAAAATATACAATCACACCAACCAAGATCACGATTAACCCATGGGACAAAACGGGTCTACTCAAACATCATAGAATAACAATAGATCATTGGGAAATAATATATGGGGTTGAGAACCAAGTTTAAGTAGAGATTACAGCAGAGAGAAGAGGTGTTACACCGCTGCATAGAGGGGAGAGAGTTGGTGTTGACAGTAGCAAGATTGTTGATGTAGATCGCCATCCCGATCATTGCCCCGGCAGTACTCAGGCGCCACCGGAAGTGAGGGCAGAGAGCCCCCCTACTTCTTCTTCATCCATGCCCCCCCCTAGATGGGGAGGAGAATTCCCCCTCTGGTCCATGGTCTCCTATGGCGTCGGAGGTGCGGGAGACCCTCCGAGATTGGATCTCCCTCTCTGTTCTCTTCTGTTTCGCGCTCCTAGATCTGGCCGAAAACCGTTTCTTATATTCTGGAGATCCATAACTCTGATTGCGCTGAGATTTTAACACGTTTTTTTTCGGATATAAGCTTCCTTGCACCGTAAGTAGAGCTCCAACCGACGTTCGAGGAGGGCACAAGACACTTGGGCGCGCCAGGGGTGTATGGCACGCCCTGGTGGGTTGTGGGCTCTGTGGACCCCCATTTGCATTGATTCCCCCTCCTAAAAATCACATATATTCCAAAATAATTCTCTGTGAAATTTTATTGCATTTGGACTTCGTTTGATATGAATACTCTATGATACAAAAAACATGCAGAAAACAGGAACTGGCACTAGGCACTGGATAAGTAAGTTAGTCCAAATAAATCATATAAAAAGGTTCCAAAAGTATGTAAAAGTTGAAAAATATTGGCATGAAACAATCAAAAATTATAGATACGACGGAGACGTATCAGTGGCTTCGGGGCGGCTTCGGGTGAGTCGCGGACGGGGCGCCGGGGTCGGGGCGGCGAGCGTTGGGCGCTCCCGATCTAGATCCTGGGGGATTGGGGGAGTGGAGAGGAGAATGGGGGCTTGTGTGCTAGGGTTACAGGTAGTGGGGTTATGTGGGATTGGGTGTGGGCCGTCCGGTTGGTGGGCTGGCCGCCTGGTCCAGGTGGTTCGGCCAACTGGGCCGTCTGGTTTCAGGTTTTATATTTTCAGGTTTCAGGTTTTATATTTTCAGGTTTCAGGTTTTATTTTTTTGTTTCAGGTTTTATATTTTCTTTTTCTTTTATTTATTTTCCTTTTCTATTTTAATTCATTTTAAAATATTCAGGCATTCTGTAAAAGTGTGATTCCTTCATCATAAATACCTACGCATTAATTGGCACACTCCAAACATTTTAGTTTTAATGTTTGTAAAATTTTGATGTTTGATAAAAATCCAAATTTGAATTTGAACAGTCTTGATCCAACGCGAGATTAGCAACAGTAACCGAGGTGACATGGCATCGTTAACGTGGGATTACTGTAGCCTAATTATCTGGGCGTCACAGACTAATGCCCTTTAAATGATCAAGAGTATATCCAATATTAGCTCAGTGGTTCTTTAGAACTTCCAATAATATTTCTTCTTCAAGGTCTGAAAGGTTAGCACTGATAATAACATGATATATCTTCTTTTCATCAAGATAAGCATATTTCAAAGTGTCTGGCAATTGTTTTAATTCAAACACAAGATCACCTTTAGGTGGAGGAGGACCTCCTAGAGTTTCAATAGGCAAATTGTGTTTAAGTAGAGGGCATTGTTCAAAGAAAATCTTATCTATTTCATTTATTTCATGCATATGAAAATCATTTTCATGGCCTAGCAAATATTGTTCTAAAGGATCAGTAGGTGGTACAGCAATATAAGCAAGACCAATTAATTCATCTTTACCAGGCAATTCTTTTTCGTGAAGCTTTCTACTAAACATGGAAAAATTAAACTCATGAGACTCGTCACCAAAACTAACACCAAAAATTTGTTTCTCACAATCTGTCTTAGCATTAACGGTGTTCAAGAAAGGTCTACCAAAGATAATGGGACAAAAGTCATCTTGTGGGGAACGAAGAACAAGAAAATCAGTAGGGTATTTTATTTCCCACACAGGACTTCAACATCTCTAACAATCCCAATTGTTGATATAGTGTCTCTATCAGCAAGTTTAATAGTAACATATATGTCTTCTCTCTCTGCGGGTGCTATGTCTTTCATAATTTCTTGATATATGGTGTAAGGAATAGCACTCACACTAGCACCTATGTCACATAAACCATGATAACAGTGATCTCCTATTTTAACTGAGATAACGGGCATGCCAACAACAGGTCTATGTTTATCGTTTTTATCAGGTTTGGCAATTCTAGCAGCTTCTTCACAGAAGTAAATGACATGCCCATCCATATCTTCTTCCAAGAGATCTTTAACCATAGCAATACTAGGTTCTACTTTAATTTGTTCATCTGGTTTAGGTGTTCTAATATAGCTTTTATTAACCGCAGTTGAAACTTTAGCATGTTCCTCTATCCTAACAGGTAAAGGTGTGTGGTTTCTCAATATAAGTAGTAGGAACAACTAGATCAATATTGTAAAGTATAGTTTCTTCTTTAACTGGTACCGGTTCTTTGATTACTTCTTTAATAGGTGGGTGATATTTAAACCACTTCTCTTTAGGGAGATCAACATGAGTAGCAAATGATTCACAAAAGGAGGCTACTATCACTGGTGCGCGTCGGTCCTAAACAAAAGTTTTTTACCCCTTTCCATGACGGCATTTGGAACCATCGCCAGGTGAGTGTGGGCGATAGGGGGGTCCTTCCCACACGACCCAGAAACCATCGGGGATTGGGAGCCTTGAAGCATACTATTGTCCCTATATAACCGTTTCCGATATCTCGAATATCCCAAACGCTTCATCCTTGCTACTCGTTCCGGAGTTTTGTGGTTATGCCTAAAGCCAGGCAGATTTTAGGCACGGGAGCTTTCCAGGTAGATTCTAGGCAGATTCCAGGCATGGGAGATTTACTAGCCTTGCACATCACAAACAGTTCATGATTATATAACCGTGTACGATAGGTAGACAATCACACACATTTAGTTTTCGCGGACCATATGTGATAGTGTTGGACATCACACACACTTTGCGAATGGCAACTGTGTGCACGCTTGCACAAGTTTCCTCTCTGTGAACCGTCTCGAATTATGGTGTGCCGTAATGACCCGCACAACGTAATTTTGCCCTAATTTAATTCCTGCTATTTAAAATTGTACCTAATTTAAACTTGAAAGTAGGCTATAGATTTATTCATATCCATCAGGTTCAAACAACCAATGCATTATTCGATTCAAGGGTACATATGTTTAAGAGTTACAGAAGCACCAAATAAAGAATGATGTACCAGGGTTCTATACTTGTACTA
Source organism: Triticum dicoccoides (assembly GCF_002162155.2). NCBI lineage: Eukaryota > Viridiplantae > Streptophyta > Magnoliopsida > Poales > Poaceae > Triticum > Triticum dicoccoides. The sequence continues at coordinate 426,873,111 of NC_041390.1, forward strand.
TTACAGATGGTAAAGAAAGAGGCGATAGACATTCCAATTGTTGAACAAGGTGAAGTGGAATGGCCCTATTGTACTCTCCCGGATGCAGAAGGCATGCATGACTCTAGTCCAGCCCCTTGAAAGGGCCGGCCGACAATCATGTAGTTTGAGAGGTAATCTTGAGTAAACTGCTTTAGGATCCACTGCAAAAGAAAAAAGATTCAGATATTGTCATCTAACACAACTCATTACAGGCAGTAAAAAGAAGGCTACAGGGTTCTTACTTACCATCACGCAGTTCACTGTTGTCTTGCATAAAGTGTAAACAAATAGTTTGATTTGACATCTTTTGACCCATTTTAGTAACAATCTTTATCAGTTTTGTTGAGGAACGTACTAATTTCAAAAAAAATCCTACGCACACGCAAGATCATGGTGATGCACAACAACGAGAGGGGAGAGTATCGTCTACGTACCCTTGTAGACCGTAAGCGGAAGCGTTTTGAGAACGCGGTTGATGTAGTCGTACGTCTTCACGATCCGACCGATCCAAGTATCAAATGCACGGCTCTTTCGAGTTCAGCACATGTTCAGCTCGGTGACGTCCCATGAACTCCGATCCAGCAGAGCTTCACGGGAGAGTTCCGTCAGCACGACGGCATGATGACGGTGATAATGTTGCTACCGACGAAGGGCTTCGCCTAAGCACCGCTACAATATGATCGAGGTGGATTATGGTGGAGAGGGGCACCGCACACGGCTTGGAACAATCAACTTGTGTGTCTCGGGGTGCCCCTGACCTAGTATATAAAGGAGTGGAGGACAGGAGGGCCGGCCCTCTACTATGGCGCGCCCTGGGGAGTCCTACTCCCACCGGGAGTAGGATTCCGCCCTTCCATGTAGTAGGAGTACGAGAGAAGGAAATGGAAAAGAGAAGAGAAGGAAGGAGGGGGAGCAACCCCTCCCCCTAGTCCAATTCGGACTAAGCCTTGGGGGGCGTGCAGCCTCCCCTCTCTATTTTCCCTAAAGCCCAATAATGCCCATATATTCCCCAGAGAATTCCCGTAACTCTCCTTTACTCCAAAAAATACCCGAATCACTCGGAACCTTTCTGATGTCCGAATATAGTCGTTCAATATATCGATCTTTATGTCTCGACCATTTCGAGACTCCTCATCATGTCCCCGATCTCATCCGGGACTCCGAACTACCTTCGGTACATCAAAACACATAAACTCATATTATAGATCGTCACCGAACGTTAAGCGTGCGGACCCTACGGGTTCGAACTATGTAGACATGACCGAGACACGTCTCCAGTCAATAACCAATAGCAGAACCTGGATGCTGATATTGGCTCCTACATATTCTACGAAGATCTTTATCGGTCAAACCGCATAACAACATACATTGTCCCCTTTGTCATCGGTATGTTACTTGCCCGAGATTCGATCGTCGGTATCTCAATACCTAGCTCAATTTCATTACCGCGAGTATATTTACTTGTTTCATAATACATCATCCCGCAACTAACTCATTAGTTGCATTGCTTTGTGGCACCCCGGCTCAGAGAAACCGGAACGCTCTGTATTCCAGCCTAGAGATCGAGGAGAAGTCTCTGGAATATGGCACAACTTGACATAGAACAAATCAGCTCTTATTACAAGAATAATAATACAAGGGTCTGATGTTACAAAGAAGCACATCAGCACGGCAACACTATGCATGCGATACTACCCTTTCTCTATGCTAGCAGTGAAACAACTCATAGCAGCGGAATACTTCCAGCAGCGGAACAACGACAAATGTGGTGAACTCCACTCCACAGGGACTCTGGCTGGGACACGATCTAGCGTGCATGCACGGCAACCTTGACAAGCAATCAAGCAATCATGGCATTACTTGCAATCTGGCATGACACGTAAGGCAGTACATTGAATGTACTTGCAAGCTCACAACAACCATAAACATCAAGGCAAGATAATAGCATTAACAGGTTAATTAATTAACAACTACCAAGATGAAACAACTACTAAGCATGGTATGAAACTGATACAACACTAATAAATCACCATCTCAGGTCTCCATAACCATATATCTCTTGGCTAACCGGCCAAGCAATATACCATCTCGATCACCTCGTGATCAAAACCAAACAGTGATCTTTCCGGCGATCACAACCATGACCCACAATTGGTCTCAAACGGTGATCTTTCCAGCGATCACTACCATGACCAACACTTGGTCTCAAACGGTGATCTTTCCGGCGATCACTACCATGACCAACACTTGGTCTCCAACATGATCATCAACATCCTGCCAATCTATACTGCTCAACATATCAACATATAAATCACCTATAAGTCATTCCGTCATGTGAGTGTTGATCGAACGGTGTGACCTAGTACGAACCCATGCCCATGACCAAGGACACGGCTATCGATAGTTTAAACAAACACACTCTGTAGAGGTAGCGCACTTTACTCACACCACAGAACCCATGGCCTCGCACTCCCATTCGGGTGGACCAACGGCGTTCCGACAAAACCGATCTACTGCCATGACACTCTCCCGGCCACTCCGGCTCACTCCCCACTGGGCTAGTCCTGGGTGGCCCCGTGTCTACCAAAGACACCAACGGCCACCATCATGGCCAAAACAATAAACCATCCCAAATGGGGACATGTGCACATAACAACAACAACGGGCACACAAGGCTTATGTCCGCCTACCTGATCAGGGTAGCACGCGCCCATAACCTTCCCTCGTTGGAGGCACCGGAGAGAGAAACGACAATAGCATCGCATTAGGGCCTTCCCATAAAGGGAAATGTGTTTGCACTGGAGAAAGCCTAGTTCGGTGGCACCTGACCAACTTAATGATGGAATTTATCTCCAAAAATATAAATGCGATATTTGATACTCCCATATCATCTATCAACCTATAAATCAAGTCATAGCAATATCCAACTAATAATCGAAAGCTTAATATCGTCATATCAAAATACTCGGAGGACAGTGTAACACTACTATCATGATGAATCCAAGAACGATAATACTACTACTCAAATATCAAGAACTAACTATCCAGCTATGATCCACATGCAAGCATCATCTCCATCATCATACTCCAAAACATAATATCAACTAGCATCATGATGAAACTAACACTAGCCACTAATAATCCAAAATAATACTCCAAAATAATACCAGATACCATCATGTAAATAATCATAATCACCACTAAGAATCCAAAGGCAACATGATATCCAAAGTAATACTCCAAAATAATACAAGATACCATCATGAAAATAATCATAATAGCCACTAAGAATCCAAAGGCACATGTCCAAAGTAATACTCCAAAATAATACCAGATACCATCATGAAAATAATCATAATAGCCACTAGGAATCCAAAGGGACATTCATCCACATAATCATCAAAACATAAGTCCTAGAACTCCAAGCAATATCATGGCAATATGAAGATCAAAACAATACTCTGAGAAATGCCATGAACGAATCATACATAGCTAATGCAATATTTTAAACAAGTTCAAATAAATAAAACCATGTCATTGCATTGCAATCATGCAAATGGAGGGTGTGGCTTGCCTGGGGTGGAAGAAATCACCGGGACAAAGTGCGAGAAGCTCACGGAAAGAATCGTCGGAAAACGTACTCTCTCGGAGGGGCTGAATTAGGGCAGGGGAAAAATGGTCAGTTTCAGAATGTCAAAACATGGTGAAAATAGTTCCATCAGAACGGGCTCGACAAAACGAAGACGCGGGCTTTGGAATTACCTGATTTGGAGCTATGGGTTGAAAAGAAATAAGGTGTTTTCTGCCAGGGACCTTTTTGTAAAGAACATATTTTCCAATAGGGCCTGAATAGAAAAACGGAATGGGCAAATTTTACAAATATGCTTTCACTGAAAATGAAAACATATTCGAGGCTGAAGAAGAAATGAAATGCACTTTCGGTGGAGGAAAACATATTCCATGGAATAAACTTTCACTTATCCACCTCAGCGTGTTAGAGTCAATGCATGAGGCTTACAGGCAGGGCCCACCACTTATCCACGTCACCACTTGGCTGGGTCAGCGTGGAGTGGCTGATATGTGGGTCCCACGCGCGGGGTGTTATCATCTTCATCTCCCTCGCGCTCGCCCATGGACCAGAGGGAGGCCACCAGCGTCGACGCTCGTCCGGGCGGCTTGGGTCGACTCAGGCGACGCCCCGGCCACCGGACTGACCAGCGTGGGGAGGCACATCCGCCTGGGCTCTTCACGCGCGCCGGCGAGAGCTGGAGGAAGTAGGGCCTCGGCCACGACGGACAGGAGCGTCAAGCGTCGAACTTGATGCTACGGGGCTCTGGCACAAGAGGGGAATGGCGAGGGAGCTCAGCCATGGTCTGGTAGGTGCTCTAGTGGAGGAGGAAGTGGGACAGGGGCTCGACTCTGGGAGGACGGCGACGACGCGGTGAAGTTGTTGGATAGGCTCACGAGCGCGAAGGCAACGAGAGGAGGAGGGGTCGGAGCTAGAAGACGCCCTGGACGCGACCAACGCCAGTAGAGCGTGTGCATTGCATGCCAAAGCTTGTGATCACCGCCTGCACTGGAGCACACAATGCCACACGGCCGGCCGAACGATGTCTGGGGGTTTGTCCTTCCTGGGGAGGTTGCAACTGCGGTGGTAGTTTGGTTAAAACTGCTATGGTTAAATGGTAAGCACCCTCTAAAGTTTACTGTAGTAAACTTGGGTGAGAACTGCTGATCAACAGGAAGGAGTTTGGGAGCAATGGAGTTGTCTGCGAGGTTTAGGGTAAGAAGGACTTTCATCCTGGTAACTTTGAGGATATTTGGATCAAGATTTAATGTAGTTGCTTTGCAACTGACCAAAATGGTCCAGAAACTTGATCAGGAAGGTGCACTCGCATGGTGATGCCACATGGGCTGAAATTTGGCAAGGCTTCGTGATTTGATCATATAAAGATGCTGTAAAAATTTCATACCAATTGGTTTTACCAAAATAGTACTTCCTTCACAGCTATTCCCTCTGTTCACAAACTTGCAAACATTCTAGAGAAATATTGGCATTAAGAATTGATGCCAGATTTGGTGGAGAGATTTTATTTGGGTAGGAGAATGCTCTGGTAAATTTTCAGGGAAAATGAAGCAATATAAGATGTACTTACTTCAAAACCTGAAAATTTTACCAGAAGCAAAGATTTGGTCATGTGCTCACATAGATCAAGGGATGGAGCTGAAATTTGGAGGAGTGTGATAATATAGGAACATGAACGAGTGTCCAAAATTTAAACTCATTTGGATAACCCTAGCTAGCACTTCCTTCACAAAGGCTTCCCTCAGACAGGAACTTTGAAAAATCACTGACGAAGTTTGGCTAGGTAAATAAAGTTGAATTTTGACATAGGTCAATTATGTGGACAGCAAAAGATGTCCAAAAAGATTGGGGTCAAATGGGCAAAAATGAATAGCACTTGCTTCACAATGTGCCATTTAAGACAGAATAGGAAATGAATTTATTGAGCATGATGAGAAATATGGCCAATGAAATGTTTTGCCATATTTGAGGAAGATATGACCCAAACAATTTATAATAATTATTTAGGGATTGTTGGATGGGCAGAAATATAGGTTGCTTCACAACCTAGGGCAGATAGGGTTATTCCTTTAATAGGAAAAGGAATATTCCTAAGAAAAAGAAATTAGTGTTTGGTCAAGCAGTGGAGTGACATGATATTGGCATGGTTTTGAGAATGATGAGCCACTTGGGAGGGGGAATGAGGATGATTTCCCAGGTAACAAGGCCATAGAACCACTCTAAAAAAACAGAGCAAAAACCAAATAAATCAAAAGGAAAAAGAAAGGGCCAAAATCCTGGTGGTTACAACTCTTACCCCCTTAATGAAATCTCTTCCTCAAGATTTAGTTGCTCAGGGAACAAGTATGACTTGAGGACGCCGTTTCCAGCTCGGTTTTCCTTTTTCTCCTTTAGTTATTGTTCCCCCAACAATTTTAGATGATTTGATTACCTTTGCTCGGGGTGGTTTGCTTTACCTTTTCCCCAAATTCTGATGAGTTTTTGCTCACACACCAAATCCTTTTGCTGACATTTCTTATTTCATACCTGTGGTGATATCCAATGGATCTAAGCATAAATTTCCTTCTGTCATGAAATACTTAATACTTCTGTCATGGGGTTGCTCCAAATAAATGCATGCCTTCTGGTTTCAATAAATGCTGAGAATTGATCCTGGCAATCTTCTGACATGATCTGACTGCTCATAGGTGGTACTGATTTTGATTTATTTCTTTGGCTCGAGCCAAAGATTCGACTGCCTTTTGTCAGGAGCAATATAACAGTGTATGGAGTTATAGCTGTGTCATACCTCAAATATTTACATCTTGAGACTGGTCCGACAGGGGCTAACGGACAATTGCTTTTTCCTGACAGACTGACCGTGTACTTGATTCCATCGGTGAGTATACCGGGTCTGATTTGATGGTTCGGCTTTTGACTTTCTCATTTTGTCGGTATACCTATTTGGATTTTCCATATTAACCATTCCAAGCGGGTCAGCGGGATATGAAATCCTTGTAAATCAGAGTAGGCCGCTGAGAGTATGTCTTTGTGGATCCATATGGAATTATGGCCTCCAACTGATTTGGATATCCGGACCCTGATGGTCGTGCAAAAATAATCATACCTTTGTTGTCAGTCTCACCCTTTAATGGTCATGATTTTCTTTGTTAGGATACCTTACTGAAATAACATGGCCACACCAGTCCTTGATTCTTCGTATGACCATGGACGTGATTAGTGCGATATTGTTCGCATTATTCCTTTTGCTTATTTTCTGACCTGGGTCCGCACACATATGACATATGTTCGGGGCTTGTAGTTGTACATAGCCCTTTGTTGAGGCCAACCATATAAGAAGGTGACAAGAGTTCATATATCACCTTGTCAGGCACGGGAATAATTGCCTTGATGACCATTGTCAAGGCTGTTGATTCTGTGATGTCATCTCCAGATCTTGTCGATCCTTGAAATGTATCTTTGTTTATCTTCATTTGCATGATTCATGAGGCTGTGGGATCCGTACTTTCCTTTAGGTATATCTGTTGGATCCTTGTCGTACCTCATATGACTGACTAATATGGTCGGGGATGCATGCTCACCATATGTATAAGAAGAATATGCCACCGAGCACTCGATCCTTGCGGTAGGCATATGTTTTGACTGCATTGTACCTCTGACAAAATTATTGCAAATCAAACCCTTGAACTGCAGAAAAAAGCCATTCGTGTAGCTTGCCGAGGAAGGCTTGTTAGCTTCTGTTCGAAGCTTTTGCCTGGGTAGTGTGCAGAAGAAGCCTCGATAGCTTACACATGAAGCTTGACATGAGTATTGTGCAGGAGAAGCCGGGTTTTCATACTTTGAGAAGTTTCTCCTCGGGTTGCTTGTTAAGAAAGATTCATTTTTCCATCTGTCATAAGCTTCTACTGAGGTATCTTGCTATGTAAGACCGGGTATCTTGGACCAGAAATTGTTCACATATCATGCTAAGGAAAATTGAGGAGCCTTGTATCATAAATTTCTTCTGATAACGTGTGGAAGAAGACTGAGTTTCTTACATCCAGATCTTCGTACTAATATGCAGACTGAAATCTACACACACGCCCATAATATTCGGTGGCTGATTATTTGCATGAGAAAATTTGTTTGACTGTCTTCCTTGAGCATATCACATGCTGACTTTATTTCGGATGATAACATATTCCAAGCATCATGCATTGCTGAGCCAAAACTTTGTATATGATCCATACCTTTGACTGAAATATACCATTGAGCTTGTACCTAACTTGTCTTGCTGCTGACTTGATCATTACTGTTGTGAGGATTTGGTACTGATGGGGACTTGAGTTATCAGTACTGTTGTGAGGAGTGCACACTGATGCAAAATTGATTATCAGCCTCAAAATCAGATATTCCCCATTTCACTGCAAACGGCTGAGAATTCCATTCTATTTAGCTGAGTTTCCAAATATTTGAACTCCTTGCTGATTCTTTGGATCCGGTGTTGGTTGATGAGCAACTCTTTATAGGGGAGAAATAATGTAACACCGGGGCCCAAAAGAAAGAAGCAAAAGAAGACTCAACTAAACAAAGCACACAACAACAATCAATTCACACACAATCAATGTCACATATTACTACTAGTCACACAATATGCATGCCTACTTAAGCACACAAGTCTCGCGGGATCTCCGGTTCTACGATCTAGCATGCTGTGACGATGTGCACGAGGACGAATAAATGTGTGGAAGAATTGGTGTAAACAGCGCTACACCAAGTGCTAGCTTAGCCAGGTAGCAACCTGGACTAGCTCGGAGGCGAGGATGTACTTGGTAACCATGTAACAGGACACAAATGTTGTTGCCACATTATTATCAAGCGGGCGGAAAATATCCATACTCGTCCAAGAAATAAGGATAGCAGGGAAAAACTAAGGCTGCTGACATTGCCCTTTTTATGATGACTGAGACCATTAAGGGTTGCCAACACGACAAGATAAAAAGGACGATCCGGCATAGAAGCATGTCTATCACCGAAACGAAATGGGGCTGAAGGAAGGAATTCAGCGTGATACCTGAGCACCATTTTTGTAAACAATGTCGGGATCAGTTGGCATCACTCTGCTGGGACAGAAATGACACCAAACACCGAAGAACAAGCAAGAAAAGAAAACTGGAGAAATACAAAGGCTGAGCTGTAGTGGATCTGAACCGATGCCATCTACACTCACTGGATAGATCGCCAGCAGCAAATAAGGCTATATGCATGTTATGCACAAACAAATGCAGCAACCAAATGCAGCAAACAAGCCAGACATTAAACTACCGATTTCTACCAGTTTCTACCGCTCGCGCTGACTAGGGCATCCTATAGCCAGACCTGCTCTGATACCAAGCGTTGTGGCACCCCGGCTCAGAGAGACCGGAGCGCCCCGTATTTCATCCCAGAGATCGAGGAGAAGTCTCTGGAAAACGGCACTGCTTGACATAGAACAAATCAGCTCTTATTACAGGAATAATAATACAAGGGTCCGATGTTACAAAGAAGCACATCAGCATAGCGACACTACGCTTGCGATACTACCCTTGCTCTATGATAGTAGCAAAACAACTCATAGCAGCGGAATACTTCTAGCAGCGGAACAACGACGAAGGTGGTGAACTCCACTCCACAGGGACTCTGGCTGGGACATGATCTAGTGCGCACGCACGACAACCTTGACAAGCAATCAAGCAATCATGGCATCACCTGCAATCTGGCATGACACGCCAGGTCAGTACATTGAATGTACTTGCAATCTCACAACAACCATAAACATCAAGGCAAGACAATAGCATTAACAGGTTAATTAATTAACAACTACTAAGCATGGTATGAAACTGATACAACACTAATAAATCACCATCTTAGGTCTCCATAACCATATCTCTATTGGCTAACCGGCCAAGCAATATACCATCTCGATCACCTCGTGATCAAAACCAAACGGTGATCTTTCCAGCGATCACAACCATGACCCACACTTGGTCTCAAACGGTGATCTTTCCGGCGATCACTACCATGACCAACACTTGGTCTCAAACGGTGATCTTTCCGGCAATCACTACCATGACCAACACTTGGTCTCCAACATCATCATCAACATCCTGCCAATCTGTACTACTCAACATATCAACATATAAATCACCTATAATTAATTCTGACATGTGAGTGTTGATCGAACGGTGTGACCTAGTACGAACCCATGCCCATGACCGAGGACACGGCTATCAATAGTTTAGACAAACACACTCTGTAGAGGTAGCGCACTTTACCCACACCATGGAACTCATGGCCTCGCACTCCCATTCGGGTGCACCAACAGCGCTCCGACAAAACCGATCTACTGCCATGACACTCTCCCAGCCACTCTGACTCACTCCCCACTGGGCTAGTCCTGGGTGGCCCGTTGTCTACCAAAGACACCAACGACCATCGACATGGCCAAAACAATAAACCATCCCAAACGGGGACATGTGCACATAACAACAACAATGGGCACACAAGGCTTATGTCCGCCTACCTGATCAGGGTAGCGCGCGCCCATAACCTTCCCTCGTTGGAGGCACTGACGAGAGACATGGCAATATCATCGCATTAGGGCCTTCCCATAAAGGGAAATGTGTTTGACTGGAGAAAGCCCAGTTCGGTGGCACCTGACCAACTTAATGATGGAATTTATCTCCAAAAATATAAAAGTGATATTTGATACTCCCATATCATCTATCAACCTATAAATCAAGTCATAGCAATATCCAACTAATAATCGAAAGCTTAATATCGTCATATCAAAATACTCGGAGGACAGTGTAACACTACTATCATGATGAATCCAAGAACGATAATACTACTACTCAAATATCAAGAACTAACTATCCAGCTATGATCCACATGCAAGCATCATCTCCATCATCATACTCCAAAACATAATATCAACTAGCATCATGATGAAACTAACACTAGCCACTAATAATCCAAAGTAATACTCCAAAATAATACCAGATACCATCATGAAAATAATCATAATAGCCACTAGAATCCAAAGGAAACATGATATCCAAAGTAATACTCCAAATAATACCAGATACCATCATGAAAATAATCATAATAGCCACTAAGAATCCAAAGGCACATGTCCAAAGTAATACTCCAAAATAATACCAGATACCATCATGAAAATAATCATAATAGCCACTAAGAATCCAAAGGCACATGTCATCCACATAATCATCAAAACATAAGTCTTAGAACTCCAAGCAATATCATGGCAATATCAAGATCAAAACAATACTCCGAGAAATGCCATGAACAAATCATACATAGCTAATGCAATATTTTAAACAAGTTCAAATAAATAAACCATGTCACTGCATTGAAATCATGCAAATGGAGGGTGTGGCTTGCCTGGGGTGGAAGAAATCACCGGGACAAAGTGCGAGAAGCTCGTGGAAAGAATCACCGGAAAACGTACTCTCTTGGAGGCGCTGAATAAGGGCAGGGGCAAAATGGTCATTTTAAGAATGTCAAAACATGGTGAAAACGATTGCATCAGAACGGGCTCGACAAAACAAAGACGTGGGCTTTTGAATCACCTGATTTGGAGGTATGGGTTGAAAAGATATAAGGTGTTTTCTGCCAGGGACCTTTTTGTAAAGAAAATATTTCCAATAGGGCCTGAACAGAAAAACGGAAAGCGCAAATTTTAGAACACTTTCACTGAAATGAAAACGTATTCCAGGCTGAAGAAGAAACGAATTTCACTTCCGCTGGAGGAAAACATATTCCGTGGAATACGCTTTCACTTATCCACCTCAGCGTGTCAGAGTCAACGCATGAGGCTTTCAGGCGGGGCCCGCCACTTATCCACGTCACCACTGGGCTGAGTCAACGCGGAGTGGCTGACGTGTGGGTCCCACGCGCGGGGTGTCATCATCTTCATCTCCCTCGCGCTCGCCCGTGGACCAGAGGGAGGCCGCCAGCGTCGACGCTCGTCTGGGCGGCTCGGGTCGAGTCAGGCGACGCCCCGGCCACCAGAATGACTAGCGCGGGGAGGCACATCCGCCAAGGCTCTTCACGTGCGCCGGCGAGAGCTGGAGGAAGCAGGGCCTCGGCCACGGCGGACAGGAGCTTCGGGCACCATCGAACTTGGTGCTACAGGGCTCTGGCAGATGATACGTCTCCAACGTATCTATAATTTTTGATTGCTCCATGCTATATTATCTACTGTTTTGGACATTATTGGTCTTTATTATCCACTTTTATATTATTTTCGGGACTAACATATTAACCGGAGGCCTAGCCCAGAATTGCTATTTTTTTGCCTGTTTTAGGGTTTCGAAGAAAAGGAATATCAAACGGAGCCCAAACGGAATGAAACCTTCAGGAATGTGATTTTCTCACCAAATAAAACTCAGGAGACTTGGACCCTACATCAAGCCAACTAACAGGAGGCCACGAGGTAGGGGGCGTGCCTGCCCCCCCCCCCCAGGCGCGCCCTCCACCCTCGTGGGCCCCCTATTGCTCCACCGACGTACTTCTTCCTCCTATATATATCCACGTACCCCCGAACAATCAGAACAGGAGCCAAAACCCTAATTCCACCGCCGTAACTTTCTGTATCCACGAGATCCCATCTTGGGGCCTGTTTCGGAGCTACGCCGGAGGGGGCATCGATCATGGAGGGCTTCTACATCAACATCGTAGCCCCTCCGATGAAGTGTGAGTAGTTTATCTCAGACCTACGGGTCCATAGTTAGGAGCTAGATGGCTTCTTCTCTCTTTTTGGATCTCAATACAATGTTCTCCCCCTCTCTTGTGGAGATCTATTCGATGTAATCTTCTTTTTGCGGTGTGTTTGTTGAGACCGATGAATTGTGGGTTTATGATAAAGTCTATCTATGAATAATATTTGAATCTTCTCTGAATTCTTTTATGTATGATTGGTTATCTTTGCAAGTATCTTCGAATTATTAGTTTGGTTTGGGCTACTAGATTGATCTTTCTTGCAATGGGAGAAGTGCTTAGCTTTGGGTTCAATCTTGCGGTGTCCTTTCCGATGACAGTAAGGGCAGCAAGGCACGTATTGTATTGTTGCCATCGAGGATAACAAGATGGGGTTTTCTTCATATTGCATGAGTCTATCCCTCTACGAACATCATGTCATATTGCTTAAGGCATTACTCTATTTTTAACTTAATACTCTAGATGCATGTTGGATAGCGGTCGATGAGTGGAGTAATAGTAGTAGATGCAGGCAGGAGTCGGTCTACTTGTCTCGGACGTGATGCCTATATGCATGATCATACCTAGATATTCTCATAACTATGCTCAATTCTATCAATTGCTCAACAGTAATTTGTTCACCCACTGTAGAATACTTATGCTCTCGAGAGAAGCCACTAGTGAAACCTATGGCCCCCGGGTCTATCTTTATCATATCAATCTCCTACTACTTAGTTATTTACTTTGCTATTTACTTTGCCTTTATTTTACTTTGCATCTTTATCTTAAAATGTCACATCCCTAGTCCTGTTATGCACTAGGCTAGACCCTCATGTGAGCATCATGTTTTAATTCAAATGAAATTTGAATTGAGGAATTTTCAAAAGCCTCAGAAGACCTCTAAAAATAACAAACATTTAAATCTCATCAAATGAGTCCAAAGAAATGTTCCTGTTACTCTGTGAAAATATTGGTAAGAGGTAAAATTCAAACAAATATTTTTGGAATCACAGAATTATTTATTTTTGGGCCTTTGACTTAAACCAATGACATATTTGAGTTGAATTTATTTCTATTATATAAGAAATAAAGTTCAAATATTTTTGTAAGTTGCCTGTGACCTTGGACTAGTTCCTGAGCTCACATACAATTTATAGAAAGTTTTAGAAAAATGATTTGATATTTTAAATCAAATCAAAACCAATTGCAGAAAATAGAAAAGAGAAAGAAAGAGAGAGAGAACCCACCTGGACTTACCTGGCGCCCACCAACCGGCCCAGCTCCAATGGCCCAGCCCATCACCGCCTCCTCCCTGTCGTCTTCCTCCCTCGCCAGAAGGACGGAGGCGCGTGCCCGCCCCGCGCCGGCCACCTCCTCCCTCCCTGCCTGCCTGGCCCCTCTCCGATGCGCCTAGACGACGCCACAGAGATGCTGAACCCCCTCGACCTCTCTATCACTCTCCCCGTGGCCCTCCTCTCCTCTGCTTCCTCTCTCTCACTCGCCCGAATGCAGCTGTCGCCGCCGACGAGATCCCTCGCGGCCACCGCCACCCCCTCTCCTCTCCGACGTGCTCCCAAGCTCCGCAGTGCCTCCCTCGTCCTCTCCGTCGGCTCACGCGACCGGAGAAGCCCCGAAGCACCGCCCCGACGCTTTTCCCCTCCTCGGACCCGCCGGTCGCCGTCGCCCGATTCGTCGGCTCCGGACCGTCCCCGACCTCGCCAAGCGTTCCATCGTCATCGTTGTGAGCCCCCGCACCAAACCTCCCTCTCCCCGATGCCGATTTCTTCCACAAACCGCGGGCTCCGCCGAGCCCGAGAGCTCATTGCCGCCGGCCACGAGGTCGCCGTGGCTAGAGCTCACGCGCGTCACGTCCAAGCACACCACCGTGCTCAGCACCATGCGAGGATCCCAAAACCCTAGTCTATTGCTCCTGTTGTGTACCGTAGCCACCGCTCGCGCCTTACCCGAACTCCGGCCGCCGCCGTCGTCATGATTGTCGTCGCCTCCGGCCACCCTAGCTTCTCCCGTTTGCCCTGTTAGATACGCGCGAGCCTGGGCATCCCGTAGAACCCCTCCGCCGCTCTTTTGGTCATCGGAGGGCGAATCCCGACGCTCTCCGCCGTCCCTGGCCCTGCCGGCGACGAGCCTCGGGTCAACTCCGGCGAGTTTGACCCGGGTTTGACCCCAGTTTGACTCCCCCTGACTCAATGACAGGTGGGGCCCAGCCCTGTTAGTTAATTAGGATTAGTACTAATCGAATTAGTTAAACTAATTACACTGACACGCGGGACCCATGTGTCAGGTTTGACCCGGACCGTGCCTCGTTGACCTGCTAACATCATGATGATGTCAGGCTGACGCAGTAAGTCATTTTCTGGATTTATTATATTCAGGAAATTCCAGAAAATGATCTAAACTTCTAAAATTCATATAAAATCAACCGTAAGTCAGAATGAAATAATTTATATATGAAAAATTATCATTAAAATTCAAGGAATCCATCTGTACCATTTTCATGCATGTTTGAACAACTTAAATCTTCTGTATACAACAATTTGAATAAATGGCATTTGAAATGCCTTATGTGGAGTTTGAATTTGAACCTAGGGTTCAAACCAACTCCATTTAACCTGCTGCTAGTTGCATTAGATCAAACCACATCATATTGCCATGTCATGATCATGCATCATATTGTGCATTGCATTGATTGTGTTTTTCCTCAGTTGCCGGTGTTTGTCCCCTCTCGATAGACGTGGTTCCGATGACGAGTTCGATGACACCGATGAAGAACTATATTATCTTCAGAAGTGCTAGGCAAGCAAAACCCCCTTGTTCATTCCGATACAATCCTACTCTCTCGCCCTGCTCTCTTTTACTGCATTAGGACAACAACGAGTCATTTGTTACTTGCTGCGGTAGCTGAACCCCTTTATCCTCTGCATGACCTGTCATTGCCACAGTAAATAGATGAAACCCACTAGTATGAGTAGGAGTTGTTTGAGCCATGTTGTGCCTACTCATTCATGTTTGTTTGTCATGCCTGCTATTGCTTAGAGTTGAGTCAGGTCTGATTCATCGGGGATGAATCAGAGGTGTGTGAACATGTCCTACTGTGTGTGAGCTAAGTGGTGAACACGATTTGGTAAAGGTAGCGGTGAGAGGCCATGTAGGAGTACATGGTGGGTTGTCTCATTGAAGCCGTTCTTAGGAACTGAGTTCTGTGTTTGTGATCCATGATTCAGCTACTACCATAAATTGGGCCCTGAAATATGACCCCGCTCGACTTCTTATTCACCCTAGTCCTCTATCCAGGAGTTGCAAGTAGTTTCTGGTGTTTGTAGCTTACTGGAGGCCGTGGACAACGCTGACCGTAGGGGTGGGCTGTGATGCGGTAGGTATGTGGCACGGTGTACCGGATACCCGTTAGGTATCTCGGGAACCCTGTACACATCGTTCGGGGCCGTATGGGAAACCTCGGCCGGACTCCCTGCGGATGGAACCCAAATAGGCGATAAACCTGGACTAGAGACTTGAGTGTTTAGGTAGGTCGTGGTCTACACCCACGTCGGCTTTCGCTTGAAGTCTGCCGAGCACATGTCGTGTGCAGACGCTAAGTGGTGGAAACATGTATGAAGAAGTACACCCCTACAGGGTTAACATCATCTATTCGAATACCCATGTCCGCGGTAAAGGACTTCTGGGTTGCTTATATCAGTTCATAGACAAGTGAAAGTGGATACCCTAAAATACGCAAGATAAGCATGAGTGCTATGGATGGCGTTCTCGTAGGGAGACGGGAGCGGATCCATAGTGGTGTATTGATATGGTGAATATGTGGACTCGTGTGCGCCACCTCAAAAGAGTTACTTGCAGTCGTAGTTCAGGATAGCCACCGAGTCAAAGCTGGCTTGCTGCAGTTAAACCCCCACCATCCCTTTGTTGATAATGATGCATATGTAGCTAGTTCTGATGTAAGTCTTGCTGGGTACATTTGTACTCACGTTTGCCTATTTTATGTTTTTGCAGAGAGACGTCAGTCTCGCTAGTAGTTCCGCGTGGTCTTCGACGTTTAGCTTGTTACCTCAGCTACGATCTTGTGCCCTCGGCAGGATCTGGTAGATAGTCAGGCTTCTCAGCCTTTTTCATTTATAGATGTCTGTACTCAGACATGATAGCTTCCGCTTGTGCTTTGACTTGTATGCTCTGAATATTGGGTCATGAGACCCCTGTTTGTAATATCTCGCTCCTCGGAGCCTAATGAATAAATACTTGAGTTGTAGAGTCATGTTGTGATGCCATGTTGTATTTGCACATATCGAGCATATTGTGTGTATGTTATTGAAATGCTTGGTATGTGTGGGATCTGACTATCTAGTTGTTTATCCTTAGTAGCCCCTCTTACCGGGAAATGTCTCCTAGTGTTTCCACCGAGCCAGGGTAGCTTGCTACTGCTCCGGAACACTTAGGCTGGCCGGCATGTGTCCTTCTTCGTTCCTGTGTCTGTCCCTTCGGGGAAATGTCACACGATGAATACCGGAGTCCTGTTAGCCCGCTACAGCCCGGTTCACCGGAGTCCTGCTAGCCCAGTGCTACAGCCTGGATTCACTCGCTGATGACCGACACGTTCGATGCTGGGTCATGGATGCCTGTCCCTGTAAGTTTGTGCCACTTTGGGTTTACGACTAGCCATGTCAGCCCGGGCTCCTTATCATATGGATGCTAGCGACACTATCATATACGTGTGCCAAAAGGCGCAAACGGTCCCAGGCAAAGGTAAGGCGACACCCGTGGGAATACCGTGCGTGAGGCCGCAGAGTGATATGAGGTGTTACATGCTAGATCGATGTGGCATTGAGTTGGGGTCCTGACATAAAAATACCAAAAATATTATCTTATCATATCTATAAGATCTCACTCTCGTAAGTGGCCCTATAGGTATTGACAAACCCTATTTGTGTTGGTTGCGAGGGTTTATTTGTTTTGTGCAGGTACAAGGGACTCACGCGTAGCCTCCTACTGGATTGATACCTTGGTTCTCAAAAACTAAGGGAAATACTTACGCTACTTTGCTGTATCATCCCTCTTCGGAGAAAACCAACGCAGTGCTAAAAGAGGTAGCAAGAAGGATTTATGGCGCCGTTGCCAGGGAGGCCTACGAAAAAGTCAACAATACCAAGTACCCATCACATACCCTTATCTCTCGCATTACATTATTTGCCATTTGCCTCTCGTTTTCCTCTCCCCCCAATTCACCCTTGCCATTTTATTCGCCCTCACTCTCTATCCTCCCTCTCTTTCTCTATTTGCCCCTTTTTGTCTGCTTGCTTTTTGTTTGCTTGTTTGTTAGTTTGCTTGTTTGTCGCGATGGCTCAAGATAATACTAAATTGTGTGACTTCACCAATACCAACAACAATGATTTTATTAGCACTCCGATTGCTCCTCTTACCGACGCTAAATCTTGTGAAATTAATACTGCTTTGCTGAATCTTGTCATGAAAGATCCGTTCTCCGGCCTTCCTTGTGAAGATGCCGCTACCCATCTAAATAGCTTCGTTGATTTGTGTGACATGCAAAAGAAGAAAGATGTGGCTAATGATATTGTTAAATTGAAGCTATTTCTTTTTTCGCATAGAGATCATGCTAAAGCTTGGTTTTCGTCTTTGCCTAAAAATAGTATTGACTCATGGAACAAGTGCAAAGATGCTTTTATCTCTAAGTATTTTCCTCCCGCTAAAATCATCTCTCTTAGAAACGATATTATGAACTTTAAGCAACTTGATCATGAACATGTTGCACAAGCTTGGGAGAGAATGAAATTAATGATACGTAATTGCCCTACTCATGGTTTAAATTTGTGGATGATTATACAAAATTTTTATGCCGGATTGAATTTTGCTTCTAGAAATCTTTTGGATTCGGCCGCGGGATGCACTTTTATGGAAATCACCTTAGGAGAAGCTACTAAAGTCCTAGATAATATTATGGTTAATTATTCTCAATGGCATACTGAAAGATCTACTAATAAAAAGGTGCATGCGATATGCCCTTGTCTACTTTGATTGAGAATAATAATGAATCTTGGATGTGAATTTTGTTGGTAGGAACAATTTTTGTAACAACGCGTATATAGGAAATTTCAATCCTAGGCCTTATCCTAGTAATCCCTCTAATAATTATGGTAATTCCTACAACAATTCTTATGGAAATTATAATAAGATGCCCTCTGATTTTGATTCTAATATTAAAGAATTTATTACTTCGCAAAAGAATTTTAATGCTATGATTGAAGAAATATTGCTTAAAATTGATGATTTGGCTAGGAACATTGATAGAATTGCTCTTGATGTTGATTCTTTGAAACTTAGATCTATCCCACCTAAGCATGATATCAATGAGTCTCTCAAAGCCATGAGAATTTCCATTGACGAGTGCAAATAAAGAACCGCTAGGATGCGTGCTATGAAAGATGCCTTTATGAAAGCGTTTTCTTCTAGTTCCTATGAAAATAATGATGAAGATCTAAAATTTATTGACGTGTCCCCTATTAAATCTTTGTTTTGCAATATGAATCTTGATAATGATGGGACTGAATATGATCCACCTTTACCTAGAAGGCGTTCCAAGAATTCTGAATCTTTTGATCTTGATGCTAAATTTGATAAAAGTGGGATTGAAGAAATTAAAACCCTAGATGTTTCTAAACCCACTATTATGGATTTCAAGGAATTTTACTATGAAAATTGCTCTTTGATTGATTGTATTTCCTTGTTGCAATCCATGCTAAATTCTCCTCATACTTATAGTCAAAATAAAGTGTTTACTAAACATATCATTGATGCCTTGATGCAATCTTATGAAGAAAGACTTGAATTGGAAGTTTCTATCCCTAGAAAACTTTATTATGAGTGGGAACAAACTATTAAAATTAAAATTAAAGATCATGAATTCTATGCTTTATGTGATTTGGGTGCTAGTATTTCCACAATTCCAAAGACTTTGTGTGATTTGTTAGGTTTTCGTGATTTTGATGATTGCTCTCTAAACTTGCACCTTGCGGATTCCACTATTAAGAAACCTATGGGAAGAATTAAGGATGTTCTTATTGTTGCAAATAGGAATTATGTGCCCGTAGAATTTATTGTTCTTGACATAGATTGCAATCCTTCATGTCCTATTATTCTTGGTAGACCTTTCCTTAGAACGATTGGTGCAATTATTGATATGAAGGAAGGAAATATTAGATTCCAATTTCCGTTAAGGAAAGGCATGTAACACTTTCCTAGAAATAAAATTAAATTACCTTATGAATCTATTATGAGATCCACTTATGGATTGCCTACCAAAGATGGCAATACCTAGATCTATTCTTGCTTGTTATGCCTAGCTAGGGGCGTTAAACGATAGCGCTTGTTGGGAGGCAACCCAATTTTATCTTTATTCCTTGCTTTTTGCTCCTGTTTAGTAATAAATAAATTATTTAGCCTCTGTTTTGGTTGTGTTTTTTGTGTTTAATTAGTATTTGTGCCAAGTAGAACCGTTGGGAAGACTTGGGGAAAGTCTTGTTGAACTTGCTGTAAAAAACTGAAACTTTAGCGCTCACGAGAACTGCTGTCATTTTTATTCGGAGAGTGCTATTTAGTTAATTATTTTTGCAGATGATTAACAGATAAATTCCTCACGTCCAGCAATTTATTTTAGAATTTTTGGGGTTCCAGATCTTGCGCTAGCTACAGATTAATACAGACTGTTCTGTTTTTGACAGATTCTGTTTTTCGTGTGTTGTTTGCTTATTTTGATGAATCTATGGCGCTACAGATTACTACAAACTGTTCTGTTTTTGACAGATTCTGTTTTTCGTGTGTTGTTTGCTTATTTTGATGAATCTATGGCTAGTAAAATAGTTTATGAACCATAGATAAGTTGGAATACAGTAGGTATAACACCCATATAAATAAAGAATGAGTTCATTCCATTACCTTGAAGTGGTCTTTTGTTTTCTTTCGCTAACGGAGCTCACGAGTTTTTCTACTTTAAGTTTTGTGTTGTGAAGTTTTCAAGGTTTTGGTAAAGATTTGATGGATTATGGAACAAGGAGTGGCAAGATCCTAAGCTTGCGGATGACCACGGCACCCCCAAGATAATCTAAGGACACCTAAAAGCCAAAGCTTGGGGATGCCCCGGAAGGCATCCCCTCTTTCGTCTACTTCTATCGGTAACTTTACTTGGAGCTATATTTTTATTCGCCACATGATATGTGTTTTGCTTGGAGCATCTTGTATGATTTGAGTCTTTGCTTATTAGTTTACCACAATCATCCTTGATGTACACACCTTTTGAGAGAGCCATACATGATTTGGAATTTGTTAGAATACTCTATGTGCTTTGCTTATATCTTTTGAATTATATAATTTTGCTCTAGTGCTTCACTTATATCTTTTAGAGCACAGTGGTGGATTTGTTTTATAGAAACTATTGATCTCTCATGCTTCAGTTAGATTATTTTGAGAGTCTTAATAGCATGGTAATTTGCTTAAAATCCTAATATGCTTGGTATGCAAGATTAATAATAAAACCTTCTTATGAGTGTGTTGAAGACTAAGAGAAGTTTGATGCTTGATGATTGTTTTGAGACATGGAGGTAATAATATCAAAGTCCTGCTAGTTGAGTAGTTGTGAAATTGAGAAATACTTGTGTTGAGGTTTGCAAGTCCCGTTGCATGCACGTATGGTAAATGTTATGCAACAAATTTGAAACATGAGGTGTTATTTGATTGTCTTCCTTATGAGTGGCGGTCGGGGATGAGCTATGGTCTTTTCCTACCAATCTATCCCCCTAGGAGCATGCGTGTAGTACCGAGGTTTTTGAGGACTTGTAGATTTTTGCAATAAGTATGTGAGTTCTTTATGACTAATGTTGAGTCCATGGATTATATGCACTCTCACCCTTCCATCCTTGCTAGCCTCTTCGGTACCGTGCATTGCCCTTTCTCACATTGAGAGTTGGCGCAAACTTCGCCGGTGCATCCAAACCCCGTGAATGATACGCCCTTTCACACATAAACCTCCTTATATCATCCTCAAAACAGCCACCATACCTACCTATTATGGCATTTCCATAGCCATTCCGAGATATATTTCCATGCAACTTTCCATCATTCCGTTCATCATGACACGTTCATCATTGTCATATTGCTTAGCATGATCATGTAGTTGACATAGTATTTGTGGCAAAGCCACCATTCATAATTATTTCATACATGCCACTCTTGGTCCATTGCATATCCCGGTACACCGCTGGAGGCATTCATATAGAGTCATCTTTGTTCTAGTATCGAGTTGTAATCATTGAGTTGTAAATAAATAGAAGTGTGATGATCATCATTTTCTAGAGCATTGTCCCAAGTGAGGAATATAAAAAAAGAGAAAGGCCATAAAAAAGGCCCAAAAAAGGGAAATGCCATTAAAAAATGGGCCCAAAAAAAGAGAAAAGAAAAAATGAGAAAAAAAAGAGAAGGGACAATGTTACTATCCTTTGCCACACTTGTGCTTCAAAGTAGCACCATAATCTTCATAGTAGAGAGTCTCTCATGTTATCACTTTCATATACTAGTGGGAATTTTTTTATTATAGAACTTGGCTTGTATATTCCAACAATGGGCCTCCTCAAGTGCCCTAGGTCTTCGTGAACAAGCAAGTTGGATGCACTCCCACTAGTTTCTTTTGTTGAGCTTTCATACATTTATAGCTCTAGTGCATCCGTTGCATGGCAATCCCTACTCCTTGCATTAACATCAATCGGTGGGCATCTCCATAGCCCATTGATTAGCCTCGTTGATGTGAGACTTTCTCCTTTTTTGTCTTCTCCACATAACCCCCCTCATTATATTCTATTCCACCTATAGTGCTATGTACATGGCTCACACTCATATATTTCGTGAAAGTTTATGGGTTTGAGATTACTAAAGTATGAAACAATTGCTTGGCTTTTCATCGGGGTTATGCATGATGATAGCATTCTTGTGTGACGAAAATGAAACATGACTAAACCATATGATTTTGTAGGGATGAACTTTGGGCATGTTATTTTGAGAAGACATAATTGCTTAGTTAGTATGCTTGAAGTATTATCATTTTTATGTCAATATGAACTTTTGTCTTGAATCTTTCAGATCTGAATATTCATACCACAATTAAGAAGAATTACATTAAAATTATGCCAAGTAGCACTCCGCATCAAAAATTCTGTTTTTATCATTTACCTACTCGAGGACGAGCAGGAATTAAGCTTGGGGATGCTTGATACGTCTCCAACGTATCTATAATTTTTGATTCTCCATGCTATATTATCTACTGTTTTGGACATTATTGAGCTTTATTATCCACTTTTATATTATTTTTGGGACTAACCTATTAACTGGAGGCCCAGCCCAGAATTGCTGTTTTTTTGCCTCTTTTAGGGTTTCGAAGAGAAGGAATATCAAACGGAGTCCAAACGGAATGAAACCTTCGGGAACGTGATTTTCTCACCGAATACAACTCAGGAGACTTGGACCCTACGTCAAGCCAACTAACAGGAGGCCACGAGGTAGGGGGGCGCCCTCCATCCTCATGGGCCCCTGTTGCTCCACCGACGTACTTCTTCCTCCTATATCTATCTATCTATCTATATATATATATCCATGTACCCCCAAACAATCAGAACAGGAGCCAAAACCCTAATTCCACCATCGTAACTTTCTGTATCCATGAGATCCCATCTTGGGGCCTGTTCCGGAGCTCCACCGGAGGGGGCATCGATCACGGAGGGCTTCTACATCAACACCATAGCCCCTCCAATGAAGTGTGAGTAGTTTATCTCAGACCTACGGGTCCGTAGTTAGTAGCTAGATGGCTTCTTCTCTCTTTTTGGATCTCAATACAATGTTCTCCCCCTATCTTGTGGAGATCTATTCGATGTAATCTTCTTTTTGTGGTGTGTTTGTTGAGACCGATGAATTGTGGGTTTATGATAAAGTCTATCTATGAATAATATTTGAATCTTCTCTGAATTCTTTTATGTATGATTGGTTATCTTTGCAAGTGTCTTCGAATTATCAGTTTGGTTTGGCCTACTAGATTGATCTTTCTTGCAATGGGAGAAGTGCTTAGCTTTGGGTTCAATCTTGCGGTGTCCTTTCCCGGTGACAATAAGGGCAGCACGACACGTATTGTATTGTTGCCATCAAGGATAACAAATATGGGGTTTTCTTCATATTGCATGAGTCTATCCCTCTACATCATGTCATCTTGCTTAAGGCGTTACTCTGATTTTAACTTAATACTCTAGATGCATGCTGGATAGTGATCGATGAGTGGAGTAATAGTAGTAGATGCAGGCAGGAGTCGGTCTACTTGTCTCGGACGTGATGCCTATATACATGATCATACCTAGATATTCTCATAACTATGCTCAATTCTGTCAATTGCTCAACAATAATTTGTTCACCCATCGTTGAATACTAATGCTCTCGAGAGAAGCCACTAGTGAAACCTATGGCCCCCGGGTCTATCTTTATCATATCAATCTCCTACTACTTAGTTATTTACTTTGCCTTTATTTTACTTTGCATCTTTATCATAAAAATACCAAAAATATTATCTTATCATATCTATCAGATCTCACTCTCGTAAGTGGCCGTATAGGGATTGACAACCCCTATTTGCGTTGGTTGCGAGGATTTATTTGTTTTGTGCGGGTACGAGGGACTCACGCGTAGCCTCCTACTGGATTGATACCTTGGTTCTCAAAAACTGAGGGAAATACTTACGCTACTTTGCTGCATCATCCCTTCCTCTTCGGGGGAAAACCAACGCAGTGCTAAAAGAGGTAGCGGTAGAGGAGGGGAACGGCGAGGGAGCTCAGCCATGGTCTAGTTGGTGCGCTGGTGGAGGAGGAAGTGGGAGAGGGGCTTGGCTCTGGGAGGATGGCGATGACGCGGTGAAGCTGTTGGACAAGCTCACGTGCGCGAAGGCAACGAGAGGAGGAGGGGCTGGAGCTAGAAGACGCCCTGGACGCGGCCAACGCCAGCAGAGCGCGCGCATTGCATGCCAAAGCTTGTGATCACTGCGTGCACTAGTGCACACGGTGCCACCCGGCCGGCCAAACGATGTCTGGGGGTTTGTCCTTCCTGGGGAGGTTGCAACTGCGGTGGTAGTTTGGTTAAAACTACTATGGTTAAATGGTAAGCACCCTCTGAAGTTTACTGCAGTAAACTTGGGTGAGAACTGCTGATCAACAAGAAGGAGTTTGGGAGCAATGGAGTCGTCTGCGAGGTTTCACATAAGAAGGACTTTCATCCGGGTAACTGTGAGGATATTTGGATCAAGATTTAATGTAGTTGCTTTGCAACTGACCAAAATGGTCCAGAAACTTGATCAGGAAGGTGCACTCAAATGGTGATGCCACATGGGCTGAAATTTGGCAAGGCTTAGTGATTTGATCATATAAAGATGCTGTAAAAATTTCCTACCAAATTTTCCTTCACAGCTATTCCCTCTGTCCAGAAACTTGCAAAAATTCTAGAGAAATATTGGCTTTAATAATTGATGCCAGATTTTGTGGAGAGAAGTTATTTGGGTAGGAAAATGCTCTGGTAAATTTTCAGTCAAAATGAAGCAATATAAGATGTACTTACTTCACAACCTGAATTTTTTTACCAGAAGCAAATATTTGGTCCTGTGCTCACATAGATCAAGGGATGCAGCTGAAATTTGGAGGAGTGCGATAATATAGGAACAGGAAGGAGTGTGCAAAATGTCAACTCATTTGTATAACCCTAGGTAGCACTTCCTTCACAAAGGCTTCCCTCGGACAGGAACTTTGAAAAATCAATGAGGAAGTTTGGCTAGGCAAATAAAGTTGAATTTTGACACAGGTCAATTATTTGGACAGAAAAAGATGTCCAAAAAGTTTGGGGTCAAATGGGCAAAGATAAATAGCACTTGCTTCACAATGTGCCATTTAGGATAGAATAGGAAATGAATTTATTGAGCATGATGAGAAATATGGCCAATGAAATGTTTTTGCCATATTTGAGGAAGATATGACCCAAACAATTAATCAGAATTATTTGGGGATTTTTGGATGGGCAGAAATATAGGTTGCTTCACAACCTAGGGCAGATAGGGTTATTCCTTTAATAGGAAAAGGAATATTCCTAAGAAAAAAGAAATTAAGGTTTGGTCAAGCAGTGGAGTGACATGATCTTGGCAAGGTTTTGAGAATGATGAGCCACTTGGGAGGGGGATGAGGATGATTTCCAGGTGACAAGGCCACAGAATCACTCCAAAAAAATTAAACAGAGCAAAAACCAAATAAATCAAAAGGAAAAAAGAAAGGGCCAAAATCCAGGTTTTTACATGCTTGCAAGGCTTAAAGTGATGTGCATTACCGAGAGGGCCTAGAGATACCTCTCTGACAATCGGAGTGACAAATCCTAATCTTGATCTATGCCAACTCAACAAGTACCATCGGAGACACCCGTAGAGCACCTTTATAATCACCCAGTTACGTTGTGACGTTTGGTAGCACACAAAGTGTTCCTCCGGTATTCGGGAGTTGCATAATCTCATAGTCATAAAACGATCATCGTGCTAAGCTAACAGATGGGTCAAGTCAGTCACATCATTCTCTAATGATGTGATCCCGTTAATCAAATGACAACTCATGTCTATGGTTAGGAAACATAACCATCATTGATTCAACGAGCTAGTCAAGTAGAGGCATACTAGTGACAATCTATTTGTCTATGTATTCACACTTGTATTAAGTTTCCGGTTAATACAATTCCAGCATGAATAATAAACATTTATCATGATATAAGGAAATATAAATAACAACTTTATTATTGCCTCGAGGGCATATTCCCTTCAGTCTCCCACTTGCACTAGAGTCAATAATCTAGTTCACATCTTTATGTGATTTGTTCACATCTCCATGTGACTAATACCCAAAGGGTTTACTAGAGTCAATAATCTAGTTCACATCGCTATGTGATAAACACCCAAAGAGTGATCATGTTTTGCTTGTGAGAGAAATTTAGTCAACGGGTCTGCCACATTTAGAGCCATTTGTATTTTGGAAATTTTCTATGTCTACAATGCTTTCCACGGAGCTACTATAGCTAATTGCTCCCACTTTCAATATGTATCCAGATCGAGACTTAGAGTCATCTAGATCGATGTAAAAAGCTTGCATCGACGTAACTCTTTACGACGAACTATTTTATCACCTCCATAACCGATAAATATTTCCTTGGTCCTCTAAGGATAATTTTGACCGCTGTCCAGTGATCTACTCCTAGATCACTATCGTACTCCTTTGACAAACTCAGGGCAGTGTATACAATAGGTCTGGTACATAGCATGACATACTTTATAGAACCTATGACTGAGGCATAGGGATGACTTTTCATTCTCTTTCTATTTTCTGCCATGGTCGGGTTTTGAGTCTTTACTCAACTTCACACCTTGCAACACAGGCAAGAACTCCTTCTTTGACTGTTCCATTTTGAACTACTTCAAAATCTTGTCAAGGTATGTACTCATTCAAAATATATCAAGCTTCCCCGAGGTCTTTCTTTGAAAAACTCCTTTCAAACACTCTTTTATGCTTTCCAGAAAATTCTACATTATTTCCGATCAACAATATGTCATTTACATATACTTATCAGGAATGTTGTAGTGCTCCCACTCACTTTCTTGTAAATAGAGGCTTCACCGCAAGTCTGTATAAAACCATATGCTTTGATCACTTTATCAAAGCATATATTCCAACTCTGAGATGCTTGCACCAGTCCATAGATGTATCACTATAGCTTGCTCACTTTGTTAGCACCTTCAGGATTGACAAAACCTTTGGTTGCATCATATACAACTCTTCTTTTAAGAAATCCATGAAGGAATACAGTTTTGACATCCATTTGCCAGATTTCGTAAAATGCGGCAACTGCTAACATGATTCGGATAGACTTTTAAGCATCGATACGAGTGAGAAAATCTCATCGTAGTCAACAACTTGAACTTGTCGAAGACATTTTGTGACAATTAGAGCTTTGCAGATAGTAACACTACTATCAGCGTCCGACTTCCTCTTGAAGATCCATTTATTCATAATGGCTCACCGATCATCGGGCAAGTCAATGAAAGTCCATACTTTGTTGTCATACATGGATCCCATCTTAGATTTCATGGCCTCAAGCCATTTCGCGGAATCTGGGCTCATCATCGCTTTCTCCTAGTTCGTAGGTTCTTCATGGTCAAGTAACATGACATCTAGAAAAGGATTACCGTACCACTCTGGTGCGGATCTCACTCTGGTTGACCTACGAGGTTCAATAGTAACTTTATCTGAAGTTACATGATCATTATCATTAGCTTCCCAAGTAATTGGTGTAGGAGTCATAGGAACAGATTTCTGTGATGAACTACTTTCCAACAAGGGAGCAGGTAGAGTTACCTCATCAAGTTCTACTTTCCTCCCACTAACTTCTTTCGATAGAAACTCCTTCTCTAGAAAGGATCCATTCCTAGCAACGAATGTCTTGCCTTCGGATCTGTGATAGAAGGTGTACCCAACTGTCTCCTTTGGGTATCCTATGAAGACACATTTCTCCAATTTGGGTTTGAGCTTATCAGGATGAAACTTTTTCACATAAGCATCGCAACCCCAAACTTTAAGAAACGCCAACTTTGGTTTCTTTCCAAACCACACTTCATATGGCGTCGTCTCAATGGATTTAGATGGTGCCCTATTTAACGTGAAGGCAACTGTCTCTAATGCATAACCCCAAAACGATAGTGGTAAATCGGTAAGAGACATCATAGCTTGCACCATATCTAATAAAGTACGGTTACGATGTTCGGACACACCATTATGCTGTGGTGTTCAGGTGGCACGAGTTGCGAAACTATTCCGCATTGTTTCAAATGAAGACCAAACTTGTAACTCAAATATTACCCTCGATGATCAGATCGCAGAAAATTTATTTTCTTGTTACGATGATTTTCCACTTCACTGTGAAATTCTTTGAACTTTCAAAATGTTTCAGACTAATGTGTCATCAAGTAGATATACCCGTATCTGCTCAAATCATCTGTGAAGAACAGAAAATAACGATACCCGCCGCAAGCCTCAACACTTATCGATTGCATAAATCAGTATGTATTATTTCCAACAAGTCTGTTGCTCGCTCCATTGTTCCGGAGAACTGAGTCTTACTCATCTTGCCCATGGGGCATGGTTCGCAAGCATCAACTGATTCATAATCAAGTGATTCCAAAAGCCCATCAGCATGGATTTTTGTTCATGCGCTTTACACCAATATGACCTAAACGGCAGTGCCACAAATAAGTTGCACTATCATTATTAACTTTGCATCTTTTGGCTTCAATATTATGAATATGTGTATCACTAGCGATCGAGATTCAATAAACCATTCACCTTGGGTGTATGACCATGGAAGGTTTTATTCATGTAAACAAAACAACAATTATTCTCTGACTTTAAATGAATAACCGTATTGCAATAAAAATTATCAAATCATATTCATGCTTAACGCAAACACCAAATAAAATTATTTATGTTCAACACTAATCCCAAAAGTATAGGGAGTGTGCGATGATGATCATATCAATCTTGGAACACTTCCAACACACATTGTCACTTCACCCTTAACTAGTCTCTCTTCATTCTGCAACTCCTGTTTCAAGTTACCAATCTTAGCAATTGAACCAGTATCAAATACTGAGGGGTTGCTATAAACACTACTAAATTACACATCAATAACATGTATATCAAATATACCTTTGTTGACTTTGCCATCCTTCTTATCCGCCAAATACTTGCGGCAGTTCTGCTTCAAGTGACCAGTCCCTTTGCAGTACAAGCACTTAGTCTCAAGCTTAGGTCTAGAGTTGGGCTTCTTCACTTGAGCAGCAAATTGCTTGCCATTCTTCTTGAAGTTCCCCTTCTTCCCTTTGCCCTTTTCTTGAAACTAGTGGTCTTGTCAACCATCAACACTTGATGCTTTTCTTGATTTCTACCTTTGTTGATTTCTGCATCACGAAGAGCTTGGGAATCGTTTCCGTTATCCCTTGCATATTATAGTTCATCACGAAGTTCCAGTAACTTGGTGATAGTGACTAGAGAACTTTGTCAATCACTATCTTATCTAGAAGATTAACTCCCACTTGATTCAAGTGATTGTAGTACTCAGACATTCTGAGCACATGCTCACTAGTTGAGCTATTCTCCTCCATCTTCTAGGCAAAGTACTGTTAGAGGTCTTCTACCTCTCGACACGGGCATGAGTATGAAATAACAATTTCAACCCTTAGAACATCTTATATGCTCTGTGGCATTCAAAACGTTTATGAAGTCCCGGTTCTATGCCGTAAAGCATGGTGCACTAAGCTATCAAGTAGTCATCATACCGAGCTTTACCAAACGTTCATAACGTCTGTATCTGCTCCCGCAATAGGTCCGTCACCTAGCGGTGCATCAAGGACATACTCCCTCCTTCCATCTATATAGGGCCTAATCCGTTTTTCAAGACGGGCTTTGACTATTGACAAGATTAATAGTACATGACATGCATAATGTGAAAATTATATCATTGAAATCTCCTTTCACATATGAATTTGACGGTGTGTTTTGTGTAAGTTGCATGTCATATATTATTGTTCTAACATTTGGTCAAAGTTAGCCTGAAAAAACGCATTAGGCCCTATATAGATGGAAGGAGGGAGTAATTCTTCTGTGCAACAATGAGGATAATCCTCAGATCACGGACCTAGTCCACATCATTGCTACTATCATCTTTCAACATAGTTTTTCTCTATGAACATATCATAAATAAATGGGGAGCTACATCGTGAGCTATTGATCTACAACATAGTTATGCAAATACTATACTAAGTTCATGATAAATTAAAGTTAAATTAATCATATTACTTAAGAACTCCCACTTAGATATATATCCCTCTAATCATCTAAGTGATCATGTGATCCAAATCAACTAAACCATAACCGATCATCATGTGAAATGGAGTAGTTTTCAATGGTGAACATCACTATGTTGATCATATCTACTATATGATTCATGCTTGACCCTTCGGTCTCAGTGTTCCGAGGCCATATATGTATATGCTAGGCCCGTCAAGTTTAACCCAAGTATTTCTGCGTGTGCAAAACTGGCTTGCACCCGTTGTATGTGAACGTAGAGCTTATCACACCCGATCATCATGTGGTGTCTCGGCACGACGAACTTTAGCAATGGTGCATACTCAGGGAGAACACTTGTACCTTGAAATTCAGTGAGAGATCATCTTATAATGCTACCGCCGAACTAAGCAAAATAAGATGCATAAAGGATAAACATCACATGCAATAAAAATATGTGACATGATATGGCCATGATCATCTTGCGGCTTTGATCTCCATCTCCAAAGTACCGTCATGATCTCCATCGTCACCGGCATGACACTGTGATCTCCATCATCTTGATCTCTATCAACATGTCATCACATGGTCGTCTCGCCAACTATTTCTCTTGCAACTATTGCTATCGCATAGCGACAAAGTAAAGCAATTGTTTGGTGCTTGCATCTTATGCAATAAAGAGACAACCATAAGGCTTCTGCCAGTTGCCGATAACTTCAACAAAACATGATCATCTCATACAACAAATTATATCTCATCATGTCTTGACCATATCACATCACAACATGCCCTGCAAAAACAAGTTAGACGTCCTCTACTTTGTTGTTGCAAGTATTACATGGCTGCTATGGGCTGAGTAAGATCCATTCTTACCTACGCATCAAAACCACAACGATATTTCGTCAAGTTAGTGTTGTTTTAACCTTCAACAAGGACCGGGCCTAGTCACACTCGGTTCAACTAAAGTTGGAGAAACTGACACCCGCCAGCCACCTGTGTGCAAAGCACATCAGTAGAACCAGTCTCGCGTAAGCGTACGCGTAATGTCGGTCTGGGCCGCTTCATCCAACAATACCGCCGAACCAAAGTATGACATGCTGGTAAGCAGTATGACTTGTATCACCCACAACTCACTTGTGTTCTACTCGTGCCTATAACATCTACGCATAAACCTGGCTCGGATGCCACTATTGGGGAACGTAGTAATTTCAAAAAAATTCCTACGTACATGCAACATCATGGTGATGCACAACAACGAGAGGGGAGAGTATCGTCTACGTACCCTTGTAGACCCTAAGCGGAAGTGTTATGAGAACGCGGTTGATGTAGTCGTACGTCTTCACGATCTGACCGATCCAAGTACCAAACGCACGGCACCTACGAGTTCAGCACACGTTCAGCTCGATGACGTCCCACGAACTCCGATCCAACAGAGCTTCACGGGAGAGTTCTGTCAGCACGATGGCGTGATGACATTGATGATATTGCTACTGACGAAGGGCTTCGCCTAAGCACTGCTACGATATGATCGACGTGGATTATGATGGAGTGGGGCACCGCACATGGGTTGGAACCATCAACTTGACTGTCTTGGGGTGCCCCCTGCCCCCGTATATAAAGGAGTGGAGGAAGGGAGGGCCGTCCCTCTAGTATGGCGCACCCTGGGGAGTCCTACTCCCACCGGGAGTAGGATCCCCCCTCCATATAGTAGGAGTAGGAGAGAAGGAAAGGGAAAAGAGAAGAGAAGGAAGGAGGGGGCGTAGCCCCTCCCCCTAGTCCAATTCGGACTAAGCCTTGGGGGGCGCGCAGCCTCCCCTCTCTCTTTTCCCTAAAACACAATAAGGCCCATATACTCCCCGGCGAATTCCCGTAACTCTCCGGTACTCAACAAAATACCCGAATCACTGAGAACCTTTCCGATGTCCGAAAATAGTCGTCCAATATATCGATCTTTACGTCTCGACCATTTCAAGACTCCTTGTCATGTCCCTGATCTCATCCGGGACTCCAAACTACCTTCGGTACATCGACACACATAAACTCATATTAGCGATCATCACAGAACGTTAAGCGTGCGGACCCTACGGGTTCGATAACTATGTAGACATGACCGAGACACGTCTCCGGTCAATAACCAATAGCGGAACATGGATGCTCATATTGGCGCCTACATATTCTACAAAGATCTTTATCGGTCAAACCGCATAACAACATACGTTGTTCCCTTTGCCATCGGTATGTTACTTGCCCGAGATTCGATCATCGGTATCTCAATACCTAGCTCAATCTCGTTACCAGCAAGTCTCTTTGCTCGTTTCGTAATACATCATCCCGCAACAAATTCATTAGTTGCAGGGCGTGCAAGGCTTAAAGTGACGTGCATTACCGAGAGGGCCCAAAGATACCTCTCCAACAATCAGAGTGACAAATCCTAATCTTGATCTATGCCAACTCAAGAAGTACCATCGGAGACACCTGTAGAGCACCTTTATAATCACCCAGTTACGTTGTGACGTTTGGTAGCACACAAAGTGTTCCTCCGGTATTAGAGAGTTGCATAATCTCATAGTCATAGGAACATGTATAAGTCATGAAGAAAGCAATAGCAACAAACTAAACGATCATCGTGCTAAGCTAATGGATGGGTCAAGTCAATCACATCATTCTCTAATGATGTAATCCCGTTAATCAAATGACAACTCATGTATACGGTTAGGAAACATAACCATCATTGATTCAACGAGTTGGTCAAGTAGCGGCATACTAGTGACAATCTGTTTGTCTATGTATTCACACATGTATTAAGTTTTTGGTAAATACAATTCTAGGATGAATAATAAACATTTATCACGACAGGTCGCCCCAGATGGCCTTGGGTACGGGAGTGATGGTGGCATCAAAGTCAAAGTTGGGGTCGGCATTCTGGAGATGGCTGAAGACTTAGGAGAACGCATGTCTGAGCAGGCCGGGGCTCCTCTCTTCAACAAGTTGGCGAGCCCTCTCGGAACGGCTCTCCAGGCACGTCACCACGTCGGCAAAGAAGCGGAGGTGGATGGCGTAGTCGTTCGCATGGGGGTGAGGAGCATTCTCATCGCAGAAATGGCCTAGGGCGGTGTTGGCCTTGTTCCTCAGGTCCTGGAGCATGGGGGCGTGCACACGCTCCAATGTGCACCGCTGAAGCACTTCTTCCTTGTTCTGCCGCGCGACGAACTCGGCGTCAGCGACCCGCTGCCGAAGAGGGAGCAGCTCAGCGTGGGCGGAAGCCAGCTCAGCCTGCGCCGAGGCCAGGGCGGTTGCGGCGGCCTCCTCGCACCGCTGCACCTCAACCAACTTGGACTTGAAGGCAGCAGTCCTAGTAGCGGCCCCGGCTTCCACGAGCTTCAGCTTTAGGTCATACCTGCTCTCAAGATCCGCGCGAGCCTCGGCCAACCGGCGATCAACCTCCTTCTGGGCCATGGCCTTGCGCACGCCGACGGCATCCTCCGCATGGGCAACTTGATGCTCTCTCGTCTCTAGTCGTTCGAGCTCAAGGCTATGCTCCACGGATTCCAGCGCCAGCGCCTCCTCGTGCTTGTGGATCTCTTCCTCTTCGGCGGGCATTCCCCTCAATGATGCAAGGGCGGCTCTGCGCACCTCCACTTGTTGATCCAAGACGGTGCTCCAGGCTTGGAGCTCCCACGCGCGCTTCTCCGCGACCTCGCGATGGTGGTCAGCTTCCTGAGCCTCTTCCAGAGCTCGAGAGCAGGCCTCACGAGAGGCTACGAGGGCAGCCTCGGCCTTCGCATTCTAGAGCTCGAGCTGGTGGCGGCCGAGGTTGATGGACACCTTCAGCTTGTGCCGCTCCTCCACCAGCCGAAGACCCTCGGCCACGAGGTGCGCGTCCACATCCACGAGCTCTTCACCAAGCCGGTCCATCATGCCCATCGCCTCCTGAAAGAGCTCATGGCGAACGATGCTCCTTTCATTTGCCGACCTGAGCATGCTGCTGACTTCATCATCCGCCACGGGGACTGCGGATGGGGCCCGAGGCGGCTAGCCCCCTTTCAGCAGGGGGCTGGGGGCTGGCACCCACCCATTTGCTGGACGTGCCTCGCGAGAAGCGAACCAGTCGCCATCCACGACCAGGGGAGGAACCCTTGGCACGCTTGTTGTGCCCCAAACAAGGCCGCGAAGAAAAGACGGCGAAGGCGCGAGCTCGAGACACCATGTCGACGGGCCGGCTTCCCCGGTTGACTCCACACCGTGAGCAGAGCGCGGGCTTGAAGCCCTCGAGCCTAGCAAGAGAAGCGAGGCTAGAGGAGGCTGCTCCTCAGGAGACCTTGCGGCCTTGGCAGAAGGAATCCTGAAGAGATATCGTCAGGAAGGGAAGCAGCACGCGGAGAATCACCAAGATAAGGTACTTACTTGTCAACGGCGATGTACTTTCTCCGCTTTAACGGCATGAAGGTGCCGTTGCTTGGGGACTCCTTCCTCTTGCGAAGCTCTTCGAAGTCCACGCAGAGCCGACCGAAGCGCTGGACATGGCGGCCAACACGAGGTGTAGCTGGAGAAGCGCTGGAAGGGGCAGCCTCAAGAGCGCCAACCTGAGGGGAGCCATCAGGCTCAGCCTTGCAGCGACCTGCCGAGCCCTCAGGAGCCCCGGCCTCGGGAGACGCGGGCTGTGTCGCCTCCTCAACCGCCGCCCCAGGGCAAGCATTGCGAGTTCCTGAGGACGATGCCTCAGGAGCCCCGGGCGGCATCAGCATCTCGAAACCTTCACCATTGGACCCGAGCGGTGCTCGCCCCCATACGCCCACACTTGGGGCGAGCTCGACGCCACCGGTAGGGAGAGGAACCACGACAATGGGGTTCTCACGGGGCCCCACAAGGCCGACTAGATGCAGCCCCCACTCATCAAAGGCGGGCATCTGCTCTGTGAATGTCGCCTTGTCAAGTAGCGGTACAGAAGGCAACTCTTCCTCAGCATGTCATCTGGTAGCGGGACACCCGTCAGGACCTCGAGCACCGTTCGCCGCGCCTCGAGAGGGAGCCCAGACTCCTGAAGTCTCATGTGGTCCTTGCTGTTGAGCAAGGCCCAGATCGGTTGAGAGTGGCGTTGAAGCGGAGCGATTCGGCGCCGGATGAACTCCTTCACCACCATAGGCGCAGTCACATCAATGTCCTTGAGCCACCTCAGCCTGAGCCAGACAGGGGCAAGGCGTGAATCGGTAAGACTTTGATGGCACCAACCGGAGCTGGGAATAGTGGGCGCTGACAGAAAAGAGAGCAGGGGGCTAAGCACTCCAACATCAACAAATACCCATCGTGTATGAAACCCGCTCATGGACGGTGGGAGGTCGAAGTCAATCCCCGCACCGGCCATCGCAGCCACGGCCTGAAAGCTCAGGCATCCTGAGCTCTGTTGGGGATGAATCAGGTGTAGCGAAAAGAAGTGGTGGAGAAGGGCCACTGAAGGGGAAATGCCTACTATGGCCTCGCAAACAAAGGTGAAGACGAAGAGAAGGGTCACAGATTGGGGATCAAGGTGCAACATGTGGATCGGATAATGCGCCAGCACAGTGTTGAAGAAGGCGGAGAAGGGAGGAACCAAGCCACCCCAAAGAGTGTTGATGGAGAATGGGACCTCGGTGGCCGTCCGGTCAATGCGAGCATGAGACGCAAGCCAAGACACCGTCTTTCCCAACTCACTGAAGCTAGACGCGAGCATGGGACACACCTTTCCCATGGCCTCATCGTTGAGCACCAGCGATCGGCCAACCACGCGCTCGGCGGCCGGAGGCGCACTAGCCGAGGTCAGAGGTTTCTACCCCTTATCCGCTTGTGTCGGCGCCATGGCGATGGAGTGGGCAGCGCTCAGGTCAGATTGGAAAGAGGAGCGGAGTCTGAGGGAAGCAGAGGAATTGGAGGAGTATGGCGCGGGAAATGGAAGAATAACTGTGTAGGTTGCGGTGGCCGCATAGCCAAGTTGATTCCAAGGCAGCATGGGGAAGCGGAGACGCCCACATCCAATCAACCACCACGCGTCGACCAAGGCCGCGGGCTATTAGGGCCCGCGGTGCTCCGCACTTGCCCCTTTGGCTTCGCCTCAAAGCCAAGCCAGAGCGCGCATTGGGCCCAGGGGCTACTATTGGCATTCTGGGAATGGAGGTCCCCAGACTTGCCTACCTGTGGCCCACGGCATGGCTCTGCGAGGGGACCCGTATGGCCCATCTTCACCAGCAAGGACTCAAGACCCTCACGAGGGGCCAAGCCTTGCGAGGCGGACGACACAAGACCTCCTCAGGAGTGGCCTCACCAGGCTGGCTCATGACAGGCGGAGATTTCAAGGCCAGGCAAACCTCGCGAGGTTCTAGTGACGTGATCCATGACGACCAAGGCCAGGCGGGCGCCAGCGCGCATAGTGTCCTTGTTTCCTCTTTGGTGTTAAGGAGGCAAGCGCAGACACAGAGTACCGAGGTGTCAAGCAAAGGTTTCCATATTGGTGCAACAAGACCAAGACCAGAAGGGCGGTAAGACAGAGGTCACCATGGAGCCCAAGACGGCGTCACCACCAGAGCCTTTGGCAGACGAAGACTGCTTTTGTCAGGATAAGCTGAACTAGCTGTCCCCTTTCGAATTGGCTGTTGTTGGCTCCCTTCCAGCTCAATATTTGGGGAGAGGACCAGGGCCTCTACAAACAGGACTAGCCACCCCCATAGCTAGGGGGGATGGGTCGGATCGAGAGAGATCAGAACATCCAGAAGTTCACCGAGCACAAGAACACCTCCCCTCAGGAGGCTGTTCTTCCGCTTGTACTGTTCATCATCAGCCCAACAGGCAATCCACCACACCACACTGGAGTAGGGTATTACACCACAATGGTGGCCCGAACAAGTATAAATCTTGTGTCATTTGTTTTGCGAGTTCGTCGAGTTTGCCCGTAAGATCTTGGCGGAGCTAGGACGTCGATCGGTAGGGGGAGATCTTCGTGCACACCCCAGTGTTCAAACCTTGAGGGTTTTGCCGGAACCCGTGATCCGACATTTGGCGCGCCAGGTAGGGGTGCGCCGGGGCTTCTCTCCCGCCAGTCGATGCACCGCAGTTCCGATGTCCGGCGACTCAAGGACCAACACCGACCGTTGGGCAGCCTGGCCGGCCCGGGCGGCGACACCTTCCCAGGAGGACCTCAACCACACGCTCCAGGCGGCACAAGCGCGACCTGACACTGCGGGGCGCGGGCGGCGCGGCCAGGCGCCATCCACCCTCACCCCACGACAGGCGCGAGCTGCTGCAAGGGATGCAAGCCACGTCGTGGCAACAACGCCGCACACCCGGAGGGAGCAGGTGAACGTGCAAGCTCCACTCATGGTGGCACGGGAGCTGCTGCGGTGCCCGCTAATGGAAAGCGGTCGGGATGCATTGCTAGAATGCGTCGCCGAGCTACTGGACGCCAAGGCTTCAGGAGCGCCGCCCTTCTGTTCTCTGCTCACGCCACAAGCTGCGGCCGGGACGCATGGCGGGCCACGCCGCGCCCGCGTGCCTACAGGCGCACCACCAGGCTTCATCGACACCGGCGCAACCAACGGAGCCGCATGCTCGCTCGCGCCCGCGCCACCTCCACTGGGCACGGGCACAAGCACTGTCGCCTACGGTCCGGGCAGGATGCAGCCCTACCATCCTCGAGACGGCACGCTAGGTCGGGAAACATGGAGTGTGGGGCACTACGGCGAGGTCTTCGAGCCGGCGGCCTCGGAGGCCTACATGCCCTGCATGGTAGACCGGGAGTACGTGTTGTAAGACGACCCTGGCTCATTCCCCAAGTCGGGCTGGGAGGAGGAGGCGCTAGAAGGCGGCACCTTTCAGGACCCCTCCGAAAGCCTCGCCAACCGTGCCGGTGACAACAACTACAGGGTACCACTAATTCCTCAGGAGCAGGCTTATGCTAACCATGGTGCTCAGGGGGTCAGGTCACAACAACAGATGGCGGTCCTAGCTCGTCGGCCTCCCTCCCACCAGGGGGGGGGGGGCAAGGAGCACGCTGGGGGCTGCAGGAAGGAAGTCGGGATGAAGGACCTCCCCAGCGCCGCGCGGAACAAGGCGGCCCCCGGAGATAGGCCCTCTGCGGGGGAGGTGCTCTAGAGCCTACCCCTGCCAGAGGACCCATGCTCGCCGAGGGAGCCGCTGGCGTCCCCTCTGCCCTCGTTGGTGCCGCCCTGGTCTCTAGTCGTCCCAACGGTGCTAGTGGGTGGCGCAAGGCGGGGCCCTCGTCTGGCGATATGAAGTAAGGCTCACGCCTGTGAAGATCGCCACCTGTGACACTCTCACGTAATAACGAGTGGGGCTATACACGCCCCGGAGTCTCAGGAGTGCCGCCCTCGGGCATCGGGGGCTCCCTCCCATGTCCTAGTGGCAGCACTTAGCTCCGCGCTGGTGAGAAGACTTGAAGACAAGAAGACTAGACTAGGTGCCGGACGCGGCCATTTTATTTGGATCTCTTTTTTTAGCCTGCTTTCTGGCTTTGGATTTCAGTTAGTGGAGTTTTCATTCGATGCATGCGGGGTGTGCCTTTTCTCATTCGAGCGATTTCTTACTGTCAGGTTCTTGCCTTATTTCGGAGTTCGTGCTTGTTGCTCCCCCCTCGTTGTTGGGGAACGTAGCAGAAATTCAAAATTTTCCTACGTGTCACCAAGATCTATCTACGGAGAAACCAGCAACGAGGGAGGAGTGGATCTACATACCCTTGTAGATCGCGCACGGAAGCGTTCAAGAGAACGGGGTTGATGGAGTCGTACTCGTCGTGATCCAAATCACCGATGATCCTAGCGCCGAACGGACGGCACCTCCGCGTTCAACACACGTATGGAGCAGCGACGTCTCCTCCTTCCTGATCCAGCAAGGGGGGAGGAGAGGTTGATGGAGATCCAGCAGCACAACGGCGTGGTGGTGGAAGTAGCGGGATTCCAACAGGGCTTCGCCAAGCGCTGCGGGAGGAGGGAGATGTGTCATGGGAGGGAGAGGGAGGCGCCAGGGCTTAGGTGTGGCTGCCCTCCCTTCTCCCCACTATATATAGGGCCAAGGGAGAGAGGGGGCGTAGCCTTGGACCTTCCTCCAAGGAAGGGTGCGGCTAGGGAGGAGTCCATCCTCCCCAAGGCACCTAGGAGGTGCTTTCCCCCTTTAGGACTCTTTCTTTCCCTTATCTCTTGGCGCATGGGCCTCTTGGGGCTGGTGCCCTTGGCCCACATAGGCCAAGGAGCACACCCCTACAGCCCATGTGGCCCCCCGGGGCAGGTGGACCCCCTTGGTGGACCCCCGGACCCCTTTCGGCACTCCCGGTACAATACAGATAATGCGCGAAACTTTTCCGGCGACCAAAACAAGACTTCCCATATATAAATCTTTACCT
This sequence comes from Triticum dicoccoides, assembly GCF_002162155.2. Classification (NCBI taxonomy): domain Eukaryota; kingdom Viridiplantae; phylum Streptophyta; class Magnoliopsida; order Poales; family Poaceae; genus Triticum; species Triticum dicoccoides. The sequence continues at coordinate 426,912,820 of NC_041390.1, forward strand.
CCGGACCATTCCGAAACTCCTCATGACGTCCAAGATCTCATTCGGGACTCCGAACAACTTTCGGGTTACTGCATACTAATATCTCTATAACCCTAGCGTCACCGAACCTTAAGTGTGTAGACCCTACGGGTTCGGGAGACATGCAGACATGACCGAGATGACTCTCCGGTCAATAACCAACAGCGGGATCTGGATACCCATGTTGGCTCCCACATGATCCACGATGATCTCATCGGATGAACCACGATGTCAAGGACTTAATCAATCCCGTATACAATTCCCTTTGTCTAGCGGTACGATACTTGCCCGAGATTCGATCATCGGTATCCCGATACCTTGTTCAATCTCGTTACCGGCAAGTCTCTTTACTCGTTTCGTAACACATCATCCCGTGATCAACTCCTTGATCACATTGTGCACATTATGATGATGTCCTACCGAGTGGGCCCAGAGATACCTCTCCGTTTACACGGAGTGACAAATCCCAGTCTCGATTCGTGCCAACCCAACAGACACTTTCGGAGATACCTGTAGTGTACCTTTATAGCCACCTAGCTACGTTGTGACGTTCGGCACACCCAAAGCACTCCTACGGTATCCGGGAGTTGCACAATCTCATGGTCTAAGGAAATGATACTTGACATTAGAAAAGCTTTAGCATACGAACTACATGATCTTGTGCTAGGCTTAGGATTGGGTCTTGTCCATCACATCATTCTCCTAATGATGTGGTTCCGTTATCAATGACATCCAATGTCCATGGTCAGGAAACCGTAACCATCTATTGATCAACGAGCTAGTCAACTAGAGGCTTACTAGGGACATGGTGTCGTCTATGTATCCACACATGTATCTGAGTTTCCTATCAATACAATTCTAGCATGGATAATAAACGATTATCATGAACAAGGAAATATAATAATAACTAATTTATTATTGCCTCTAGGGCATATTTCCAATAGTCTCCCACTTGCACTAGAGTCAATAATCCAGTTCACATCGCTATGTGATTAACACTCAAGGTCACATCCCCATGTGACTAACACCCAAAGAGTTTACTAGAGTCAATAATCTAGTTCACATTACCATGTGATTAACACTCGATGAGTTCTGGGTTTGATCATGTTATGCTTCTGAGAGATGTCATAGTCAACGGGTCTGAATCTTTCAGATTCGTGTGTGCTTTACAAATCTCTATGTCATCTCCCAGATGCAGCTGCCACGTTCTATTTGGAGCTATTCCAAACAACTGTTCTACTATACGAATCCAGTTTACTACTTAGAATAATCTGGATTAGTGTCAAAGTTTGCATCGGTGTAACCCTTTACGACGAACTCTTTTACCACCTCCATAATCGAGAAAATTCCTTAGTCCACTAGTTACTAAGGATAACTTTGACCGCTGTCTTGTGATCCATTCTTGGATCACTCTTGTACCCCTTGACTGACTCATGGCAAGGCACACTTCAGGTGCGGTACACAGCATAGCATACTTTAGAGCCTATGTCTAAAGCATAGGGGACGACCTTCGTCCTTTCTCTCTATTCTGCCGCGGTCAGGTTTCGAGTCTTACTCAATGTTCACACCTTATAATACAGCCAAGAACTCCTTCTTTGCCGATCCATTTTGAACTCCTTCAAAATCTTGTCACGGTATGTAATCATTTGAAAGTACTATTAAGCGCTTTGATCTATCCTTATAGATCTTAATGCTCAATACTCAAGTAGCCTAATCCAGGTTTTCTATTGAAAAACACTTTTGAAATAACCCTATATGCTTTCCAGAAATTCCACGTCATTTCTAATCAACAATATGTCAATAACATATATTCATCAGAAATTCTATAGTGCTCCCACTCACTTCTTTGGAAATACAAGTTTCTCATAAACTTTGTATACACCCAAAACTTTGATCATCTTATCAAAGCATACATTCCAACTCCGAGATGCTTACTCCAGTCCTTAGAAGGATTGCTGGAGCTTTGCATACTTATTAGCATCTTTCAGGATTAACAAAACCTTCCGGTTGTATCACATACAACCTTTCCTCAAGAAAATCATCGAGGAAACAATGTTTTGACATCCTATCTGCAAGATTTCATAAATAATGCAGTAATCGCTAATATAATTCCAACAGACTCTTAGCATCACTACGAGTGAGAAAGTCTCATCATAGTCAACTCCTTGAACTTGTCAGAAAAAAAACCTTAATGACAAGTCGAGCTTTCTTAATGGTGATACTTACCATCATTGTCCGTCTTCCTTTTAAAATCCATCTGTACTCAATAGCCTTACGACCATCGAGTCGTTCTGCCAAAGTCCACACTTTGTTTTCATACATGGATCCTCTCTCGGATTTTATGGCCTCGAGCCATTTATCGGAATCCGGGCCCACCATCGCTTCTCCATAGCTCGTAGGTTCATTGTTGTCTAGCAACATGACTTCCAAGACAGGATTACGTACCACTCTGAAGTAGTATGCATCCTTGTCATCCCACGAGGTTTGGTAGTGACTTGATCTGAAGTTTCATGATCACTATCATAATCTTCCACTTCAATTGGTGTAGGTGCCACAGGAACAACTCCTATGCCCTGCCACACACTAGTTGAAGAGACGGTTCAATAACCTCATCAAGTCTCCACCATCCTCCCACTCAATTCTTTCGAGAGAAACTTTTCCTCGAGAAAGGACCCGATTTTAGAAACAATCCCTTATTGCTTTCGGATCTGAGACAGGATGTATACCCAACTGTTTTGGGTGTCCTATGAAGATGCATTTATCCGCTTTGGGTTCGAGCTTATCAGCCTGAAACTTTTTCACGTAAGCGTCGCAGCCCCAAACTTCTAAGAAATGATAGCTTAGGTTTCTTTAAACCATAGTTCATATGGTGTCATCTCATCGGAATTACGTGGTGCCCTATTTAAAGTGAATGTGGTTGTCTTTAATGCCTAACCCATAAACTATCGTGGTAATTCGATAAGAGACATCATGGTATGCATCATATCCAATATGGTGCAGTTATGATGTTCGTACACACCATCACACTATGGTGTTCTAGGCTGTATTACTTGTGAAACAATTTCCACAATGTCTTAATTCTATGCCAAACTCGTAATTCAGATATTCATCTCTATGATCATATCATAGATATTTTATCCTCTTGTCACGATGATCTTTCAACTTCACCATGAAATTACTTGAACCTTTCAATAATTCAGACTCGTGATTCATCAAGTAAATATACTCAACATCTACTCAAATCATCTGTGAAGTAAGAACATAACGATATCCACTACATGCCTCAGCACTCATTGGATTGCACACATCAAAATGTATTACTTCCAACAAGTTGCTTTCTAGTTCCATTTTACTGAAAACGAGGCTTTCAGTCATCTTGCCCATGTGGTATGATTTGCATGTCTCAAGTGATTCAAAATCAAGTGAGTCCAAACGATCCATCTGTATAGAGTTTCTTCATGCACATCTACCAACAAACATGGTTTGCATGTCTCAATCCTTTCAAAAATGAGTGAGTCAAAAGATCCATCAACATGGAGCTTCTTCATGTGTTTTATACCGATATGACTTAAGTGGTAGTGCCACAAGTAGGTGGTACTATCATTACTATCTTATATCTTTTGGCATGAACATGTGTATCACTATGATCGAGATTCAATGAACCATTCATTTTAGGTGCAAGACCATTGAAGGTATTATTCAAATAAACAGAGTAACCATTATTCTCCTTAAATGAATAACCGTATTGCGACAGGCATAATCCAATCATGTCTATGCTCAACGCAAACACCAATCTCGAAGGTAGAGGGAGCGTGGCGATGCTTGATCATATCAACATTGGAAACACTTCCAACACATATCGTCAGCTCACCTTTAGCTAGTCTCCGTTTATTCCGTAGCTTTTATTTCGAGTTACTAACACTTAGCAACCGAACCGGTATCTAATACCCTGGTGCTACTAGGAGTACTAGTAAAGTACACATTAACATAATACATCCAATATACTTCTATCAACCTTGCCAGCCTTCTTATCTACCAAGTATCTAGGGTAATTCTGCTCCAGTGGCTGTTCCCTTTATTACAGAAGCACTTAGTCTCGGGTTTGGGTTCAACCTTGGGTTTCTTCACTAGAGCAGCAGCTGATTTGCCGTTTTATGAAGTATCCCTTCGTGCCCTTGCCCTTCTTGAAACTAGTGGTTTCACCAACCATCAACAATTGATGCTCCTTCTTGATCTCTACTTTTGTGGTGTCAAACATCGCGAATATCTCAAGGATCATCATATATGTCCCTGATATATTATAGTTCATCACGAAGCTCAAGCAGCTTGGTGGTAATACTTCGGAGAACCATCACTATTTCATCTAGAAGATCAACTCCCACTCGATTCAAGCGATTGTTGTACTCAGACAATCTGAGCACAAGTTCAACAATTGAGCTTTTCTCCCTTAGTTTGCAGGCTAAGAAAATCATTGGAGGTCTTATACCTCTTGACGTGGGCACGAGCCTGAAATCCCAATTTCAGCCCTCAAAACATCTCATATCTTTTGCGACGTTTCAAAAACGTCTTCGGTGCCTCAACTCTAAGCCATTTAACTGAACTATCACGTAGTTATCAAAATGTGTATGTCAGATGTTCGCAACATCAATAGACAATGTTCGAGGTTCAGCACACTGAGCGGTGCATTAAGGACATAAGCCTTCTCTGAAGCAATGAGGACAAACCTCAGTTTACGGACCTAGTACGCATAATTACTACTATCAACTTTCAACTAAATTTTCTCTAGGAACATATCTAAACAGTAGAACTGAAGCGCGAGCTACGACATAATTTGCGAAGACCTTTTGACTATGTTCAGGATAATTAAGTTCATCTTGTGAACTTCCACTCAGATAGACATCCCTCTAGTCATCTAAGTGATTACATGATCCGAGTCAACTAGGCCGTGTCTGATCATCACGTGAGACGGACTAGTCATCATCGGTGAACATCTTCATGTTGATCATATCTACCATACGACTCATGCTCGACCTTTCAGTCTCTTGTGTTCCGAGGCCATGTCTGTACATGCTAGGCTCGTCAAGTCAAACTAAGTGTTCCGCGTGTGTAAATCTGTCTTACACCCATTGTATGTGAACGTTAGAATCTAACACCTGATCATCACGTGGTGCTTTGAAACAATGAACTGTCGCAACGGTGCACAGTTAGGGGGAACAGTTTCTTGAAATTATTATGAGGGATCATCTTATTTACTACCATCGTTCTAAGTAAACAAGATGCATAAACATGATAAACATCACATGCAATCAAATAGTGACATGATATGGCCATCATCACTTTGCTCCTCTTGATCTCCATCTTCGGGGCTCCATGATCATCATCGTCACCGGCATGACACCATGATCTCCATCATCATGATCTCTATCATCTTGTCTTCATGAAGTTGTCTCGTCAACTATTACTTCTACTACTACAGCTAACAGTTAGCAATAAAGTAAAGTAATTACATGACGTTTATGTTGACACGCAGGTCATAAAAAAATTAAGATAACTCCTATGGCTCCTGCCGGTTGTCATACTCATTGACATGCAAGTCGTGATTCCTATTACAAGAAGATGATCAATCTCATACATCACATATATCATTCATCACATCCTTTTGGCCATATCACATCACATAGCATACCCTGCAAAAACAAGTTAGACGTCCTCTAATTGTTGTTTGCATGTTTTACGTGGCTGCTATGGGTTTCTAGCAAGAACATTTCTTAGCTACGCAAAAACCACAACGTGATATGCCAATTGCTATTTACCCTTCATAAGGACCCTTTTCATCGAATCTGATCCAACTAAAGTGGGAGAGACAGACACCCGCTAGCCACCTTATGCAACTAGTGCATGTCAGTCGGTGGAACCAGTCTCACGTAAGAGTACGTGTAAGGTCGGTCCGGGCCGCTTCATCCCACAATGCCACCGAATCAAGATTGGACTAGTAACGGTAAGCATATTGAACAAAATCAACGCCCACAACTACTTTGTGTTCTACTCGTGCATAGAAACTACGCATAGACCGAGCTCATGATGCCACTGTTGGGGAACGTAGAAGAAATTCAAAATTTTCCTACGTGTCACCAAGATCTATCTATGGAGAAACCAGCAACGAGGGAGGAGTGGATCTACATACCCTTGTAGATCGCGCGCGGAAGCGTTCAAGAGAACGGGGTTGATGGAGTCGTACTCGTCATGATCCAAATCACCGATGATCCTAGCGCAGAATGGACGGCACCTCCGCGTTCAACACACGTACGGAGCAGCGACGTATCCTCCTTCTTGATCCAGCAAGGGGGGAGGAGAGGTTGATGGAGATCTAGCAGCATGACAGCGTGGTGGTGGAAGTAGCGGGATTCCAACAGGGCTTCGCCAGGCGCTGCGGGAGGAGGGAGATGTGTCATGGGAGGGAGAGGGAGGTGCCAGGGCTTAGGTGTGGCTGCCCTCCCTTCTCCCCACTATATATAGGGCCAAGGGAGAGAGGGGGGGCGCAGCCTTGGCCCTTCCTCCAAGGAAGGGTGCGGCCAGGGAGGAGTCCATCCTCCCCAAGGCACCTAGGAGGTGCCTTCCCCCTTTAGGACTCTTTCTTTCCCTTATCTCTTGGCGCATGGGCCTCTTGGGGCTGGTGCCCTTGGCCCATATAGGCAAAGGTGCACACCCCTACAACCCATGTGGCCCCCCGGGGCAGGTGGACCCCCTTGGTGGACCCCAAGACCCCTTTCGGCACTCCCGGTACAATACCGATAATGCGCGAAACTTTTCCGGCGACCAAAAGAAGACTTCCCATATATAAATCTTTACCTCCGGACCATTCCGGAACTCCTCGTGACGTCTGGGATCTCATCCGGGACTCCGAACAACTTCCGGGTTACCGCATACTAATATCTCTACAACCCTAGCATCACCGAACCTTAAGTGTGTGGACCCTACGGGTTCAGGAGACATGCAGACATGACCGAGATGACTCTCCGGTCAATAACCAACAGCGGGATCTGGATACCCATGTTGTCTCCCACATGTTCCACGATGATCTCATCGGATGAACCACGATGTCAAGGACTTAATCAATCCTGTATACAATTCCCTTTGTCTAGCGGTACGATACTTGCCCGAGATTCGATCGTCGGTATCCCGATACCTTGTTCAATCTCGTTACCGGCAAGTCTCTTTACTCATTTCGTAACACATCATCCCGTGATCAACTCCTTGATCACATTGTGCACATTATGATGATGTCCTACCGAGTGGGCCCAGAGATACCTCTCCGTTTACACGGAGTGACAAATCCCAGTCTCGATTCGTGCCAACCCAACAGACACTTTCGGAGATACCTGTAGTGTACCTTTATAGCCACCCAGTTACGTTGTGACGTTTGGCACACCCAAAGCACGCCTACGGTATCCGGGAGTTGCACAATATCATGGTCTAAGGAAATGATACTTGACATTAGAAAAGCTTTAGCATACGAACTACATGATCTTATGCTAGGCTTAGGATTGGGTCTTGTCCATCACATCATTCTCCTAATGATGTGATCCCGTTATCAATGACATCCAATGTCCATGGTTAGGAAACCGTAACCATCTATTGATCTACGAGCTAGTCAACTAGAGGCTTACTAGGGACATGGTGTCGTCTATGTATCCACACATGTATCTGAGTTTCCTATCAATACAATTCTAGCATGGATAATAAACGATTATCATGAACAAGGAAATATAATAATAACTAATTTATTATTGCCTCTAGGGCATATTTCCAACACTCGCGGGCTCCTCGCAAGTGGGGCTGGCCAAGACGCACACGCGCCACGTGCATGTCGCGCCGCGGCTAGCGCTTGCTTATCACGCGGCCCCCTCGGGCGTCTCGGCGGGTTCCTCCGGAGCTTCCAACCTCACGAGCCGGTTTGGGCTCGTCTAGGCTAAGGTAAACGGCAACAGCAACTTCGCCCCAGGGCACGTGAGTCGACGAAGATACATATTCAACTGGACCTAACAAAATAAAGGCAGTAGCAAATTTACAAGAGGGGCTTCCCCACCAAACATGCTCATACAACTTCAAGGGCTACGCTCGAGCTTCTGTGTGCAGGACAAATAGCTGGGAAGCATGTGATTAGTCACACATGTCGCTCCCCACGTCCCCCGGATCGCCCTCAGACGCGTCGCTGGCATCGCCACCACCATCGCTGGCGTCGCTGCCACCGTCGATGGCATCACCATCACCTCCACCAGCGCCGCCATCACCGTCGTCGACCACGTCGCCCGCGTTCGCCGCAACCACCACCCCATCGTCATCGGAAGTGAAGGCCCTGACCAGCGCGTCCACATTGTCTTCCAGCCATCACGATAGGTCGCCCCGGATGCCCTCGGGCACGGAAGCGATGGCGGCATCAAAGTCGAAGTTGTGGTCGGCGTTCTGGAGATGGCTGAAGACTCGGGAGAACGCATGTCCGAGCAGGCCGCGGCTCCTCTCTTTAACAAGTTGGCGAGCCCTCTCGGAACGACTCTCCAGGCGCGCCACCACGTCGCCGAAGAAGCGGAGGTGGCTAGCGTAGTCGTTCGCATGGGGGTGAGGAGCATTCTCATCGCAGATATGGCCCAGGGCGGTGTTGGCCTTATTCCTCAGGTCCTGGAGCATGGTGGCGTGCACATGCTCCAACGTCCGCCGCCGATGCACTTCTTCCTCGTTCTGCCGTGCGACGGTGTCAGCGTTCTGGGAACGGGGGTCCCTAGACTTGCCTGCCTGCGGCCTGCGGCGTGGCTCAAAGAGGGCCCCAGCACGGCCCATCTTCATCAACACAGACCCAAGACCCTCGCGAGGGGCCAAGCCTCGCGGGGCGGACGACACGGAGCTTCCTCAGGCACGGCCTCATCAGGCTGGCTCGCGAGGAGTCGGAGAGATCAAGGCGGGGTACCTCACGAGGTGCACGTGATGCAAGCCATGACAATCAAAGGCGCCAGGCGGGCGCCAGCCGCGCAGTGTCCTCCTTTCCTCTTTGGTGCAAAGGGAGCAAGCGCAGGCGAGAGCATCAAGCAAAAGCACCCGTCTCGGTGCAACGAGACCAAGACCAGTCCAACGGCAGGGAGGAAGTCATTGTGGAGCCCAAGCCAGCGTCACCATCAGAGCCTTTGGCAGGCGAGGACCAACTTTAGTCAGGATAAGTGTACCAGATGTTCCCCTTCAAAATGGCCAATTGTTGGCGCCCTTCCCGCTCAATATTTGGGAAGAGGCCCAGGGCCTTTGCCTATAAATAGGACTAGCCACCCCCAGGGTAGAGGGGATCTAGAATCGGCCAACCCAGAAACAAGCTGGGATCGAAATCGGAGAGATAATCGAGAAGAGAGAGAGAGAGAAGGGTGATTGAACTCCTCCTAGCAGTTCATCCCCCAGCCAAGAATAGACCCTCACGAGGCTGTTCTTCCTTGTATTGCTCATCATCATCAGCCCAAGACGCAATCCACCACACCACACATTGGAGTAGGGTATTACGCCACAACGGTGGCCCGAACCAGTATAAACCCTGTGTCTCTTGTGCTGTTCTTTCCATAGCTTAGATCTTAGCGAGGCGGAGGGGTGCAGGTAGGTAGAAGGCGAAATCTTCGTGCGCACCCCAGTGTTCGAACCTCAAGGGTCTGCCGGAACCCGAAACCCGACATTTGGCGCGCCAGGTAGGGGTGCACCGGAATCCACCTTCTACCGCTTCGTGTCCCGTCGCGTCGTCATCACCATGTCCGGCGACTAGGCGAGCAACCCAGATCCATGGGCGGCATGGCCCGCCCGCGTAGAGCCGCTCGCCTCGGGCGACCCCATGCCCCAGGCAGCTCGCGGTCCACAGGGCACTGCGGGCCGCGGGCGACGCGGACAGGCTTCGATAGCTCTCACACCGCGGCAGGCGCGGTCGGCAGCAAGGGCCTCCAATCACGCCGCGACCATGACACCGTACACCCGCCGGGAGCAGGCGAACTCGAGGGCCGCGCTCACGGTGGCCCGAGAGCTGCTGTAGTGCAGGCTGCTAGAGGGCGGCCGCAACGTGCTGCTGGAGCGGGTGGCAGAGCTCCTGGGCTTCGCTGCCTCGAGGGCTCACCCCTTCCGCACCCAGCTCCCATCTCAAGCCCAGGGCGGCCCGCGCGGTCGCTCCGCGCGCGCCCGCGGGCTCCAAGGCTACTCCAACGCCAGCGAAGCTGTCGGCACCGGACCGGCGGCGGCGCTGCCCCCGCTCCCGGTCCGCGAAGAAGAAGGACTCGACGCAACCCACGGCCCCAGTGGACAGCCGCGCTACCACCCCACGGTGGGCGCGTCAAGCAGAGCTGCGTGGCACGCGAAGCACTACGGCATGGCCTTCGGGATGACGGCGCCAGAAGAATACGTGCCCCTCATGATGGACGAAGGACACCCTCACGAGGGCGAACAAGGCTCGCTCCTCAGCCCAAGCTGGGGGGATGAGGCGCCAGAAGCTGAGCCCTTCTAGGGGCCCCGGGACGGTCCCACTGGCCACGCTGGAGGCAATGATTATCGGGTACCGCTAATTCCTCAGGAGCAGGCATACACTAATCATGGATCGCAGGAGGTGCAGTTCGCCACAGCGAGCAGCCGCCCCGCTCCCACAGTCTCCTACCCCTCGGGAGGAGGCGCAGGGGGCTGCAGGGAGAGGGGCCTAGATCCGACATCACCACCGCGCCGTTCGGAGCAAGGTGTTCTCAGGAGGTAGGCCCTCTGCTGGGGAGGTGCCTCAGGGCCTGCCCCTGGCGGAGGACCAGTGGTCGTCGGGGGAACCGCTGGCGACCGCTCTACCCCATCAGTGGCGTCCTGGTTTCCAGTCGTCATTGATGGCACTAGAGTGTGGCGCAAGGCGGGGCCCTCGTCTGGCGATATTAAGCAAGGCCGGTACCTGTGAAGAAGGCCCAGTGCCTGTGAAGCTCGCCGCCCCGTGACACTCTCACGTAATAATGAGTGGGGCTGTACACGCCCCGGAGTCTCAGGGGTGCCAGCCTCAGGCCCTGGTGCTCCCTCCCACGCCCAGTGGCAACACTTAGCTCCGCGCTGGTGAGAAGACGTCCAAGACTAGATTAGGTGCTGGACGCGGCCTTGTGTCTGCTTTCGTTGCTTTTCCCTTTGGTTGTCACTTTCCCCCACTGGATTTAAGTTGGATTCGAATTTGAGATTTGCGTGTGTTCGGGGAAGGGGTGCTTAGTCTCGTTCGAGCAATTTCTCGCGTTTTGATTACCACTTCGCCTCAGCTGCCTCCCCTCGTGAGCCCCTCGCGAGCCGGGTCAGGCCTAGCTTGCGCGCAGCCCAGACTGCCGCCGCCGCGTCCTCTCAGGAGGGTTTTTTACTGTAGATCCTACGGATTCGATCAGGGAACACTCGGGACACCACAACCTCCCACAGGCTACCTCAGGGCCCGCACGGGACAAAGGTAAACTAGCCGACCAGCGCGTTGCTTAAGCCAACCACTTGGCGCAGGCGCATGGGCAATGTAACGTCTACTAATACGATGAACACAAGTTTTACATGAGGGGCTCCCCCTCCAAAATGCTCTCACAGCCATCAGCCAAAACGTGATTTCTATTCATGCAGGGTAAGGAAACAGGAACGATGCATGATCAGTCAGATAAATCCCCCAATGCGTCCTCAGGAGCACCACCCAAACCGTTGCTGGCGTCGCTAAACTCGCCATCGCTGTCTGCGTCGCCGCCAGCGGTGTCAGGGCCGTTCACCAGACCGCCCTCGTCGGCAACCACGATCACGCCGTCGTTGTCTGAAGCAAAGGCCCTGACAAGAGCGTCCACATTGTCTTCAACCCAGTGCGCCAGGTCGTCTCGGACGGCCTGGGGGACTGGGGCGATGGCGGCGTCGAAATCGAAGTGGGAATCCATGTTCCGGAGATGGCTGAAGACGCGACAAAAGGCGCGCTCGAGCAGGGCGCGGCTCCTCTCCTCCACCAACCTGTCGGCCCTGACCGACCGCGCCTCCAGCTGCATCACCACGTCAGTGAAGAACTGAAGGTTGCCGGCGTAGTTGACTACGTGCGGCTCGCCAACTGCCGCCTCGCAGATGTTGCCCAAGGCTGTGTTGGCTCTCTCCCGGAGCGTGGTGAGCATGGGGCCGTGCTCATGCTCCAGGATCCACTGCTGATGTATCTCGTCTGCATTCTGGCGCGCGACGACCTCAGCCTCCTCCACCCGCTGGCGAAGAAGGAGCACCTCGGCCTGGGAGGTGGTTGACTCCCCTCGCGCTACCTCAAGGGCGGCCCGAGAAGCATCGGCCCGCCGCGTCACTTCCTCCAGGTTGGCCCTCAAGGCAGCAGTCCTACCTTCACCCTCGGCCCGGATCAACCCCAGCCTCTCCTCGAACTCGTGCTCGAGGTTCAAGCGCGCCATCGCCACCCGACGTCCGACCTCCTCCAGGACACAGGCTTCCCGTGCAGCGACATCATCCTCCGCCTGCGTCACCAAGCGCTCCCTCGTCTCCAGACGCTCGTACCCACGGGTACTTTCAGCGGCTTCTAGCGTCAGCGCCTCCTCACGCTTCTGGAGCTCTGCTGGGTCGCCAGAGGCCACCTTCATCGACACGAGGGCTGCCTCGCGCAGCTCCACTTGCTCCTCCAGTGAGTGGCACCAGGCCAGGAGCTCCCGAGCCCGCTCCTCCGCCGCCTCTCGCCGCTGGTCAGCTTCCCGGGCCTCCTCAGCGGCCCAAGATCGGGCCTCCCGAGAGGCCACCAGCGACGCCTTGGCCTCTGCGCCGTCAAGATTGCGCTGACGGCGCGCAAGGGCGATGGCGCCCTCCAGCTCGCGCCTCTCTGCAGCCAGGCGCAGGCCCTCGGCCTCAAGGTGCGCGTCTTCATCAGCAAGCTCCTCACCAAGCAGGCTCACCGCGTCAGCCGCCCTTCGAAGGAATCCTTTGCGAAGAGCACGACGCTCCCGGGCGTGCTCGAGCACGTCTTCCACACCATCATCTGCCCCGAGCAAGTGCCCGGGGCCATGAATCAGCACTCCCCCTCCGGGCAGGGGGCTGGGGGCTGGCACCCTCGCGACGGCCGGGCACACCATGCCAGAAGCCCGGCCTGGAGCCAGCCCGTCCCAGATGAAGAGCGCAGGGAGCGCCTCAGCCAATCGCAGTCCACGACCAGGCGAGAAGCCCAGGACAGGCTGGCTATGCCACGAGAAGGCCCGCGAAGGAGGATCGCGAGGTGCGCAGGGCCACGATGCGCCTCGGTACGGTTCACCTCCCCGATCGCCCTCACCCCAAGGGCTCTGCTACTCGGAGCGCATGAGGACGATGGAGGGGGCAAAGCCAAGGGGGACGGCACCTCAGCCGTCTCCGCGAGCTCGGCTGGAAGGGGCCTGCGGAGCAAGGATCAGTAAAAGCAACAGAAGGATCGGGAGCTGGGAAAGGAGAAGGCTTACTCATCAGCGGCGAAGTACTTCCTACGCTTAAGCAGGAGACAAGGGTAATCGTCGCCCAGGGCCTCCCTTCTCTTCCGGAGGGCCTCAAAGTCCACGCGGAAGCGGCCCAAGAGTTGAGCGCAGGGATCAACCTGCGACGAAGATGGAGCGTCAAGGCGATCTGTGTCAGGGGCGCCTGCCTGATGCGCGCTGCCAATCGCCTCGCCAAGAGAAGCGGCTGGAACTCAGGGGCCTCAGTCGCAGGCGCTGAGGGCAGCTGCTTGCCACCCTCAACCTCAGCGGCATGGGACCCAAGAGCTGCTCCCTCATGAGCATCGCCCGACGCTGTCACCCCGCCGGGAGCCCCCTCGGCCTCTGGCACCTCATGCCTCCCTGCTCCGCCACTTGAGGAAGAGTCACCTTGGCCGACTGGAAGGGCAGTCACCATCACTGGGTTCTCGCGAGGCCCCTGGATGCCGGCGGGGTGCGGCCCCCACTCATCAAAGATAGGCATCTGATTCACAAAATCGCCCCTGTTCTGGCAGAGGTACAACAAGGCCCCTCCCTGCTGGATGCTGCCAGGGTTGGGGTCCCCAGTCAGGATCAAGAGCGCTGTCCTCAGCACTTCAGGCGTCAAGTCCTCTTCCTGGAGCCTCATACAATCATCACGCCCGCTGAAGGCCCACATCCGGCGGGAGTGACGTTGGAGAGGAGCAACGCGGCGTAGCAGGAACTCCTTCACCACCTTGGGCGCTATCACGCCAAGCGACCTCAAGAACGCGAAGCGGTGCCAGACAAAGACGAGCCGGGGGCTCTCAAGCGTCTCCTGGCCCCAGCCCAAATTGGGGACAACAAGCGAACTTGGCTCCGATAGCAGGGGGCTGGGCACCCCTGCATCCACATACAGCCACCGCTCGCGGAACCCAGCCGCGGGCAGAGGGAGCCTGAAGTCAATCCCTGAGGTTGTTGTCTCAGACGCAGCAACGAAGCTCACGCACGCCCAGCATTGGGTAGGGTCGACAAGGCGTAGAGAGAAGAAGTGGCGCAGCAAGGCAACCGAAGGAAGGATGCCCATCATTGCCTCGCAAACAAAGGCGAAGACCGAAAGGAGGGTGATGGATTCAGGACCCAGATGCATCATGTGGATCTGATAGTGGGAAAGCACGGAATTGAAGAAATCAGAAAAGGGGGGAACCAGACCTGCCCACAGGGCGTCGGCAAAATACGGGACCTCGGTGACTATCCTGTCGATGGAGAAGTGGGACGCGGGTCAGGCAGTCGTCCTCCCGCATTCGTTGATGATAGTGGCCAGAGCCGAGCTGACCTTGCCCAAGCCCTCGGCGGGGGCCGCCAACGGCGGCGAGCAAGGAGGAGGCATGGGTTTCTTCCCTCTTCCCTTCTTCGTCGGAGCCATGGCGATGGGAAGGGGGGGGAAGGTTCGAGATTGGGTTGAAAACAAACGCTGGAGTCGAGAGGAGGAAGGACAGAGGGCGCTCGAGCAAGATAAAGGGGAGCGGCTGTGTATGACTACGAGTCCGCCTAGCATGGCGCAAAATAAGGGGCGTGGGGGAACAGTGCCGCCTACACCCAATCAACCGCCACGCGGCGCCCGAGGCCGCAGGCTGTTAGGGCCCGTGGCGCTTCGCTCTTACCCTTTCGCCTCCCTGCACGGCCAAGTCCGGGCGCGCCTTGGGCCCGGGGGCTACTGTCGGCGTTCTGGGAACGGGCGTCCCCAGACTTGCCTGCCTGCGGCCTGCAGCATGGCTCAAAGGGGGGCCCAGCACGGCCCATCTTCATCAACACAGACCCAAGACCCTCGCGAGGGGCCAAGCCTCGTGGGGCGGATGACACGGAGCTTCCTCAGGCATGGCCTCATTAGGCTGGCTCGCGAGGAGGCGGAGAGATCAAGGCGGGGTACCTCACGAGGTGCCCGTGACGCAAGCCATGACGATCAAAGGCGCCAGGTGGGCGCCAGCCGCACATTGTCCTCCTTTCCTCGTTGGTGTAAAGGGAGCAAGCGCAGGCGAGAGCATCAAGCAAAGGCACCCGTTTCGGTGCAAGGAGACCAAGACCAGTCCAACGGCAGGGAGGAAGTTATTGTGGAGCCCAAGCCAGTGTCACCACCAGAGCCTTTGGCAGGCGAGGACCAACTTTAGTCAGGATAAGTGTACCAGATGTTCCCCTTCAAAATGGCCAATTGTTGGCGCCCTTCCCGCTCAATATTTGGGAAGAGGCCTAGGGCCTTTGCCTATAAATAGGACTAGCCACCCCCAGGGTAGAGGGGATCTAGAATCGGCCAACCCAGAAACAAGCTGGGATCGAAATCAGAGAGAGAATCGAGAAGAGAGAGAGAGATGGGTGACTGAACTCCTCCTAGAGTTCATCCCCCAGCCAAGAACAGACCCTCGCGAGGCTGTTCTTCCTTGTATTGCTCATCATCATCAGCCCAAGAGGCAATCCACCACACCACACACTGGAGTAGGGTATTACACCACAACGGTGGCCCGAACCAGTATAAACCATGTGTCTCTTGTGCTGTTCTTTCCATAGCTTAGATCTTAGCGAGGCGGAGGGTTGCAGGTAGGTAGAAGGCGAAATCTCCGCGCGCACCCCAGTGTTTGAACCTCAAGGGTCTGCCGGAACCTGAAATCCGCAGACGGACTCGGCGTCGGCAACCCGCTGCCGAAGAGGGAGCAGCTCGGCGCGGGTGGAAGCTAGCTCAGCCTGCGCCGAGGCCAGGGCGGTTGCGGCGGCCTCCTCATGCCGCTCCACCTCGACCAACCTAGACTTGAGGGCAGCAGTCCTACCAGCGGCCCCAGCTTCCACGAGCTTCAGCTTCAGGTCGTACCTGCTCTTGAGATCCGCGCGAGCCTCAGCCACTGGACGATAAACCTCCTCCTGGGCCGTGGCCTCGCGCACGCCGACGACATCCTCTGCCTAGGCAACTTGATGATCCCTCGTCTCCAGTCGTTCGAGCTCGGCTACGCTCCATGGCTTCCAGCGCCAGCGCCTCCTCGCGCTTCCAGATCTCTTCCTCTTCGGCGGGTGTCCCCCTCAACCACGCAAGGGCGGCTCTGCGCGCCTCCACTTGCTGATCCAAGACGGCGCTCCAGGCTTGGAGCTCCAACGCGCGCTTCTCCGCGACCTCGCGACGGCGGTCAGCTTCCCGAGCCTCTTCCAGAGCTCGGGAGCAGGCCTCACGGGAGGCTGCGAGGGAAGCCTCGGCCTTCGCATTCTCCAGCTCGCGCTGGTGGCACCCGAGGTTGATGGCCACCTTCAGCCTGTGCCGCTCCTCCACCAGCCGAAGACCCTCAGCCACGAGGTGCGCGTCCACATCCATGAGCTCTTCACCAAGCCGGTTCATCGCTCCCATCGGCTCTTGAAAGAGCTTGTGGCGAACGATGCTCCTTTCTTGCGCCGACTCGAGCATGCTGCTGACTTCATCCTCCACCTCAGGGACCGCGGATGGGGCCCGAGGCGGCTCGCCCCCTTTTAGCAGGGGGCTGGGGGGCACCCATTTGCGGGACGGGCCTCGCGAGGGGCCCAAACGAGTGAAGGCCCATTGCTTGATGAAGACCTTAGGACCGAAGCCAACCAGTCGCCGTCCAAGACCAGGGGAGGAACAATTGGCACGCTTGATGTGCTCTGAACAAGGCCGCGAAGAAAAGACGGCAAAGGCGTGAGCTCGAGACACCTTGTCGACGGGTCAGCTTCCCTGGTTGACTCCACACCGCGAGCAGAGCGCGGGCTTGAAGCGCTCGAGCCTAGCAGGAGAAGAGAGGTTAGAGGAGGCTTCTCCTCAGGAGATCTTGCGTCCTTGGTGGAAGGAATCCTGAAGAGGTATTGACAGGAAGGGAAGCAACACGCGGAGAATCACCAAGATAAGGTACTTACTCGTCAATGACGATGTACTTTCTCCGCTTTAACGGCCCGAAGGTGCCGCTGCTTGGGGACCCCTTCCTCTTGCAGAGCTCTTCGAAGTCCACACAGAGCCGACCGAAGCGCTGGACATGGCGGCCAACACGAGGCGTAGCCTCAGGAGCGCCAAGCTGAGGGGAGCCATCAGGCTCAGCCTCGCATCGACCTGCCGAGGCCTCAGGAGCCCCGGCCTTGGGAGACGTGGGCTGCGTCGCCTCCTCAACCGCCGCCTCAGGGCAAGAGTCGCGAGTTCCTAAGGACGATGCCTCAGGAGCCCTAGGCGGCATCAACATCTCGGCACCTTCACCACCGGCCCCTAGCGGTGCTCGCCCCCCTGCGCCCACACTTGGGGAAAGCTCGAAGCCAGCGGCAGGGAGAGCAACCACGACGATGGGGTTCTCACGGGGCCCCACGAGGCCGACTGGACGCAGCCCCCATTCATCAAAGGCAGGCATCTGCACCGCGAATGTCGCCTTGTTCAAGCAGCGGTACAGAAGGCAACTCTTCCTCAGCTTGTCATCTGGCAGTGCGACACCTGTCAGGACCTCGAGCACCTTTCACCGCGCCTTGAGAGGGATCCTGCACTCCTGAAGTCTCATGTGGTCCCTGTTGTTGAGCAAGGCCAACATCGGTTGAGAGTGGCGTTGAAGCAGAACGATTCGGCGCCAGATGAACTCCTTCACCACCATAGGCGCAGTCATATCAAGGTCCTTGAGCCACCTCAGCCTGAGCCAGACAGGGGCAAGGCACGAATCGGTAAGCCTTTGATGGCACCAACCGGAGCTGGGAATAGCGGGCGCTGACGGAGAAGAGGGCAGCGGGCTAAGCTCTCCAACATCACAAATACCCACCTTGTCCGAAAACCACTCGTGGACGGTGGGAGCCTGAAGTCGATCCATGTGCCGGTCGTCGCCGCCACAACCTGAAAGCTCAGGCATCTTGAGCTCTATTGGGGATGAATCAGGTGCAGCGAAAAGAAGTGGCGGAGAAGGGCCACTGAAGGGGCAATGCCTACCATGGCCTCGCAAACAAAGGCGAAGACGGTGAGAAGGCTCACGGATTGAGGACCAAGGTGCAGCATGTGGATCTGATAATGCGCCAGCACAGCGTTGAAGAAGGCGGAGAAGGGAGGAACCAAGCCAGCCCAAAGAGCGTTGATGAATAATGGGACCTCGGTGGCCGTCCGGTCAATGCGAGCACGAGACGCAGGCCAAGCCACCATATTTCCCCACTCATTAAAGCTGGAGGTGAGCATGGGATGCACCTTGCCCATGGCCTCATCGTTGAGCACAAGCGATCGGCCAACCGCGGGCTCGGCAGTCGGAGGCGCACTAGCCGAGGTCAGAGGTTTCTTCCTGTCGGTGTTCTAGGAACGGAGGTCCCCAGACTTGCCTGCCTACGGCCCACGGCGTGGCTTTGCTAGTAGGCCTGTACGACCCATCTTCATCAGCAAGGAATCAAGACCTTTGCGAGGGGCCAAGCCTCGCGAGGCGGACGACACAAGATCTCCTCAGGAGCGGCCTCACCAGGCTGGATCATGAGGGGCGAAGAGTTCAATGCCAGGCAAACCTCGTGAGGTTCTCGTGACGTGAGCCATGACGATCGAGACCAGGCGGGCGCCAGCGCGCGCAACGTCCTTGTTTCCTCTTTGGTGCTAAGGGGGCAAGCGCAGGCGCGGAGTACCGAGGCATCAAGCAAAGGTTTCCATATTGGTGCAACGAGACCAAGACCAGCAGGACGGCAAGACGGAGGTCACCGTGGAGCCCGAGATGGTGTCATCACCAGATCCTTTTGCAGGCGAAGACCACTTTTGTCAGGATAAGCTATACTTGCTACCCCCTTTCAAATTGGCCGTTGTTGGCTCCTTTCCCGCTCAATATTTGGGGAGAGGACCAGGGCCTCTATAAATAGGACTAGCCACCACCCCAGCTAGGGGACCGATCGATTGGGGTCAGATCAAGCGAGACCAAAACACACACAAGTTCGCCAAGCACAATGATACGTCTCCAACGTATCTATAATTTTTGATTGTTCCATGCTATATTATATTCAGTTTTGGACATTATTGGGCTTTATTATACACTTTTATATTATTTTTGGGACTAACCTATTAGCCGGAGGCCCAGCCCAGAATTGCTATTTTTTTTGCCTATTTTAGGGTTTCAAACAGTGTCCAAACGGAATGAAACCTTCGGGAACGTGATTTTCGGAACGAACATGATCCAGAGGACTTGGACCCTATGTCAAGACATCAACCAGGAGGCCACGAGGTAGGGGGCGTGCCTACCCCCCCTGGGCGTGCCCTCCACCCTCGTGGGCCCCTGTTGCTCCACCGACGTACTCCTTCCTCCTATATATACCTACGTACCACCAAACTACTAGATACGGAGCCAAAACCCTAATTCCACCGCCGTAATTTTCTGTATCCACGAGATCCCATCTTGGGGCCTGTTCCGGAGCTCCGCCGGAGGGGGCATCCATAACGGAGGGCTTCTACATCAACACCATAGCCCTTCCAATGAAGTGTGAGTAGTTTACCTCAGACCTACGGGTCCATAGTTATTAGCTAGATGGCTTCTTCTCTCTTTTTGGATCTCAATACAAAGTTCCCCACCTCTCTTGTGGAGATCTATTAGATGTAATCTTCTTTTGCGGTGTGTTTGTTGAGACCGGTGAATTGTGGGTTTATGATCAAGTTTATCTATGAACAATATTTGAATCTTCCCTGAATTGTTTTATGTAGGATTGGTTATCTTTGCAAGTCTCTTTGAATTATCAGTTTGGTCTGGCCTACTAGATTGATCTTTCTTACAATGGGAGAACTGATTAGCTTTGGGTTGAATCTTGTGGTGTCCTTTCCTAGTGTCAGTAGGGGCAGCAAGGCACATATTGTATTGTTGCCATTGAGGATACCAAGATGGAGTTTATTTCATATTGCATGAGTTTATCCCTCTACATCATGTCATCTTGCTTAAAGGAACTTAATACTCTAGATGCATGCTGGATAGCAGTCGATGTGTGGAGTAATAGTAGTAGATGCAGGTAGGAGTCGGTCTACTTGTCTCGGACGTGATGCCTATATACATGATCATACCTAGATATTCTCATAACTATGCTGAATTATGTCAATTGCTCAACAGTAATTTGTCTACCCACCGTGAATACTTATGCTCTTGAGAGAAGCCACTAGTGAAACCTATGGCCCCCGGGTCTATCTTCCATCATATTAATCTTCCGATACTTAGTTATTTCCTTTTCCTTTTATTTTACTTTGCATCTTTTATTTCTCTTTATCATAAAAATACAAAAAATATTATCTTATCATATCTATCAGATCTCACTCTCGTAAGTGACCGTGTAGGGATTGACAACCCCTTATCGCGTTGGTTGCGAGGATTTATTTTTTTGTGTAGGTGCGAGGGACTCGTGCGTGGCCTCTTACTGGATTGATACCTTGGTTCTCAAAAACTAAGGGAAATACTTACGCTACTCTGCTGCATCACCCTTTCCTCTTCAAGGGAAAACCAACGCAAGTGCTCAAGAGGTAGCACACAAGAACACCTCAACCTCAGGAGGCTGTTCTTCCCCTTGTACTATTCATCCTCAGCCTAAGAGGCAATCCACCACCACCACACTATAGTAGGGTATTACACCACAATGGTGGCCCGAACCAGTATAAATCTTGTGTCTTTTTTGTTGCGAGTTTGTCAAGTTAGTTCATAAGATCTTAGCCGAGCTAGGACATGGATCCGTAGGGGGGAGATCTTCACGCGCACCCAGTGTTCGAACCTTAAGGGTTTTGCCGGGACCCGTGATCGGACATTTGGCACACCATGTAGGGGTGCGCCAGAGTCTTTCTTCCGTCGATTCGCGCTCCACCATCTCCACGCCCGCTCCCCATGGTGGGCGCCCCTCCAGCTGGATCTACCAGTGCCCACGGCAGCGCTCGGGGGCTCCAAGCCTTGCCTCCGCCTTGCGGCAGGTGCAGTGGCCACCCAAGTTCAACCCGGAGATGCCGCCGCGCTACGACGGCGCGGCGGACCCGTCGGCTTTCCTGCTGGCGTACGAGGAGGCCGTTCTGGAAGCCGGGGGCAACGACAAGATTATGGCCTACTGGTTCCCAATGGCCCTTGTAGGCGCGCCTTGCTCCTCCATTTGCCGGAGTCTTCTGTTGCCACCAAGGAGAAGCTGCGCAACCTCTTCATCACTCGCTTCGGTGAACCGGCGGCCCCCATCGTCATAGCTCTTCTCGGAAGTTCACAAGCTCCACCCACAGATCGACATGTCCAGCCATACTTTCGCCAGATCGGCACCGCTTCCAAGCGCCCGGGGGCTCCGCCGGGCTGGGCCACGCCTGAGGCCGACCTCACCTTCAACTCGGAGGATCATCCCGCCTCCACCATCGGCTCGAGTGTGCTCGCGATGCTGTGCGCACCCACCATCTGCCACGTATCCATCACCAAGACGCTCGTCGATGGCGGCGCCAGCCTCAATGTGCTCTCCGTCGAGGCCTTCAGCCTCCTTCACGTACCGTTCGTGCGGCTTCGCCACAGCTAGCCCTTCTCGGGGGTTGACGGAGGCCCCGCCCGCTCCCTGGGGCAGATCTGCCTCCCTGTGATCTTCGACACGCGCGACAACTACCACACCGAGCTCATCGACTTCGACATCGCCCGCATTGGCCTCCCGTACAACGCCATCCTCTGGTACCCAGCTCTCGCCCAGTTCATGGCAGCAACCCATCCTTCTTACAATCTCAGGAAGATGCCGGAGAGCCAGGGTGTCCTCACCATCAAGTGGGACGCCAAGGAGGCCCTGCCGGCTCTCAAGCTTGCCCTGAAGGCCGCCGCGACAGCACAACTGAAAGTGCAACTATCCCTAGGTTGTTTTGGTAATTCCTAACAACATATAGCTCATTGAGCTAATGCTATTTCAAGATTAATATCTCAGGAAATATCAATGATTGGCATGGCATGGATGAGAAAAGTGGACCACTCAAAATGCTAAGGATAAAGGATTGACTCAAGCTCAAAGCTCAAGACTCTACATTTTCCATTTTAGTGATCCAAGATCACATTGAGTCTATAGGAAGAGCCAATACAATCAAGGAGGGATGAGGTGTTGCTTAATGAGGTTCTTGCTCAAAATGCTTAGTGATATGCTCCAAAACCCTCAACTACTTTCTCACATCCACATATGACCTAAACCAAAAGTCAAACTCGGCCCCACCGATTTTTCCTATCCGGCGCCACCGAGTTTCAAATGTCATAGCCAGTGCCACAAATCCTAGGCAAATCAGTCTCACCGATAGGGATCTCGGTCTCACCAAGATGGGGTTGTAATCTCTCTGTTTCCCTTCGTAACATTTCGGTCTCTCCGAGATGAGTGATCGGTCCCACCAAGATTGCAATCTAAACTCTCTGATTTCCCTTCGTAACGTTTCGGTCTCACCGAAATGAGCGATCGGTCCCATCGAGTTTACCTGACCAACTCTCTAGTTAGCTTATTACCAAAATCGGCCTCACCGAGTTTGTGTAATCGGTCTCACCGAGATTACGTTATGCCCTAACCCTAATCATATCGGTCCTACTGAGTTGCATGTCGGTCCCACCGAAAACCCTAACGGTCAATAGCTTTGCTAAATCGGTTAGACCGAGTTTAATCATTCGGTCCCACCGAGTTTGGAAAATTATGTGTAATGGTTAGATTTTGTGTGGAGGCTATAAATACTCCTCCACCTCCTCTTCATTCATGGAGAGAGCCATCAGAACAAACCTACACTTCCGACCTATTTTTCTGAGAGAGAACCACCTACACTTGTGTTGAGACCAAGATATTCCATTCCTACCATATGAATCTTGATCTCTAGCCTTCCCTAAGTTGCTTTCCACTCAAATCTTCTTTCCACAAAATCCAAATCCTGTGAGAGAGAGTTGAGTGTTGGGGAGACTATCATTTGAAGCACAAGAGCAAGGAGTTCATCATCAACACACCATTTGTTACTTCTTGGAGAGTGATGTCTCCTAGAGTGGCTGGGTGTCACTTGGGAGCCTCCGACAAGATTGTGGAGTTGAACCAAGGAGTTTGTAAGGGCTACGAGATCGCCTACTTCGTGAAGATCTTCTGCTAGTGAGGCAAGTCCTTCGTGGGCGATGGCCATGGTGGGATAGACAAGGTTGCTTCTTCATGGACCCTTTGTGGGTGGAGCCCTCCGTGGACTCGCGCAACCGTTACCCTTCGTGGGTTGAAGTCTCCATCAACGTGGATGTACGATAGCACCACCTATCAGAACCATGAAAAAACATCTGTGTCTCCAATTGAGTTTGAATCCTCCAAACCCTTCCCTTTACATTCTTGCAAGTTGCATGCTTTACTTTCCGCTGCTCATATACTCTTTGCATGCTTGCTTGAATTGTGTTAAGATTGCTTGACTTGTTCAAAGTTTCTAAGATCTGCCAAGAACTAAAATTAGGAAAAGGCTAGATTTTTATTTGGTCAAGTAGTCTAATCACCCCCCCTCTAGACATACTTTCGATCCTACAACAACCCGCCAACACAGATACCTCCAAGGCCAAGGGAGCAGCACCAACCAAGAAGAAGAACTTCTTCACTCAGGACAAGGCAAAAACCAAGCAAGTGTCGGTCGATGAGGATGGGTCCTCAGGGGCAACCTTTACCATAGGCACCATCCTTGAGCCTGCTCAGGAGGAGACTCTAGTGAAGTTTTTGCGTGCAAACAAGGGAGTGTTCGCCTGGGAGCCCGGTCAGCTGGTAGGGATCCCAAGAGAGGTAATAGAGCACCACCTGAAGGTGTGCCCCAACGTACGCCCCGTGAAGCAGAAGGCGAGGCGGCATTCCACAGAGAATCAAGCTTTCATCATCCAAGAAACCCACAAATTGGAGGCTGCGGGTGTCATTCGCGAGGTTCGGTACCCCGAGTGGCTGGAGAACCCCGTCGTCCTCCTCAAGAAAGGCGGGAAGGAGCGGATGTGCGTCGACTTCGCCAACCTCAACAAGGCCTGCCCCAAGATCCGTTCCCGCTTCCATGCATCGACCAGACCGTCGACTCCACCGCCGAGTGCGACTTGCTATGCTTCCTGGATGCGTTCTTAGGATATCACCAGATCAAGATGGCAGTAGAAGATGTGGAGAAGATGGCCTTCCTGACCCCGTGTGGGGTGTACTGCTACACTTGCATGCCATTCGGGCTGCGCAACACGGGCGCAACCGTCCAGCGGCTCATGCACATCGCCTTAAGAAACGATGAAGCCTACATCAATGACATCATGGTGAAGTCTCGGGAGGTGGGGACCTTGATCCATGACCTGGAGGAGACCTTTCAAAGCCTTCGCCAGGTGGACTTGCGGCTCAACCCGGAGAAATGCGTGTTTGGCGTCCCTTCCGGCAAGCTGCTGGGTTGCCTGGTGCCCCACAGGGGGATCGAGGCCAACCCAGAGAAGGTCAAGGCCATTGAAGACATGAGTCCACCACAGACCCTAAAGGAAATGCAGAAGTTGGCTGGTTGGGTGAATGTGTTGGGGCGCTTCATCTCCAAGCTGGGAGAGCACGCCCTACCCATCTTCAAGATGATGAAAAAGAAGGGCCCGTTCGAGTGGACCCCAGAGGCCAACCAAGCTTTTCAAGACCTCAAGAGATACCTGACCAGCCCTCAAGTGATGGTGGCGCCACGACCTCGCGAGCTCCTAGTGCTCTATCTTGCCGCCACCCCGTACTCAGCCAGCATGGCTCTGTTGGCGGTTCGGGAAGAACACCAAGCCAAGGGCGCATCGCACTGTGCCACGCCTCCAGCAAAGACGACGCAAGACCAGAAGGGCGCCACAAGGGCCGCCGCAGTAGCGGAAGAGGATCAGGCTCGGCAGGACGACGCCCCCAAACTCATGAAGGCTTCGACAAGCCATCAAGCATTGGGGGCTCTACCACCTCAAGAGGCACCCCAGCTTCCGGAAGACGCAAACCTCATCAGCACACCTACCCCCGTCGAGCACCCGGTATACTTTGTCTGCACGGTGTTGCGGGATGCAAGAGCACAGTACCCCATGCCTCAGAAGCTCCTACTCGCACTCCTGGTAGCCTCGCGAAAGCTGCGGCACTACTTCCAGGGCCACCCCATCAAGGTCGTCTCAGCTTGCCCATTGGAGAGAGTGCTCAGGAGCCCCAACTCTGCCGGGAGGGTCACTGAATGGAACGTCGAGTTGCAAGCATCCCAGTTGGAGTTCAGTACTACCAGGGTCATCAAGGGAGCCGCGCTCGTTGATTTCGTGGCAGAATGGACAGACGCCCCGGCGCTTGAAGTAGGCGAAGACCGGTCCCTCTCACTGGGAAGCGAGGCGCCTGACGGCTGGGTCATGTATTTCGATGGTGCCTTCATGCGCCAGGGTGCGGGGGCTGGAGCAGTACTCATCTCGCCCACTCAGGACAAGCTCTACTACGTCGTGCGGCTCTGCTTCCAGCAGGGAGAGATGGTCTCCAACAACATTGCAGAATACGAAGGCCTCATAGCCAGCCTGAAGGCTGTGGTGGCGCTGAGGGTGAAGCATCTCACTATCAGGGCGACTCACAGCTCCTCGTCAACTTCTCCAACAAGGTATACGAGCCGAAGGACGAGCACATGGAAGCATACCTCGCGGAGGTGCGCAAGATGGAGAAGCAATTTCTGGGCATGGAGTTGTAGCACGTGCCCCGTGGCACCAACAAGGAAGCTGATGACATCGCCAGAAGGGCATCCAAGCGACAGCCCCAGGAGCCTAGCATCTTCGAGGAGCGGCTCTTCAAGCCATCAGCAACGCCACCGCTTTCAAGAACAGCTCAGCCTCGGGAGGAACTCCCGTAGCCGCCTGCCATAGGAGCCCCGGCCTGTGGCCCGACCTCAGGAGGGCGCCTACTCCTGGCGCTCGAGCCCCAGGAGGGATGCTGGACCAAGGAATTCACGGAATACCTGATGCAAGGGATGTTGCCAGAGAAGGAGGAGAACGCGGAGCGTGTGGCCCTTCAGGCCATAGCATACTGCATCCAGGACGGTGAGTTATACAGGAAGCGACCAAATGACATTTCACTACTTTGTATCTCCAGGGAATAGGAGATAGAGTTGATAGCTGACATAGACGGTGGGGCCTGTGGGCACCACTCGTCGTCGCGAACCCTCGTCGGCAAGGCATTTTGAAGTGGATTCTACTGGCCTACGACGCTCAACGATGCGGCTGAGCTGGTGATGTCCTGCGAGGCCTGCCAATTCCATGCCAAGCAGATCCATCAGCCACCTTAGGGCCTCTAGACCATTCCACTCTCGTCGCCGTTCGCAGTCTGAGGGCAGGATATTCTGGGCCCATTTCCTCGGGCGCCTGGGGGCTATCGATACCTCTACGTCGCCATCGACAAGTTCACTAAGTGGCCGGGGGTTGAAGCCGTCCGTGCCATCCCAGCTAGCTCTGCGGTCAAGTTCATCAAGGGCATCATGAGCCGTTTTGGGGACCCCAACCACATCATCGCCGATAACGGCTCGCGGTTCACTAGAAATATCTTCAAGTCAATTGTGCTAACCTTGGAACGCAAATCTGCTACGCTTCGGTAGCACACCCTAGGAGCAATGGCCAGGCCGAACACGCCAACGCAGAGGTCTTGAGGGGCCTCAAGACCAGGACCTTCAAGAAGAAGCTCGAAGCCTGCGGCAGGGGCTGGCACGACGAGCTCCAGTCCGTGATGTGGACGATACGCACCACCCCCACCAAGCCAACGGGTGAAACCCCGTTCTTCCTCGTCTACGGAGCAAAAGCAATCCTCCCTCACAAGGACAAGCATTGCTCCGCACGGGTCCTGGCATTTGATGAGATGCAGCAGGACGCCACGTGGGGGATGGACCTCGTGCTGGGGGAGGAACATCGCTGCGAAGCTGCGCTATGGGCGGCAAGATACCAGCAGGCGCTGTGGCGGTACCATTGTCGTAGCGTCCGCTCCGGGACTCTTGAGGTGGGTGACCTCGTCCTGAGGTGGGTGCTCTCTAGGGAGGGGCTGCATAAGCTCTCACCCATGTGGGAGGGGCCGTTCAAGATCATCCACATCTCCAGGCCTGGCGCCGCGCGCCTGGAGACGCAGGATGGGGTACCCGTCCAGAACACCTGGAACATCCAACACCTCCAGAAGTTCTACCCATGAAGAAAGGCCCAGTGCCTGTGAAGAAAGGCCCAGAACCTATGAAGAATGCCCGGTGCCTAGGAACAAAGGCCTAGTGCCTGTGAAGCAATGCCCTGTGCCTGTGAAGAATCACCTCCCGTGACACTCTCACGTAATAATGAGTGGGGCTGTACACACCCCGGAGCCTCAGGAGAGCCGCCCTTGGGACTCGGGGGCTCCCTCCCACGCGGAGCGGCAGCACTTAGCTCTGCGCTGGTGAGAAGACGTCAAAGACTAGACTAGGTGCCGGACGCGGCTTTTCATTTGCTTTCCGAAGTTGGCTCGCCCTCTTTTAATTGAAATTTCTTTATGGTGTCTCTTGCTGGTCCCGTTTTATCGCCTTCGGCCTCTGTTTCTGCCTTCGCCTCTTTGGTCGACCTGTACTCTCCCTCGCGTCCCTCGCGAGGGGGCTGAACAGGTACCTTCATGAGCTTCCTCCTTCTATCTTTTCGCGAGGGACGCTTGTTCGAGCCCACAAGCTGGCGCACCTCTCCTAATCCGTGCCCCACGGGTATCGCGATGCAAAGCGTCGGGTCAAGGCCAGCGGCGCCTATGACCAAGCCCCAGGTGAACGATAAACCTCTTGACCAATTTTTTGCAGTTCCTAAGCGCATACCAGGACAAGGAGGCCTCGACGGGTACTAGGAAGCAAGCGCCTCATGAGGAGGAGGCCACTCAAAATAAGTCGAGCTAAGTTATCCCTACATAAAATGACGATGTTGCGACACATCACAGGAACGGCAAACATAACATAACCATTGAGATCCTTGTTCGATACACGCCCCTTTGGGGCCCATTCTGCTTTCTTTCTAATGCAAGAAGGAAAAGGAGAACAAAATAGAAGCGGCATCTACAGCGGTCCACGGGGGCAGGCCCCAGTGCCTTCCTGTGCTCAGCCAGACCCCTCCTCGTGCTTCACGGAGGCGTGGCAAGGAGACGACCCGCCACCATCTTCGAAGTGGGCATGGTGGCGTGGCGGCTGGTCGTAGCCGCCACTGCTGGAGCTGTTGCTGGGGGAAGAGCTGCCATAGCCGGACGAGACGCGGTCGGCACCAAGCGCGGGTTCGCCCTCGTCCTCGTCGCGGCCGTCGCCAGGGCTGAGCACCTCCTCGCCGTCATTCACATCGGGGCAGCACCCGGCGCGGCGACAATCTTCCTCGAACACCCTCACATAGAGGGTCGCGTCGCTGTCGTACTTGAAGTGGAGGGTGCACCGCTTGCCCAGGCCGCGTGCGCGGGCAAATGTCTGCCAACCGCGGGCCAGAGCTATATTTCCCGCGGCATAGACCTCGACCGCGACCCAGGAATCCCTGCTGCAGCACCCATCTGCCTTTAGCCAAAGCCCACCTAGACCTGAGGCCGGCAGCTCGTCGGCAAAGAAGCGCGGGAGCTGAAGCCAGTTGCTGGCCGGGTTCTCCGACCAGACGACGAACTCCGGCAGCATCTCCCCCAAGTGGAAGCGCGGCCGGGGAGGCCGCGCGACCACGACACGTCTCCCCTGGCCCATGAAGCGGCACCACCACGGCGGCGCGAGGCCACGCGGGGGGGGGGGGGTTGCGGTGTGCTTGCATGGACGGCCGCATCCACGTTTGGGCACTGGAGAGCCAGGCCCCTCGCGAGGGGCCTTCCCCTGGTATAAATGAGGGGGGCAGAGCCCCCGTCGCCCATCTTTCCTCTGTCTCTCCCACTTCTTCTCCTTCCTTGCTCCTCTCTTGCTATCAATGGTGCCATCGAGGAGGTTCACTGCTGCGGAGAAGGGGACTTGTCAAGTCGGGCAGTTGCCGAGGCAGCATGGGGAAGCGGAGATGCCCATGTCCAATCAACCGCCATGAATCGACCAAGGCCGCAAGCTATTGGGGGCCGCGGTGCTCCGCACTTGACCTTTGGCTTCCCCTCGAAGCCAAGCCCGAGCGCACATTGGGCCTGGGGGCTACTGTCGGTGTTCTGGGAACGGCGGTCCCCAGACTTGTCTGCCTGCGGCCCACGGAGTGGCTTTGTTAGCAGGCCTGTCCAGCCCATCTTCATCAGCAAGGAATCAAGTCCTTCGCGAGGGGCCAAGCCTCATGAGGCGGAAAACACAAGACCTCCTCAGGAGCGGCCTCACCAGGCTGGCTCACGAGGGGTGGAGAGTTCAAGGCCAGGGAAACCTCATGAGGTTCTCGTGACGTGAGCCATGATGATCGAGACCAGGCAGGCGCCAGTTGGGCGCTAGCGCGCGCAGCGTCCTTATTTCCTCTTTGGTGCTACGGGGGAAAGCGCAGGAGCGGAGTACCGAGGCATCAAGCAAAGGTTTCCATATTGGTGCAACGAGACCAAGACCAGCAGGACGACGAGACGAAGGTCACCATGGAGCCCAAGACAGCGTCATCACCAGAGCCTTTTGCTGGCGAAGACCACTTTTGTCAGGATAAGCTATACTAGCTATCCCCTTTCAAATTGGACGTTGTTGTCTCCCTTCCCGCTAAATATTTGGGGAGAGGACCAGGGCGTCTATAAATAGGACTAGCCACCACCCTAGCTAGGGGACCGATCGATTGGGGTCAGATCAAGCGAGACCAGAACACACACAAGTTCGCCAAGCAAGAGAACACATCAACCTCAGGAGGCTGTTCTTCCCCTTGAACTGTTCATCCTCAGCCTAAGAGGCAATCCACCACCCCCACACTGTAGTAGGGTATTACACCACAACGGTGGCCCAAACCAGTATAATTCTTGTGTCATTTCTGTTGCGAGTTCGTCAAGTTAGTTCGTAAGATCTTAGCCGAGCTAGGACGTGGATCGGTAGGGGGATATCTTCGCGTGCACCCCAGTGTTCGAACCTTAAGGAGTCGGTCTACTTGTCTTGGATGCAGATAGCGGTCGATGTGTGGAGTAATCGTAGTAGATGCAGACATGAGTCGGTCTACTTGTCTTGGATGTGATGCCTATATACATGATCATACCTAGATATTCTCATAACTATGCTCAATTCTTTCAATTGCTCAACAGTAATTCGTTCACTCACCATAAAATATCTATGCTCTCGAGAGAAGCCACTAGTGAAATCTATGGCCCCCGGGTCTATCTTCATCATATTATTCTTCCAATACTTTGCTTTTATTTTACTTTGCATCTTTATCATAAGTGGTCGTGTAGGGATTGACAACCCCTTATCGCGGTGGTTGCGAGGATTTATTTGTTTTGTGCAGGTGCGAGGGACTCACGCGTAGCCTCCTACTAGATTAATACCTTGGTTCTCAAAAACTGAGGGAAATACTTACGCTACTCTGCTGCATCACCCTTTCCTCTTCAAGGGAAAACCAATGCAAGTGCTCAAGAGGTAGCACACCATCATCGGGGTCGTTGAGGAAGGCACTCCTCCACTCGTCGATGTCGATCTCCTCGTCCTAGGGAACCACCGCAACGCCCTCTGCGCCGCCATCGCCGCCGCCTTCGACATTGTCATCAGAGGAGAGCGTGATAACCTCACCGCCCTCTGCGCCACCGTCCTCGCCGCCTTCGACCTCGTCATCGGAGGAGACCGCGATAACCTCGCCGCCCACCACGCCGGCAAAGATCGTCCACTCCACCTCCACGAGCTCCGGGTGCTACCGGAGGAGCTCTTGCATGTAGGCCTCGTCGGCGGCCTCGGCCTGGAGACGCTCCCACACCTTGCGGTCCTCCCGCTCCATAGCCAAGCTCACCACCCTGGCTCCGGCGGAACGAGGTGGACCGGACATGTGTCGAAGGGGAAATTGAGCCTAGCCGCCGCGCCGTGGTAGAGGACTTGCCAGCGGTCGTACTCCAAGGCCGCGAGCTCGGCCGTGTGGAAGCAACCGAGCCACCGGCGGGTGTGGGTCTCTCGATCTGTAATCTCGGTGACCCATGTCCCCCACCGCCACTGCCAGACCCCGAGGTAAGACTTTGTCGGCTACCGGGTTCAGGGGAGGATGGGGAAGTCCTCAAACCGGCGTAGGGGCGCGGCGGCAGGCGGATCGAGGGACCAGCGGCGGCGGATCAGGCCCACTGAGGACGACGGGGACACCTCGGCGGCCACCTCACCGGCGTTGGGCGAAAAGGACGCGATAAACCTCTTTTCGGCCATTGGCTACTCGAGCTCCACGGCACACAGGCAGAGGTTGAGGATGGAGGCGCCAGCGATGGCGGCGACCTACCAAGGGTTTCGAGGGTTGCGTGTGTTTGTGTGAGTGGAGGTTGTGCTTGAGGAAATACTGCGGCAACTGAAAATTTTACTAGGCGGGAGTAACAAGGAGGGGCTACTGAAAACTTGGCAAGGGCGAGCAGATATTTTTGAGATTGCGAGGGATGCAGAGGTGGGAGCAAAATGCCGGGGCTACTGAAAATTTGAATCAAGGGACTGAAGCAGAGAGGGATGCAGAGGCGGGAGTTTTGGGGGAGCGAGCTAGTGTGCTTGACACACCGGATGTGGACTGTAGCCAACGCACCTTCTCGCGTAAGCCATAGGCGTACTATACACCGACGGTGCTCCAAGATATTTTGTACCACATCTCACACGGTTGGTGAGAATGAACTTTGTGGGATCTACTTGATTTGAATTACAAAATGGGGTCACAGTGGCAATGGATGGTGTTGGAATTGCTAGACCTTTTATCTGGAGTGAACATGCAACTGTATGTGTGCCATAAAAGAATTGGAATTATTCAGGGTTCGTTTGGACATTTCATACATTAAACTAGATTTCAAGCCATTTCGGGTGCACAATTCAAAATTAAACTACATGCACACGCTCCGATGTATACAAATTGGTTGAAAAATCAAATTTGTGTCCTTCAGTGCATGCTTAGGTCCCATGGAAGAAATGGTAATGAAATTTTCGGGGTTCGTTTGGCCTTTTTATACATTAACTGGGTTTTATAGGCATTTTATGTGCATAATTCAAATTTGAACTACAAGCACATGCTCCAATAATGCAACAAAGTTGGTTGAAAAATCACATGTGTGTCCTTGGCTGAATTTCTAGGTCCCATGCTAGAGATGGGAATGAATTTCAAACACCAGGGCACTATTGATTGCCGGCAAAACGTTGAGATGCCTGGTTTTTGAATTCTAGTAAATTCAAAACTTGTCTGAAATACATGAAACTTGGCATGCTATCATGGAGCGGCATCAACATGCCGTGGTGAAAATTTTGTCCCATTTGGGGCAGGTTTGGGTATAAGCTTCTCACAAATCAGAGCTTCTCACAACAAGCATGATGGTTTCGATAGGGAACGTACCACCTTTGGGGACGAGACGATTTCTATTGCCTCTTATTGCTTTCGAAAAATTTCTAGTTTCAACATAGAACAACAGGAGTGTTGTGTTCAATCTTGGAATTTTCCGGGGTTCGTTTGGCCTTTTTTATACATTAATTGGGTTTCCTAGGCATTTTATGTGCATAACTCAAATTTGAACTTACAAGCACATGCTCCAATAATGCACCAAAGTTGGTTGAAAAATCACATGTGTGTCCTTGTGTGAATTTCTAGGTCCCATGCAAGCGATGGGAATAAATTTCAAACACCACGGCACTATTGATTGCCGGCAAAATGCTGAGATGCCTGGTTTTTAAATTCTAGTAAATCCAAAACTCATCTGAAATTCATGAAACTTGCCATGTTATCATGGAGCTGCATCAACATGCCGTGGTGAAAATTTTGTCTCATTTGGGGCAGGTTAGGCTATAAGATTCTCACTAATCAGATCTTCCCACAACAAGCATGATGGTTTCGATAGGGAACATACCACCTTTGGGGACGATATGATATTCGTTGCCTCTTATTGCTTTCAAAAAAATTCTAGTGTCAAAATAGAACAAACAGGAGTGTAGTATTCAATCTTCGAATTTTTTGGGGTTCGTTTGGCCTTTTTAATACATTAACTGAGTTTTCTAGGCATTTTATGTGCATAATTCAAATTTGAACTACAAGCACATGCTCCAATGCACAATAGTTGGTTGAAAAATCACATGTGTATCCTTGGGTGAATTTCTAGGTCCCATGCAAGAGATGGGAATGAAATTCAAACACCATGGCACTATTGATTGCCGGCAAAACGTTGGGATGCCTGGTTTTTATATTCTAGTAAATCCAAAACTCGTCTGAAATTCATGAAACTTGGCATGCTACCATGGAGCGGCATGAACATGCCGTGGTGAAAATTTTGTCCCATTTGGGGCAGGTTCTGGTATAAGCTTCTCACAAACCAGAGCTTCTCACAACAAGCATGATGGTTTCTATAGGGAATGTACCAACTTTGGTGATGGGACAATATCTGTTGCCTCTTATTGCTTTCAAAAAAATTCTAGTGTCAACATAGAGCAACAGGAGTGTTGTGTTCAATCTTGGAATTTTTCGGGGTTCGCTTGGCCTTTTTATACATTAACTGGGTTTTCTAGGCATTTTATGTGCATAATTCAAATTTGAACTACAAGCACATGCTCCAATGCACTAAAGTTGGTTGGAAAATCACATGTGTATCCTTGGGTGAATTTTTAGGTCCCATGCAAGAGATGGGAATGAAATTCTAACACCATGTCACTTTTGATTGCCGGCAAAATGTTGGGATGCCTGGTTTTTAAATTCTAGTAAATCCAAAACTCGTCTGAAATTCATGAAACTTGGCATGCTATCATGGAGTAGCATCAACATGCCATGGTGAAAATTTTGTCCTATTTGGGGCAGGTTCTTGTATAAGCTTCTCAAAAACCAGAGCTTCTCACAACAAGCATTTGGGGCAGGTTCTCGTATAAGCTTCTAAAAAACCAGAGCTTCTCACAACAATATCCGCTGCCTCTTATTGCTTTCAAATATTTTCTAGTGTCAACATAGAACAACAGGAGTGTTGTGCCAATTTTTGTGATTTTTCGGGGTTCGTTTGGACATTTGTATGCATTAATTTTGTTTTCTAGGCATTTTATGTGCATAATTCAAATTTGAACTACAAGCACATGCTCCAATGCACTAAGGTTGGTTGAAAAATCTAATATGTGTCCTTGGGTGAATTTCTAGGTCCCATGCAAGAGATGGGAATGAAATTCAAACACCAGGGCACTGTTGATTGCCGACAAAACATTGAGATGCTTTGTTTTAAAATTCTAGTAAATCCAAACTTGTTTGAAATTCTTGAAATTTGGCATGCTATCATGGAGCGGAATCAACATGCCGTGTTAAAAATGTGTCCCATTTGGGGTAGGTTCGGGTATATGCTTCTCACAAACCAGAGCTTCTCACAAGAAGCATGATGGTTTCGGTAGGGAACGCCTTTGGGGATGAAACGATATCCATTGCCTCTTATTGCTTTCAAAAAAATTCTCGTGTCAACATAGAACAACAGGAATGTTGTGTCAATTTTTGGTATTTTTCGGGGTTCGTTTGGATATTTGTATGCATTAACTGAGTTTTCAATGCATTTATGTGCATAATTCAAATTTGAACTACATGCATGTGCTCCAGTGCATATAAATTGGTTGAAAAATCAAATATGTGTCCTTGGGTGCATGCTTAGGTCCCATGCAAGAAATGGGAATGAATTTCAAACACCAGGGCACCGTTGATTGCCGACAAAACATTGAAATGCCTCATTTTTAAATTCTAGTAAATCCAAAACTCCTCTGAAATTCATGAAACTTGGTATGCTTTCATGGAGCGGCATCAACATGCCGTGGTAAAGTTTTTGTCTCGTTCGGGGCAGGTTTGGGTATATGCTTCTCACAAACCAGAGCTTCTCACAACAAGCATCATCGTTTCGATAGTTAACGTCCCACCTTTGGGGACGAAACGATATGCACTACCTTCTATTGCTTCCAAAAAATTTCTTGTGTCAACATAGAAGAACAGGAGTGTTGTGTCAATTTTTGTGATTTTTTAGGGTTCTTTTGGACATTTTTATGCACTAACTGAGTTTTCAATGCATTTATGTGCATAATTCAAATTTGAACTACATGCACATGCTCCAGTGCATATAAATTAGTTGAAAAATAAAATATGTGTCCCTGGGTGCATGCTAAGGTACCATGCAATAAATGGGAATGAATTTCAAACACCAGGGCACCGTTGATTGCCGACAAAACATTGAGATGCATGGTTTTTAAATTGTAGTAAATCCAAAACTCGTTTGAAATTCATGAAACTTGGCATGCTATCATGGAATGGGGCCCGACATGATGTGGTATTTTTTGTGTCCATTATCAGAGAAGGCGCACTCGAATAATGACAGCCAACAAAGGCATTTTGAAAAAAATAGCTGCCACTTAATATCTCAAACATTTGTATAATTCAAAACGTGTGCATTCTATTAACCATTCACGTGATGCCACGTGTCTTGCTTTTAATGGTTGTAGGAGGTGTCGTGCGGACAACTACTTGACCTTGTCTAAACAGGAGGCGTGCGAGCGCAGTCCGGTGCACAGGCTGACCGAGAATTGTGCATGTTGTCCTCCAATGCGCAGGCTCACCGGGAAGCGTACACGCTTTATGCTGCATAGGCTCACTAGGAAGCGAGACCTTTGACTTCCATGGCCGCCGACCTTCCTCTCCATTAATGGTTCCCGAGCCGCTGTTTAATACGGGCGGCCTTACTATTCGCCTCACATTCCCCCCCCCCCCCCCCCGTAGACCTCCACCGCCATGGCGCAGAATGATCATCTGCCACTAGTCTTCAAGTTTGGTGAAGTCGACTGCGAGCCAG
This sequence comes from Triticum dicoccoides, assembly GCF_002162155.2. Lineage (NCBI taxonomy): Eukaryota > Viridiplantae > Streptophyta > Magnoliopsida > Poales > Poaceae > Triticum > Triticum dicoccoides. Next base: position 426,949,062 of record NC_041390.1, read on the forward strand.
AGGAGATAGAAAATAAGGAGGCATGGGGCCTCATGGAGATGGCCCAGAACGAGCTGGCCGTGGTGGTTTCTGCCCTCGCTCCTGTCCCAACTCCCATCCACATGCCCGCGCGAGCGTCCATCCCCGTAGCATTGACAGGCTGGTCGCCGAGCACTATCGTAGAGCTGGAAGCCGCGGGCATCAGCGAGGTCTCCGCAGACCCGCGCGAGATCATGTACATGCCAGCGCCAGCGCCAGCGCCCGTGCACGCCCCTCCACCCACCCTGTCGCCGGCCCCCGTGCGTTTGGCTGCATCCGCCGCGCCCGTGTGCGCCCCTCCACCCACCGCGGCGCCGGTCCCCGTGCGTTTGGCTGCACCCACCGTGCCCGTGCGCCCCCCACATATTGGGATTGTAGGGAAGCATAGTAATGTTTGAGGTATAGATACAGTTGCTTCTCATAAATGGTAGTAATGTTGTGTCAGCAGCAGCTGGATCCCCTTCCACCATCATTGGATAGTTTTGTCCAAGGAAGAGCTATTTTCCTCCAAGACTTTCAATACTGAACCAGGGAGAATGTGTTGGCACTAGTACACTAGTATCCATCCCGAATACCCTGAAATGGATGTTGGAATAGGTACAGAGAGTGCGACCATACGAGACAACACCTGCTTCCTTAGTAACATTAGCAGTGCCCCATATACAGACAAGAAGAGGTGATCCATCAAAATAAGTTGCCAGGCACCACTGAGTATATAGGTCCTGCTCGTCCTCATGCTCATGAATAGAATTTTCAAGTATAGGTGGTGGAATGTTCACAGGACCTTGGAAACACAAGAAGGTTAATTAATTAGTAAAGGGAAACTAGCTTACCCGCATGCATGTGGATGAAACAATTATAATTACGGTGGATGACAAACGTACTGAAAGCATGATGATTCCATGCAAAAACAGTGCCACGAGTGGTGGCAGCAAACACACGACCCTCGTATTGAATTGCGTCACAGTACTCATCTGTGTATAGAAAATGATTTTTGAGCAATATCCATCGAGGCGTGGAAGTAACAAAGGCAACAAGCTTGTCGAAGATAGCAACAACTTCATAGTTTGTGTAATCCCAAGAGCCATTGGGAACTCGACAAATTGCTATCTTTCGTAGATGACAATTACCATGATCGTATTTCAACTCACATAGACCATCTGTGTGCTCAACCTCTGGGCAGTCTGAGATTTTTGGAAGTGGAACCCGGTGACGAGTGTACACATTCACAAGTTCCCACTCGCAGTTGTACCCAATATAAACAACTCAATCTTCATTTGCGCCTGCCCAAGCTTTGCCCTCAAGCGATGGCATCTTAACATCACATGTATCATTATCAAGCGGCATCAACTTGCACAAGGCGAGGCTTTCATCGTCCCCGCACCAGTCAGCAGAGTCACGGCGAACAAGATAGGGGTGATCAAACTGCTCTTGGACCCTTGGGTTCCTTGTAATGATGTTATTAGTTGAGTCAAGAATGGTCTTGAACGAACCTTCCATGCTAGCCGAGGTGACGACGTCGCACCGATCAATGAGTTCCTCCACCACGGCATCATTCAGATCGGGGCAAGAATAACGGGGTCATTTCCGGCTTGTTCCCCCCATGGGGAAGACGATCAAACAATGGCAGAAGGAAGGGTGAAGGCAAATGGAGGAGGGAGTAAGAGCTAGCATGCGACAGCTGTTCCAAATCGAGAGGGAAAGGCAAAGAGTCGGTGGATAGTTGCCACGGTACATGAAGAGGCGCCTGGGGAGCGAACGGTTGCCACAGAGGTCACACACTGACGACAAGGGCTGAGTGAACCGCATGCAATCCCATCGCACAACACACACGTCTTGTTAAGTTGAACTATTTTTGTACTCTTGTGTCAACGCCAACAGTTCATCCGAGTGAACCGCACGCCATATGTACCACACACCTTGATCTGGCTGACCGTTTCTTTTGTGTTGCCTAATCACAAACAGTTCATCCGAGTGAACTGTATGCTATATATCGCACACACCTTCATCTGTCTGCCCGTTTCTTTTGTGTTACCTAACCACAAACAGTTCATTCGAGTGAACCGTATGCTGTGTATCGCACATGCCTTCATCTGGCTGCCCGTTTCTTTTGTTCCTCCTCATTGCGAACAGTTAATCGAACTGAACCATATGCCCTTCATCGCACACGCAACTAAAACCTGAACCGTGATTGATGCATCCGCCATTGCAAACGTTTTATACATTTCTGACGGTTTTCATACAGCACCGTTTGCGATTATGGCATCGCACACAGTTTCTCGAAGGGTCTCTGATTGTAGTGTTGCGTTAGCAGCATCCTGCAGTAGTGTATCTCAGAGTCAAGTCCATATTTAGGGCTAAACTTTTGAAAAGCATCGGTATCCATAAAAGATTTAACACAATCATAATTAAGTTTAATACCTGACTCTTTAACTTTGTCGAGTTCCCAATCTTCAGAGTTGCACTTAATTCTTTCCAAAAGATCCCATCGGAATTCAATAGTATTCTTCATAAAAGAACCAACACAAGAAGTATCAAGCATGGTTTGATCATTACGAGAAAGCCGAGCATAAAAGTTCTGGATAATAATTTCCCTTGAGAGCTCATGATTGGGGCATGAATATAACATTGACTTAAGCCTCCCCCAAGCTAGAGCGATACTTTCTCCTTCACGAGGCCAAAAATT